>NC_066593.1:2414773-2777273 GCF_905475345.1 Vespula vulgaris | reverse complement strand
CTTTCATTATTTAATTCGCTCTTGAGTATTACAAATATCGCACGATCTTAGAATGACAGAAAATAATCGAGTGTAATTTTTTTCTTTTCTCTTTTTTTGTTTTTTTCTTTTTAAATAAACGTTCGAACAAGCGTATGAGTGAAAACGACGTATATAAGATCGGATGAAGTGATCCGATAAATAGATGAACGGATGTGTCACAAATGAATACGTGATAATGCATCGAGCGTTGTTCGTGATTGAAAGAAATCCAATTAGTTCTGATAGTAAGCGTCGAAAAGTTAAGAGTTCTTAAAGTGTCAAAGGCAGACCAGACAGAAGAATGAATCAATATTAAGTGTGAAAGCATTATAAACGGTGTATCTATTTACGTTATTATGACATTTACATTAAAAATAAATTAGATCGGACTATTCTCCTATCTCATAACCACCGTTGTGATATATTATATTTCCGTACGAATGTATGTTGATCATGCGTTTACTTGAAATACATGTTTCGTATTTTTTCCTTGTTCGAGGATATGTATGTATGTATTTCATATAAGAAAAGAATATCACGAGTAAAATTATTGAGAAACTGGGCTAGACATTTCAGTAGAGATTTAGTAAAAGAAGTAAGACGTTTCATGATAAGGAGGAAGGATATCGGAAGAAGGCTGGATGAATAATAAGAAAGTTAATCGCTCTCCGACGATCTAGATCTTATCTTTTCTTTAACATCGAGTCTTGCAATTAGACCGACATTCGTCTCATTCGTTGAAATTAGAACAATAGTCTTGTTCGCTAAGTAGAAAAAAGCTGCAGTTGCATTGTTTACACGATTACAAATCAAGAGGGAGAAAAAGAAGAAGGGAAAAAAAAAGAAAACAGAAAAAAGAGAAACGAAGAACGGAGAACTAACAAAGAGATTTCCCGGTGGACAGCTTGCGTTTTATCAATTGGCACAAACAAGTTTTCTCTAGAAGTCCAGAGACCTCTCGTATGGGCAAACATTTTCTTTTTTTCCTTTCTTTATTGTTTTTTTTTTTTTATTCTTTTTTCTTTCTTTTTTTTTATTCTCCTTCTATCCCTTCCTTCCCTGTTTTCTTTCAAATCTCGTGTTTTACTATTAATTAAAATTCGTTGGGATTCACGATGGAAGTAAAATATGAATGTGTGACATTTCAAAATCGATTCGACGTCATTCGAAGTGAACTGAAATTCAACGAATTACTTCATATTATAAAATGGCTGGTATATATTACAGAAATAAAATGCAAAAAACGCGCATCCGTCAAATACATTGCGTGGGCGTAACGTCAAACTGAGACATGCTAACGAATGACAGCTGACTAGAGAGAGAGAGAGAGAGAGAATGAGAAAGAGTGAGAGAGTGAGAGAGTGAGAGTGAGATAGTGAGAGTGTGAGAGAATGATAGCGTTTCACACGACGTACTTTTTCATGCGGAACTCATCGGGTACGTCCGGCCAACCATTCGCAAATTGCGTCGGTGTGAAGGCTGAAGCGTTGGAAAAAAAATGTTTCCCATCAACCCTCTTATCGATCGGTCTCGTCGCCTTTTATCAAAGGCAATATCAAATTAACAGCGAGCTCAACGAAAACGTAACTCTACATTCGAATGCTACTTCTTGAATTATTATCTACGATTGTGTTTTAGAACAGGTCGAATTTTGATTGACTATTTTACTCGACATTTTCTTTATTCTTCTCTTAAAATCATCCTAACTTTTGATAAGACGCATTATCTACACTCATGCGATAGATAAAATTCAATCATTGCCTCGAGTCATATTTCATGGAATGAAAAACAAAAAAAAAAGAAAAAAGAATTTGCTTTCAGCTTCGAAATAAAATGTAAAACATTGATCGAGATATAAAGCGAAATAAATAATAAATTCATTTTTTTCCGAACCGAATTTGACCGAGACCATTTTGACCAGTCGTGTTTTCTATTAAAACGTAATTATATTATAATGTACGAAGGTAACAATAAAAAAAAAAAAAAAAAGAAAAAAGAAAGGAAAAAAGAAACTCGACGATTTTATCCGCATGGCAGTTATCGATAGTAGTATAGATTATTTCTAAAAAGTAATACGAACGTGTTACGCGTTTGATTTTACTCCGCATTCTTTCCGCGATCGATGCTATTCCATTTTCCGTCGCATTATTAGAACGTTTCGCATTAAAAGCTATAGGATTCATGCACAGTAATTCCTCACAGTTTCGGTGATCGTCCAAGAAAGCATTTCTGAAATTCGAACACAATGCGCTTGCAATTTGCACGAGCTATCGGTGAAAGAAATACAATTAAAAAAAGAAGAAAAAAAGAAGGAAAGAAAAAAAAATAAAAAAGAAGAAGGAATGGAAAAAGGAAGGAAAAAGAATATGCGGATGTCGTGTATCGTAAATAGAAGCACGCGTGGTTGTTAAGCGAAAGAAATTCATCGGGGAAAACATCGAGACTTGTGTAAATAATCGGTAGGAATAAAAATGGAAGCCGCGCTATGAATTACATGTGCCAGGTGACAATAGATTCCTTTTTTCTTTTTCTTTTTTTTTTTCTTCCTTTTTTTATCTTCCTTTTTTCTTCTCTCTCTCTCTCTCTCTCTCTCATTTTTCGTTTTTCCTTCTCTCTTTTCCCAACATTCTTTTACGTTCCTCCTCGGCACCGGACGACGAATAGCGTCCAATTTTTCTCCATTCAGCTCTTAACAATCGGTAGAAGCGAGCTTGCGAAACGGTGGTAGCGAACAAAGATAGAAAAAGAGAGAAAGAGAGAGAGAGAGAGAGAAACTGGAATTTCGTTGTCGTAACGGAACATGACGTACATAACCGATCGATGTTTTATAAGCTATTCGTAAAAATGATCACTCGTAACTATATGTCAGAGACTTACGACAGTTCGTCGGATTTCTAAAATAAACGTACGCATTAATAAATATATTATATCTTTATTTTAAAATATAATAAATTTAATCGATATACTATTAATTATTTCCATCTCGATAAATTTTTTCAAACATTCAATAATTTATCTTTATGACATTCTTTTATAATTCTCGTTTAATTCTATTCCTGTGTATTACTTAAAAGGTAAAGTTAAGAATCGTTAAGAATTAAAATAAAATGCTTTTTGTATCAATCGAATAGAATCCTTGGATTATATCTTATATTTTTTTTTCGATCGTATTATTCATTTCAAGATAACTTTTAATTTCCACAGAATCATTTCTCGTCTATATAAAACTTTTCTTTGCTTCAAACTACTTTTTTTCTTTTCGAACTCGTTTTCTTACCGTGAACAGTCACCTGCTAGCCATACTACGCCTTTGTCTTTCTTTTGCTTTCTCTCTCTCTCTCTCTCTTTCTCTCTCTTTCTGTCGGAACGAAAATTCAAATTTTCCGACATTATCTATGCGGACGTGAAACTATTACTAGGAATATAAATTTCTCTCTTTCTCTCTCATGTTTTATCGTGTTTTCATATCACCAACTCTTCGGCCATTCACGAGTGAAAAGAAATATGAGAAAAATAAGTTTTGTACCGAAAAAAGACATCGATGATTAGATCAAAAGATCTACTTTTTATTTGCATTTAAAAATTTTTTTGAGTTTAATATCCGTTTCTTAATAGTCTTTTTTTTTTTTTTAATACTCTAGAAATTATTATTTTTATTGAAAAAAAATTTTTAACTCTTATCGTATATCGTTCCGTATATTATTGTACAAGTTATTTGAAACTTTTAGAGTAAAATAATAAGTTGAAATAAATGAAATATTTTTGTTTGCATAAAAATGTACATATATATATATTTATTTTTTCTTTCTCTTTCTCTTTTTCTCTCTCTTTCCCCTTCAATGATCAGTTTCGAAAAGAAGATTTATTTGTTATTCATTGCTTATTTATTTCTAAGAGTCCTCAATCGTTGGATCGCGAAAAGATCGGTCGACCTCTTCTTGGAAGAAGAGAAGGAAGAAAGTTGAAGAGCTCATTGAGAAAAAAAAGGAAAAGATGTAGAAAGAAAAAAGATAGGAGAGTGTCTGAAGTGGTCGAGGAGAAACTCAAGGCTTACAATTAATCTAGAAATAAAGTGGTACGTCATGAAGGACGAATCAGTATTTGTTTCTTCTTCTGCTTTATATTTTTTTTTTATTAAATTCTTTATAAAAATTGTCGATCGATAACACAGACAATAGTTGAATAATTAATAAATTTTATTCTTTTGAGTTATCCTGCAAAGATCAGAAGAGCATCGTTTTTATACTCGTAGAGAAAATAATCTTTTGTTTCAATCCCATCTTAAATCAGTTTTGATTCATTACGATCACTGTATATATTGTAAAACTATATATATAATTATGTATAGGTATGTGTATATTTTATATTGATATGTGTATATTTTATATTGATATTATATATATATATATATCGATTTGATTTCAGAAGCATTTTTCGTATCTACTGTATCGAGAAAAAAAAGCTAACTCTTGTATTTTCTATTCGCAAAACGAGTATGTGAAAGATAATAATACAAAATCAAGATCTATCGAATAACATCTTTAGAAACTTCCCTTTAAAGGATACTAAAGAATAATAACAATGAAGAATGCTCGAGGCTTCAGTTCCATTTCGAAGCTTCTTATTTTAAACTGGGTAGCTCGCAAAGGACACCGAAAGCCGATTTAAAAGCACTAAACACTGATTTTCCCTTAACGCTAAGATAGAACACATTGCTCCCGTTCTTTCAAGCTGACTCGCGAGTTTCTACTCAGTCAGAAAAGAAACACGTCTAACGATTTAGGAAAGTCCAAATCCAGAAATCCTGTGAAAACTTTCGTAATGGCAGCGCATCTTGGACGAAAGCGTGAATGGCTCTTCTTCAAGATTAACACGTTATTGTAAGATACGCGTCGGGCAACGCGAAGACCATCCATCGCCATCTTGCTTCTTACTTTCTTTCTCTCTTCCTTTCTGTTCTTCAGACTCGAGAGACGAAACTTTCGAAGGTGGATAAGAAAGGCGAGCGAGGTAAACTGAATTTATCGAGTTAAAGTTGGTAGAGTGGTAATACTTATTTACAGTTCGGTAACTGAGGTTTTTACAATGAGAAAGACTGCTCGTTAAATCGGATGTATGTTAAAAGATGGACTTTCCGGAAGATTAGCGAACTTTTTGCGAATCTTTTTTTTTTTTTTGAAGTGAGTAGATCGAATGTGTTGATAACAAATATAGATAGAAATCTTGTCGAACTAACTTCCGTATCATTTTCTTGAAGTAACATTTCCGATTCTTTTTTTTTTTATCTGGAAGAGATCATTGAAGAATTTTGTATTACGTACGTTATCATTACTACGTTGATATATCGATTACCAGACATAATATACAGAAAAAATGTTTCGAATAAATGGGTTATGCGATAATCAATAAAATAGATAATCGATAAAAAGAAAACAATGGTGAACGAAATGGAACAGAAGATATTTACATTTCTTATACGTACTATATGTGATATAAATAAAAACCCCTTTTTCAAATAACCAAAGATATATTTACATTAAATAATGGACGTTTTAATAAAAAGTCGAAGTGCTTCCAATAGGTCAAAAAAAGACAAAAAAAAAAGGAATGTATAATTCCATTTCCGAGTCTGTTTCATGCGATGTATTACGTAAACATCGTTGAAAATCGTTGCTCGTACTCAGGATGATCCTGTAAAAACGTGCGATTCAATCGGATCCGAAAAGTAAAACGCATAACTAACAGGATATCTGTGAAGGGAGATGAGGGGATATGGGAGCCTCTCGAAACAATCGCCGGTTCGTGTACAATAAACGATTGTTCTTGTTAATCGAAGTGCTGATATTCGTAAAAGCCCGCGTCGAGGCAAAGCGCGCGATAAATAACATTCTCTCCACGTTCGCTCTAAACTCATCCCTGCTTTTTCCCCTCTCCGTTCCTCCTCTCTCTTCCTTTCTCTCTCTCTCTCTTTTCCTCTCTCTCCCTCTCTCTTTCTCTCTGTTTCTCTCTTATACTCGTTCCAACGATTGTTTCTGCTTTTCATATAATGATTTGTACGGGGGGAGCAGATAAGCAGTACTGGTGTCAGGGATCAACGTTAACAATACCAACTGATCTTTTTCTCTTTTTCTTTTACAAACATTTCGACTCGAGTTACATCCTTCTCTTTTTATATACATATGATATTCTCTTTCCTTTTGACGAATGGAGTCGAGGAAAAAGTAAAATATATTAAATAATTATCTCTTGCTCAAAAAGATTATATATATATATATATATATATATATATATATTAATTATGAATTTCTATAATATTGTTAATAATGATATTTATATATATTTTTATATATATATTTTTCTGTATATAAGAAACTGTAATGTTTCCGAACGAAACTAAATAGTTGGAGACATTGACTAGAGAACAATCTAATCAACTCGATTTTTTCCAAAGTTGCAACGAACTTGTCCCCGAACTTAACAGCTCAAATTTCCGTATAACTCACTATGAGCTTCATTATCAGCGTTGTAAGAGAGAGAGACAGAGAGAGACAGAGACAGAGAGAGAGAGAGAGAGAGAGAGAGAGAGAGAGAGAGAGAGAGAGAGAGAGAGAGAGAGAGAGAGAGAGAGAGAGAGAGAGAGATGATTGTACCTTAAGAAACTATACCATGGAAGATATCGCATTATGAGTTTATCATCTCCGTTGGGAAAACTTGTGTAGAAATTCTTGCTAGACGATTAATTACAACGATCCGCCTATCGCGTTCTTCTCGCGTAATATTTCTGCTGAAGATAGTGGTAGGATAGAGGTAAGGGTCGTTGTATAAGAATTCATAGGTAAATATTAAGTTTAATTATCAACATTCTTCTTCGTGTGAATACTTTTGGGATGTAGATATTAAGACATCGTATATTAAATAAATAAAGAGATATTTACTTCTTTATTTTCGTCTCATCGAAGTAGATGGGATGGGTGTGCGTGACAAATATATAAAATAAAATAATGAATAATAAAATTTTTTGCTTTTTTCATTTAAAGTAATAAATAAATGTAATAAAATATAAAACTCCTTGTAAATGAGAAAACCATAAGTGGGGTATGTACAGTAACGATCAATATGTATTTTAAACGATGTGTCAAGTACAAGTGATCGAAGACTGAGAATACTTGAATTTCTTGCGATTAACTAAGGTGCCATTTTAAAATATGTCATTGTGGATTGTTGATAGTTTTTTCCCGATTTTTCAAATGCTGTGACGCTAGCCAATTTCAATCTTTTTTTTTACGGAAAAATACAAATCAAAGCGATACCCTTACCGAATGTATAAGTATCTTCTATTACAATTTATTATAATTTGATTCTACTATGAAATAATTTCTAATGTTTTGAATAATTTCATTTATTTATGTTTTATCTAATAATCATAATGTGTCTCATCTTTGAGGTCATTTCATTGCTCAATTATATATATATATATATATATATATATATATATATATATATATATATATATATACATTTTTTAATTAAAACGTAATTTAATATGAACATGATATCACATATCGTAATATGAAATCGTTCGAAATATCATAACTCGTTTTATTATGGAGTTTTAAAAATATTTTAAATAATTATCGAAATTTTTTAATTTTTAACTAACACACATGTATAAAAATATGATATCTGCATAATCAATTTCTCCCTCGAAGTAGTTAACGTTCACATTGTTCACGAGTTCGACCGGTAGCCGATGCATTTTATGAATCGTTTGGTAACTGCATAATATTACATATATACCAACGTATATGCCTGTGTTTATGTCTACATATCTATATGAATACATGCGTACGTAGGCGTAACGTTGCACGAACGTCCAAGGATTCACACGTTATTGCTTTTTTGCGGGAACGAGAATGAGTCCGACGATAATGAAAGAGCCGAGCGCGAGGTATCCCAAAAATTTCTATCGACTCCCACCCCCTCTTTTTTTCACCTCTCTCACCCTTTTTTCACTCGACGCAAAAGCTATTTAGTATTCTTGAATATGGGAACCCAAAAATGGATTTGTATACATATTCGTTTGTCTCTCTCTATCTCTCTTTCTCTACTTGTATGGTATATAACGATAAATAATCGGTGAGTTCTTTGATTAAAAAACTCGTTATTAAAGAATATTGAATTTGCAATTGAAAGAGAGAGAGAGAGAGAGAGAGAGAGAGAGAGAGAGAGAAAATAGTCGCAGTAATAACCTTTCAAAAAGAACTTCATATAAAAGTCTCTTTAATGTGAAAGAATTCAATAAAAATTCATTAACCTCGCGTTACATCATATATTCGTAATTTTTTTTCTTTGTTTCTTTTTTTGTATTTCTTTTTTCTTTTTTTTTCTTTTCTTTTATTTTTTTCTTTCTTCTTTTTTTGTAAATGTTTAATCATGAAATTAATAGAAATGGTGTTTTTATATTTAAAGATAATATTGAAATATAAATCGCCTGGCGGTATTCGTGTAGTTGGAAGCACATATACATTCGAATATCATTAAATTATTGTTACAGGGTCGATACTTCACCTACAATCCGATTTATTTTAATATTTCTTTGAAAAAGATTTATAAAATTAAATGCGTTTATACTCTTCTCGAAACCATTTCGGATTCACTGAAAATGCGTTATATACGGTATACGACGATGATTTCGCATGAATTAACAACATAAGTAATAAAAAAAAAAAGAAAAAAAAAGAAAAAAAAAAAAGAAAAAAAAATGCAATATACGTGTGAGCGCACGTGATATTAATAACGGTTTATGGTCTTGAGTAACATTCAAGTAATCAACGTTATTTAGGGTACCCCATTTAGCGGTCATCTTTATAATTTCTCAGCTGAAATTTCGCCGAAATTCCGCGGAAATCGCGAAGATCCATGGCGACGACGGGTTCCGCTTCCTTCTCCTTACTGGTCATTAATTAAAGCCCGTAATTACTTTCTAGAACTTGAAACACGGCTGGCTGAGTGGAAGGGTGGTAGGATGAAGGGAAGGGAGAGACAGGTACGGTGGTGGAATAGGTGGAGGAGGGAGGGGAGGGAGGGGGAAAGAAAACGGAGAACAGAGCTCGCGTGGTACGGCACAATACGAAATTCTCACACTGCTTGCAGAACTTCCGGAAGAACATAGTGGTAGTTGCCATGACGAGACGAACCAACGAATTCTCTGTGGTTACATTGTTATACCTTTGGACTATCATAAGCTCGTCGTAACTTTGTTAAATTGGAAAGGTTCGCTATTTTGTTTCCATTACTTTATAAAACATCAGACCATCTTGGATTATATTATATATATATATATATATATATATATATATATATATAACACGTAGGAGATGGTGTTTCTCGATTAACAACAAGTATTACGAGATTATACAAATTTAATGTATATCTAAGACACCTTTGAAGATTCTAATTAATATTTGTAATGAAAGTCGTAGGAAATGTTTTCGCTTGTAACTTGTATTTGATTTCGATATAAAATGCAATGGTCTTACAATAAAATTGTCTCTTTTAAGGTATTAATATTTATAATACGATAGAGACGATAATGTCTATGTTTATTAAATAACTGTGTTAATCCATACTTCCTATTCGTTAATACAATAGGAAATGATGATTACAGTGAAACGTTAGAGTCGACCAAACGCCAACTCTCGGATATATTCATGGATACATCATATTCGAAACGTTGATCCCCTATGAGATATAACGGCACCTCTATTTGCTCGGACTGTTACAGGTTTACAGTTATCTCGAGGACATCAATGCTCAACGCGTATATCTATTGTAACCCTAATAGATGTTGTTGGCGTTTCGCCTGTGTCCACTAAACGTTCCAACGCTCTTACTGATATCGTCAGTGTATAACAGGAATAGATATTGGATATACAATCGTTAAAAATGATCATAATAACGATCTTCGTTTCTGCGTAAATTAATTTTTGTCATGAAAAATACATTAAGATATAATAAAATTTGATATTTAAAAATTTTGTCAATTTTATTGATAATAAATAGCGTTTTATGAATGAAATATTTAACTATTATATATATATATATATATATATATATATATATATATATATATAATATTTATATTTTTATTCGTTGCTAGATTAAATGATCGAGAAGATAAAGAATCCGATTAGTATTACGTTTTTTTCGGTAGTATCAAAACGTGAAATGTAATCGACGATAAATAATAAAACGCTGACAAATCTTCGAGTTTTTTCATCAAACGGAAGCTCGATGGTTTCTCTTGGTCTGTGCGTGACGACGATAAAACACGGAGTGAATCGATGTCACGCAAACGAGGTAACTCGGAGGAGACCTCGTAAAGTAAATGATTCTTCGAAGTAGCAATAATATTTTTCTCATTCTATTTAGAATTTTATACGTGTTGACAGCTTGATACGACCATGCTAATCGTAACTGTAATAAAAATTAGTTTACTTCTTTTTTGATTATGACTATATAAAAATGTCAAAGAGTTAGTTAACTCGATTATATTGGTTACGAAAGAACGAACATATCGTTTATTTTAATAAGAAATATATTACAAAAATTTATAAACAGGATATGCTTATTTTTATTTTGCATTGTATTTAATTATACATATTTATTTATTTCTCTTATATATTTTCAACAAATAGATCTTGCTTTACCACGTCGTTATCTATAATTCCATTTAAATTTATATAAATGGCCTTGAGATATCTCGCAGAAAGAGAAAAGAAAAAAAAGGAAATCCAGAGTACTCTTGAAAAAATTTTTTTCTTTTTTGCAAACATTTCTCTAAGATATCTTTTTTATAACGTCACTGAAAGCAACGAAGATATTCAGAAGGGGATCAAATTCAATGAGACATTCAACTTGATCCATTGATATGTGCTTGTTCTGTATGAGGTGTTTTTGCGAAGCAAGGTTATTTGAAAAGGTCCTTTATCCGAGAAACGATCGTCGTGTTGACGTCACTACCGAAGGAAACCGCGAACTGAGAAGGTCGATGTTGGTTCCTTCGTCCATTCGTAGCTCGTAGTCTCAATACTAACGTCGAACAAGCTTTAGGAGATTCTCAGAAGCAAATTGATTCGCACGTTTGTCATTCATTCACTAATGGCGTATTCGATTGAAGCTTTCCTTGAAAACCGTCTCTTTGTGGTCAATTTGGATAGTAAGCAATTAAACATTTTAGTTGATACAACTGTTAGTATATCTTTATAAATAATATATCATTTTATTAATACAAGCGGCAATATCAACGATAGAATAATTAATAGAAAATGATTAACAATATTCATATCGAACACGTTTCTTTATAATAATTTTATATAATTATATCGAAATTTTTATAAAATTTCTATATTGTATATTAACGAGTTTATTATTTTATTAAGATGTATGTAGTATATATAAAGTATATATTGTATATATGTATATACATATATATATATATATAGCATAACGTATTATTGTATACTATGTATCTGCGTAACATAAAAATTAAATAATACATTTCTTATATGCATTATTTAATATTACGTATAACAATTTAGTACGTTTGTTTATATATAGGAATGAGTCAGAGAACGAGCATAATGGAGTGAAAGAGAAAAAAAGAAACAGTGAGAGATGAGAACGAGGGTAAACAAACAAAAGATAAGCATTAGAGGACGATGGACGACATTCGAAAGTAAGCACGCGAGTGTGACGGTCGTTTCGTTCTTAAACTCCTAGATTTTATTATCCGTTCGTACATTTTTATTTCTTTTAATTAAATCAGCGCTTATTTAAGTTAGAATTTCTCCTCAAGATATTTTACACTCACACACACACACACATATAATAGAATACAATTAATGATAAATTTATAAGAAGATAATATTAGATTCCGATAGTTTTCATTCATAGTCTATCTTATAAATAAATATTATTCTCTTTGAAAGCATCTCGATATTTCAACTACGTTCTTTCAACTGCTCCTTATATTTTTTTGCTCGCTATGGCTCTCGTCTTTGATCAGACTTCATGATTTCGAATATGAATTAAGTTCCCTTTTTCTCTTAAAGAATTCACCGCTTTTTCGATATTCTTATTAAGCTCTGCGATTATATATCGAGATTTCCATTTCTCCCGGCACTTTACCTTGTAAGATCGGTACTTTTCTACTTGGCTGAGAGAAAGGAAGGAAGAATGAAAAAAAAAAGAAATACAAAGAGAGTTCGAGAGTTCGAGAGTTCGAGAGTTCGAGAGAGAGAGAGAGAGAGAGAGAGAGAGTTCAAGAGAGAACGAAAGAGAAGCAGAAAGAGATTAATGAAGTTGTTAAAAGCATGGATTGAAGATAATTTTAATTAGAACGAACTATAATTGGATTACAATGCTTCGATATCTTTAAGTTCCTTTTATCTCGAAACTTTTTCTTTGTTAGTTAACCGATGAAAATTTGTCACGATTCGTAGGAAGAAGATTCGTGAAATATTGTACCAACGTGTCTAGAACGTTCCGTTCGGCATTTTTCTTTCATCTTTCATCTTTCATTTCAGCACGAGCACCTTTGAAGCTAGCCGGTACATTCCACCCAAACAATAGTCTTTGAGCTTACATCGATCCAGTTCTTATCGTGTAAGACTTCTAGCGAGAGAGCTTCCGGCATGGAACGACGCGAAAGTTGGCCAGGAGTTGTTTGGCTAGAAACCGATTCCGTGTCGTGCTTCCATATCGGGACGCTTACGTGACTTGCCAGTTTATGTCGATGTATCCAAAATTTCTCTATGTATAGAAATATCTATACATATATCTCAGATTATTCGTCTATGTGTGTGTGTGTGTGTGTGTATGTGTGTGTGTGCGTTGGTAAGGGTGGGTAGGTATGTGGATGTGTATTTTATTCGTAGGTATATAAACGTGAACATGTACGAGGATGTATAGTCATACTTAAACTCGAAGAAACAATACGTTTTGCTATCACGAAACTATAAAAGTAGCTTAAATACAACAGTGAAGCAATATTAAAAGACGTTCCGTAATTTAGATTATTTTTATATATCGACTAATCTGTGTTAAATACGTTTGGAATGGAACATCGAACATTTGTTGTGATCGATAAGATGGTATTAACATGGAGTTATTTCGTTAAATATTAATATTTATTTGTAATAATTATTAAGGAAACATTAATTCATCGCGATCGGTTGATATGTCATATAATTTCTTTTTTCTTTTTACAAAGATACGAGAGTAAGTTTGTACACACTTTTATCTGACTCGCAAAAAGTTTAGATAATGGTTTACTAATTTATCTTTATTTGCCATTATTACCCGCGTAGTTCGTGAGTTGTCAAAATAACTTTCTCGCGTAGGACAAAACACAGAGAAGTTAACGATAGTATTATCTGGAACGAGCAGCGTTGCGAGCTTTAAATCTTCCCGTTCTTGTTAAAAAAGTTTAGTGGTAGACGCTTTAAGAAAAAAGAAAAAAGAAAGAAAGAAAAAACAAAAAAAAGAGAAAAAGAAAAAAAGAGAAAGGAAAAAAAAATATCATAAATCGGATGATGGTACGCGAGATAGGTACCTAGGTAGAGGGTGGTTCTTTCACATGTAAATTCTCGACTTAACAAAAGCGCGTGGTTGAGTGATATAGCCGTCGTCGTGCGAGTAACCGAATTTTATTCTACCGTCCAACGTCCCTTCTTCTTGCAACCACCCCGCCCCCACCCTTTCACTTCCAACCCTTTCAATCCTTTTCCGAGGTGCGTCCAGCAGTAGACTAGCCTCAAAGCGAGTTACTATCATTTCCTCTCTTTCTTTTTAACATTTTCTTTCTTCAACCCTCTCGCACCAGCAAAAGGCATAGTTACCCCTTTTATTTCCACTTAAGCACCATTCATATTTAAAACCATATCCGCTCTGGATAAGGATCTACCGAGTCTCGCTTATTGTTTGTAAAGTATGTAAAGCCATGACCGGTCTTATGATCTACGAGCTCTGAATCTTACGAGATTGTTGTTGGTCAGCATTTTATTCATTTTTCTCGAAATTCTTTTCCAGAATTTTGTCCATAAATAAAGTTCATCGTCTTATATAAATTATATAGTTATTACGTATATATGTTCGAATGATCTAATACGTAGCAATTCTGCGAAATTGTTGTAATAAAAACATTGTGTGTTTATAAGAAAGATTTGTATATGTATATATTCATTTGTGATTCGTATCGAACACGTCCTTGTATTATGTATGTAGGAATGAATGAATGAGAGAATAGTCGAGCGAGAGAGACAATGAGAAAGAGAGAAAGAGAGAGGGAGAGGGAGAAATCTGAAAGAAACGAAAGATAAGCTTTAAAGGACGACCGACTACAGTCGAAAGTAAACGCTTGAAGGTGACGGTCGTTAGTTTCGTAAACGTCTTGATTTTTATTATCCCTATAGATTTTAATTTCTTTCAATTAAATCAACATTTATTTAAATCCGAAAATAGCTCGTCGAATTTTCTATTAGTATTACGTATGTACGTATATATCCTTATATTATATTTTTCTTTTGTAAACCAGGGACGTTCGTTCGAATTAAATTTTTGAATAATCATAATGTAATATTATCTATCTGTAAATTTATTCTAATCTATTCGAGGAACATTCGAGACTGGTATAAAGACGGCACTCGGATGCCAAGTAGGATAGGAAAGAAAAAAGTTAAGGAAGTAGGAGGAGTAAAACGCGAAGACGACGATCAGACGAAGAAGAGGAAGAGGAAGAAGAAGAAGAAGAAGAAGGAAAAAGAAGGAAAAGAAGAAAGAAAAAAGAAAGAAGGATACGAGGACGAAGACGAAGAAGAAGAAGACGAAGAAGAAGAAGAAGAAGAAGAAGATGATGAAGGATGAAAGGACCAAGAGTTCCTCGCATAATCCCAGGCGAGTATCCACCCACCACCTTCGTATACTTTCCTTCATTCCAAAGGATTTTTCTATTTTCGGATTAAGTTCCCCAACGTGGAAATATACGTGTCTTGTATATCAGCCATTTTATTTTATATTACACGGATTCTACGATACGCTTGGTTTTTTTTTCGCGTCGAGGGAGAGGACATGTTGAGAGGTTGAGAAAAGCTAATGGGGATATACATTTTCGCTATTTTTCCCTCGCATATAACGTACGCGCATGCATGCATACATCCGCGCGCGCGCATGCACACATATACACACGCATACATACACTTACTCGAAGCATTATCGATTTTCACGTTGACGATATTCACGTGATATATACGATGCGTTAGAGGAAAAAAGATGAACTAAAATGGATCACGTCGCAAGCATATACGCATCTACATTTGTAAGTTTACGTTGTTAATCGATCATGTTGTTCTAACTAAATGTTAAACATAAATTAGGATTCATAATATGTTCACATGATCATTCATATAAATATATATATATAGGAATATTAATATGTGTTTATTGTTGATTATATATATTTATGTAGAGAGTATTATTTTAATCAATTGAAAATCGATTACTCGATTTGAAGTTCGATATTCTGTTCCTTTCTTTTTGGTAAAAATTTTTCATGTTAAAGTAAACAATGCACGATTTATAAATTCTTCCTTTAAGTTTGAGAATCTTTTGATTCATATACCATATACGGGGATGATCCATAAATAAATGCCATCGTAAGTAAGAAATTTATTACGATAAAGCGGCACTTATTTATGAATCAACCCGATATATATATGTGTGTGTATGTGTATGTGTGTATCTTGCAGAACATATTCCAGTCTTATTCTTATTTTTAGTTTCAAAAGATATACCGAGTTGATTCATAAATAAGTATCGTTACAAGTAACGATTTTATTACGATAAGACAACTTACTATTTATACGTTTTCCGATCACGCGAATGGTATTCGATCGTGAGAGTAAACAAAAAAAAAAGTAATTTCTTTTGGTACTGTGTACATGTTCGTGAAAAAATAAGTAGATATTCCTGAAATGTACGCGAATCGATTATTTTCGTTGGAGACCGCGCGAAATGCGAACTAATTAACGCGGTTTGCCCAGTGGACACGATCACACTTACTCGAAAATAACTTTGGTTAGGGGAGTGTGAGGTTTAGCAGAGGAGGAGGGAAGAGAAGGAGGAGGAGAGAACGCGGAAACGATACGAATGGACGCGTGACGAACGCTCGTCGAAAAGTTCAACTACCGCAGAGCGAGCACGATCAATCTACGAATTATCGTCCCGATAGAATATTTCGAATTCCAACCATTGTTCCTGGCATTGTTTCAGCTGGCGAATGCGCGCTGTGTCGCGCGTTAACTCGATCGGCTCCTCTTAAATCTTCATTCACACCGAGTTAAATAAAATAATCCAACTTTTCTAAGCTGATTTTTGTTGATACACTATCATTTCTTTCTGTTTTTTTTTATTTATTTATTTTAAATTCAACAATAATACAAACGAAATTATCGATTTCATATTTTTGTATGTACAATACAAGTATGTATTTAATATTTAATTACACCTATATATATATATATATATATATATATATATATATATATATATATTCTGCGAAAACCAAGCTGGGATGAAAAGGAGAAAAAAAAACAATTAATGTACTTTCCACGATCATTATGAATAAGTTATAATAATATAAATGATAGTACAAGTGATAATAATGGGTAAGTTAATTCGGTAAGGAGCTTCGAATACTTATTTGTTTTTTCTTTCGTTCATTATGTTAAGCGAAAGAAAGAAAAATTTCATTAAACTTTAATGGTTTCGACAAAAACAGATTGTAACACTTTATGCCCTTTAGTTTAGTATTTGCTATTCCAAGCTATCGATAGCAGGATTCGTTGCCAGATCGAAAAATCGTTCGCTAGTTTTAGTTAACAAAAACGTTCGGCTTGTCTGGACGACCTGGATATTTTGTTTCCATAGTCCTGCCTTTTGATATTCAGATAATATGTCGGGCTTCCTCTCTCTTTTTTACCCCTTTTTTCTTTTTTCTTCTTTTTTTTTCGTTTCCGATGATCATTCGCACCGCACGCGATCTGTTTGGAAACGTCGAAATTTGCTCTGTATAACTTTTTCACGTTTGCTTTGGTTTTCGAAAAAAGGAAAAATAAAAAAATAAAAAACAAGTAAAAACAAAAAAAAGGATAGTTCGCGTGTACATCTCTATGTTGAATTTTTCGTGATATTTACGTGAAAACCGTTACTCGAGTGAGTTCGAGATTAAAGTCAATCGCGAAGAAAGATAGGATCGATATTGTTTATTAAAGAAACCATCAAAAAAGTTTTGTTTCAGTTTTATTCGCAACTCTTCAATCGAGGAAGCAAAAGGAAAGACATTTTGATAAAGTTGAGATATTGATAGTTTGTCTACAACTATTAGGTTTTGTTTAACAGATTTAGATATATCATGGAAAGCTTACTATGCAAATGTAATAATTTCATTAACTTCGAAAATAAAAGGGAAATCGAAAGATCTATCGGGAATATTGAACGAGATATTACCTATTGAATAAATACATTCATATATCATTGAAATTGTAGACAATATTTATGCTTCGAGTGTTACCTGTATGCTTACCGGAAAATTGTACTTTCGAGTAATCACGCGATATTAATACTTGTTTACTAATCTCACATTATTATCAACACACGTAATACCATCGTAAAGTTTTGAGAGAACACGCTTTGCAACAGTATGTATGTATATATGTGTGTATATATATATATCCTGTTGGATCGTTCGAATTCATGTATACATATATATATGTACATACATACATACATACATACACACATACACACATACACACATACATACTTATATATATATATATATATATATATATATATATATATATATATATATAGCAAACTCGCTTATTATCTCTAAATTATGACAAATTCTATCGAAGCTACTCAACTCTACGTAGTTTAGATGCGATGTAAAATTTCCTATTGTAAACACATACGTACATATATGTACATGTATATATATATATATGTATATATATATACACATACATACACATATACATATATACATGTATACCTTTATGAGTATCATGTTCGAGGATCGTCGAATAAATTTAATATAACGAACGTATATCGATATATTTTATTTCAATGCATATACAGTAAAGAAACAAATATTTTTTGTCACTATATTAACAGACAATCTAAACAAAAAAAAATTCAACGAACGTGGATGGATCGCACAATTTTTACGAAAAAAAAAAAAAAAAAAAATAAAGAAAAAAATGTCAATCGACTTGACCGTAGAACACAGTAGAAATGGACTAGTTGGATCCGACTGACTCGCCAGGGAGCAACCAGTAGGAAAGAGAAAAATTGCCGGTCTGGGATAAAACAATAAGTTCTTTTTTTTTCCTCGGACAAATAGGTAAGTGCCGTAAAATTATACCACGGAGAGTCATTTGTTCGAAGAAGCGTTGCGTTCGACGAAAAAAAATTTGTTAGATCGATATCCACCGTGCTATAACTTCTTTAATAAGATCCTCAAAAATACATTATTACGCTTTATTAAATTTAAAGAAATAAATAAATTCTACGAGCTTCTATAAAAATAATATTTTATACAGCATCAATGAAAGATCGCATTATTATTTATTATTTTCCAAAGCATATGACATTATATTTATATAATTACTTATCATTCATTGCAATTAAATCGAACTATTACGAGCTATACGTATACATTATTATTCTAATAAAACATTTACATAGACGAAAGCTAATAAGTAGAGATAGTTTACAGAACAGAGAATGCTTCCATTTTATTTACATTTTATAGAAAGATATTTCAAAGACAATAGCGTAAATACTTAAAGAGGCGTCTGGAAGTATTTCCAAGAAATATTTCGAGCATTTGATGGGGCATGGTCGCGATATCTGGGCAATAAAACACGGGTCACACGATGGTCTAAAAGAAGGTTCTCCTGTTGTCGTTCGACAATGGAGAATCGAGTTCAAGACCTCGATCCCAGCTGCTCTGTACCTTCTACGTTTCATCAATGACTTTTTCTCCTCTTCTTCTAGCTTTTCGTCGAGTGGCCTTCGGTATTACCATCGAGTGTTTCTCTTCTTTTGTTCTCTCCTTTCCTATCCTTTCTCCTCTCTCTCTCTCTCTCTCTCTCTCTCTCTCTCTCTCTCTTTTTCTCTCATTCTCTTTTACTCTTTCTTTTTCCATTGTCTTTACCGAGAGCCTATATTTCCCTCGAATATGTCGTAATATCAAGATCATTTTGAAAGCGAGGATTTTCTTTTCTATGCGGAGAACCTACTCGAGATGTACGACGCTTGTCCTCTTTCTCTTTTATACTTTTTTCTACTCTCTCTCTTTCTCTCTTTCTCTTTCTCTTTCTCTACACCTTCTTTTGATTCTTATTCTTAACCATTGTTTCCTTTCATCCTTGACTTGAGATGTTTCTCTCTCGATCTTTCTCTTCCTCTTTCTCTTTTTCTCTCTCTTTCTCTTTCTCCCTCTCTTTCTCTCTTTCTTTCTGTGTCTATCTTTATATCTCTTGATCTTTCTTTCGTTATCTTTTTCAAATTTCCCATTTCTCAAGGACAACACAACTCTTAAAAAGAATCTTCTCTGTTCGATTTTCTCTTTGTTACATTTCCGAATAACTTTATTGAATATCATTGAAAGATAATGGAATATTAAAGGCAGGGAAAAGTTTGTAAAAAGAGAGAGAGAGAGAGAGAGAAAGAGCATAAAGGGATAGTAATGAATTCACAATAAAAAAATAAATATACATATAGATTCGTGTTTGCAAAAGAAATAATATATGATGAATTTGTTATTAAAAATGTATGTACCGTCGAGAAAAATTGCTATTGTCGAAACTATTGAGAGAACAGGAAAAATACGTTTTATGTCAGAAATTGATGTCATCGTTGGCGAAGTGAAGTAATAATAAGCAGGTGTGTCGAATATATGGAAGATTGTCGTAAAAGTTATTTCGTGAAACAAAAAAAAAAATAAAGGAAGACAAAAATAAAAAGAAAATAAAGAAAAATCGTGGCCGGCATGCGACGTATATTTTTTCGATGTTTTGAAAGTCGTTGAATTTGTAGTATCTTCGAAAATTTTCAAACGAGCGTGGTGCGTCGAGACTAAGAAAAGTCTCAGAAGGTCTCGAAATTCCTCGAGTTCCTCGAAGCGTTGGAAATCTCGAGAGTCTCGAAAGTCTCCGGGAAAGGTTGAATATCGCTTTCGACGACTTCATAGCTTGAGAATCTAACCAAAGACGACCATATACGATAGAGTTTATTGTTAGTAATAAAAAAAGCTCGTCGTTCATGGAATGTTCATCTTCTATGTTCCTCGTGGCACAAAGAGATGGCTTTTACTAAAAAACGATTAATAACTTTTATAAAAAATCATTAAATAATCTGATTTTTCGTTTTTTAACAAATGGACAATAACAAAAGCAACGTGTTTTTTTTGTATCAAATTGTTAATTTAAATAAAAATTTTAAGATTGAAAAATCTTGACAGCTCGCGGAGTTTTTTTTGTCGTCGCGATCGAATGTTTATTAGTTCTTTATTATTATTTTTTTAATTTCTTAAATTTAAATATATTATTTGTAAAATGTTATTTAGTTATTTTCGTAAAACTAACAAACAAGAAAAATGATAGATTCCATTAAACAATGTTTCTTATCCTCTCTGCTTTGTATTATCCCTCCGGTCTTATAGTAAAAAGTAACATCACATGTTCGCAATGTTCCAATGTCTCTGTTTCTATCTAGAAGACATTGTGAATGGTCGGACGAAGAAAATTTCATTTCTGCCAGATTCTCTCCACATATCTTATATTGTACATATCTCCATAATATTCTTTTCTCTTAAAATGATATTATCGGGTTGGTATAAAAATAATATTGAACAGAGTGCTCTCTTAATACATATAAAGGTACATTCATTATAAAGTAATAATAATAAAAACTATGTTTATATTAACATCATAATGTGACAAAAAAAGCTATAATAAATAATACGAAAATAATTTATCAAACGCTATAAATTTATTAAATTTGTTTTTCACGACATGTACTTACGCAAAAACATGTATCCACGTTAGCGGATAGAAAGTTATTTAATTAAAAGCTTATTACAAATATCGTTTGTCAAGAATGAGAGTTTTATCTTGGAATACGAGATTTTTCTGTTGTAGAACGAAATACAGTACGTACGGAGAAATGATAAGCAAAAGCACACGGACACAGTGGACGCTTCAAAACTTCCAACCCTTGTTAGCATCGCCGTCTCGAGCATTGTTCGCGACAAAAGGGTAGAAGCTGAGACCGTATCCGGGAGACAGTGATGCGGGCAACGGTCCAAACTTTCAAAGAGCTAACGTCCGAGACCTAATAATGAGATACGTGTAGACCGACTGCCCAGTTTAACACTGGATCGTCCAGCTAACTTAATTGTTTGCCGCTTTACTAAACGACCGTTTGCGAGGAAGTTACTTTGGTACTTCGTAAAATTAATGAAAGGTGTAACTAAGATATAAAAGTGTCTGGCCAAAGTTAACGTACTTCGGTTCTTTTAAGTGATCTTTTACTTGCAAAAGAGAAATCGAGTTATGTCTGAGACAATATACTGGTTCACGACACTATCATTTTTCATAATTAATTATATTTTGAAAAATTTTGATATTTCTTTTTTCTTTTCAATTCGTTAAGAATTTATTAAATGTTCTTGTGGGTTAACAAAGAAAAAGAAAAGATATTTTTGATAAATTCGAAACATTATTGGATCGATCGTAAAATTAATATCGGACAGGACGATATTTAAAATTAATATCGAGTTCGCGTATTAAATGATTTAAGTAAATATAATTTACTGCCTACTTTATAATTAAATATATTCGTTTAATCGTTTCATTGCGAAATTCTTTTTCTTTTCTTTAATATCAAAATCGAAATCTAAGATAGTAGGAATGATCGAGAAGTTAATTTTTTTTGGATTATAAAAATGAACAATAGAAGTTTGTGTTGACTACATAATACGGGTATATATTTGACGATAGTTCTATTGCCTATCGATAGTTCTATTTGCCTCTATATCGTGGGACTATTAGTCTCTATTAATTAACGCAGTGCATATCCATCAATTACCCAGCAAAATAGATCGATTATATCAGACAAGAGTTGGCGAAGCAACGCATGCACCTATTGGACAGGATCATTTCCGTTGGTGTTACGTCCGCTGATCGAAGTAACGCTTTCGCAATAGCCGTCATCGAGATGATCAACATCACCATCATCAGCATCGTCTGTGTGTATATTAATATAGTTTATGAATCAAGATCACTATTAACACATCCTAGCAAACGTTCGCATTATTCAAATTAGATATTTCGTTATCGTCTCTAAACTGATCAGTTATTAATCAATACAAACGAAAGTAATTTACTTTGACCATTAAAAGTTCAAAATACATGATAGTAATTAAAATAATTATTAAAGATCGTAGCAAAATTTTAATATAATAAATTAGATATTTTATTTTTATGCTTCCTCGAATCGATCTAAGCATTTTAATTCAATAATATCTCTTTCTCACGAACAAAAACGATCGTGCTTCTATTATAAAAAAAGATCTTAAAAATTTTTCATAAGTTCGAATTTGATTTTTTACTTTTGTATTAGAGAATTACTATCCAATAAAATGAAATATTTCATGAAAAAGTATATTTATTTAACGAAGTGTGAAGATCAGTAATGGAAATGTAAAATGAAAAGAATGAACTCGTAAGAAACAGAAACAAGTTTTACCTTTTACTGGGAATCCTGGCGTGTTCGTCCTGGCGTGTGAGTCCTGGCAAGCATTTCAAGTTCGCAATAGCATCTTGTCTATAGCTATCTGTCTCTCTCTCTTCCCCCACCCCTTTTCATTTCTCTTACTCTATATCTCTCTTTACCCTCTTTCTTCTCAACTTTTCAAGTATCGACACCGCACATAGGTGTAGATAGTGTATTGTTCCTCGCGAAGGCCGGTTGTCAGCAAGCGGGGCCGCAATGAGGAAGGAGAGAAAATATCGATTGTTCCTTCGTACGAAGCTTCGGGCAAAGATGACGGACGCAAGAAAGTGCGAGAATATACGTGTAAAATAGAACTATATTGGACTGTCATGTAACGAGCCAAGTAACCAGTTAATATCATCTTTGCAGTGTATAGTTACGTTAAAAAAAGAAAGACAAAACAAGAAAAGAAAGGAAGAAAGGAAAAAAAAAGAAAATTAAATGAAATCAATCAAGAAAGAAAATAGTTAAAAATTTGTAGTTTATTTTATAAATCGGTACTTCAACAT
This sequence comes from Vespula vulgaris, assembly GCF_905475345.1. Lineage (NCBI taxonomy): Eukaryota > Metazoa > Arthropoda > Insecta > Hymenoptera > Vespidae > Vespula > Vespula vulgaris. Next base: position 2,753,841 of record NC_066593.1, on the reverse strand, counting down.
TTCTCATAATATCATTGTTAATAACTTTCGTTCGATCGCAATAATGTATTTTTACGTATGAGCATATTATGCGCTCATATGTATATTTATATATATATATATATACATTTTTGTCTAGCTCATGCGAAAATATGCTAGCATTATTCGCATTATTTTCCAGCCGATGTCTGCCATATCAACACAACGTCTACACATACTCGATAGATATTCTTATGCTCGTCTATACTTACATTTCATACACGTAAATATATGGATATATACGTATACTCCTGATAACGTTTCGTACGTATAACAGACTCGCATACGTATAAGACGTATCTTGGGTAATGGGAACACCCGGTATATAGATAAGCTAAGGCCGTAGCTTTTCGTACGATATGGCAAAGAATGTTGGGAGATATTCTTCTAGAAACTTTATGACTTCGTTCTGCAGCTCTTTCGCACATAACAAACAAGAGGGGAAAGAATACTTGCATATATCGCACGGTAATACATCTATACGTCACTTCCTTTTCATCTGACGACTCGACGAATATCTTTTGAGATATATGAAAATAAGAAAATCCCATCCTATATTTGATTCTTCCAAAAAATTTATTTTCTTAATATACGATTCTTAAGAATTTCTAAAAAAACATGATAAATCGTTTATAATATTTACATATATATGTAATATGTATACCACACATGTTATCTATATACATAGATTTTAATGAATTCGTTCAACTTCGATTATCTTTGAAATTATGTAATAACAACACTATGCTTGAATATTAGAAGCTAAAAATCGATACAAATACCTAACCTAATGTTAACGTTTTAAAGAGTAGAAAAGATATTTTCTCAAAGTAAAATGACAATGGAACAACTTCGACATAAGCAAATAACTTCGTTAATGAATGGTAGTCTGAAACAGATTCTGTTAGGTGACACGATAGATTATTCGATGATATTTACTGGACCGTTAGGAGAAATGGAGCTGGCTGTGTAGCAAACGGGAACACCGTGTAAACCCAGAGAACGAGCGGTTAATGTCGCCCGACGATCTCCGACCGCGAACTTCGAGCCATCGTGCTTCATGGTCCGGCATGGTTTTGTAATAGGAGTTTCCCGTAATGGACCTCGAAACGGACTTGGCCTGAAGCTGCTAGAGAAAGAGCAGTTTGCTCGTTCGACGAGAGCCAAGGATTCGAATAGTACAAAGGCATTTCGATTTTCTCCAACGAAACCCTGCCTAACTACGAGTTATTGCATTTCCTAAGACGACTCGTCAAATTTCCTAGTGATCTATGTAAATATCAAAGCGCGTTCTCAAATTTCTTTCACGAACGATACGAGAATTCTCTTGAACATTTATGTCGACGATTTTAAGGAAACTTTTCGAACGACCGAATAAAAGGAACGAACTTCTCTCGACATAACGTTTTACTTACTAGACTACCTCGGAATAGATCGTTTTCTTTTCATGGTACTTGCCGCTGAAGTTTTATCTATATAGATGATAAGAAGATATTCTCGTTCGTTGCTTTATTATATCTGATTATCGTCAAATCATTTTTTATTATTATATATATCAAAAAAAAAAAGAAATAATAAAATAAAAAAAAAGAAAAAGAATTGCGACAAGAAAGCGTATAATAGTATTGATTGTATATTCCGTTGAATGACGATTAACGTGCACGATAAGCCAAATAATAATATTTTTTAATGGTAGGTAGATGATGCTCTTATTATCTATCTTGTGAGAAGGCTAAGGCAAAGCCGATTTCTAAGAGAAATTAGAATGCTACTAACAGCGTAATATTGACATAACAATGTAACTAAATTCTAGTAGATTAAAGCGCGATAGAGGGAACTTACGTGGCTTCAGAGAAGCATGGAGAGAGAGAGAGAGAGTGAGAGAGTGTGCGAGAGAGAGAGAGAAAGCGTGCGCACGTGAGGAATCGTTAACTAAATCCTCAGCATACGGAAATCCTTCGGTACCGTAAGAGCCAGCTTTCCTGTCTTACGAAGTTCTGCCAAAGAGAACTAAACAGTTTCCTCTTTCCTCCATCCCTGCACGTAGAGACGATGGAAACTCCCTGTGCGACTCTTACCTTATGCTCTGAACGCGACCAAACGTTGCGAGTGACGGTGCGTGAAAACCGGTTAACTAATTGTAAGGTGGTTCCCCTTTACGTGTTAACTTGTACTTTTAGATTTATCAGTCGACCAAAATTATATAGCTGAATGAGGAATTGGCCCCACGTTTCGACATATTTCGAGATCATTGAATAATACATTTTAAATTAAATCGACATGAGTGAGAGATGTAGAGTAGATGTAAATATTATATTATTATTAATATTTCTAATGCGTTAATATATGAAACATAATTTTAATATAATTAAGGGCATGATATATTTAATATATCTAATTATAATATTGTATTAAACGTAGTTATTAACGATATCTCATTAACGATGTTATTTGACATCTATTAAAAATATTATCAAATTTTATTTTGTATATATATATATGTATGCAAGCAAGAAATAACAAATTTTTGTTTGCAAACGTATCACATACTTATATTAACATGAAAGTAAAGGAATATTTTGAAGTACATACTTTTAATCTAAGCAAAGAGACAGAGAGAGAGAGAGAGAGAGAGAGAAAGGAAGAAAGAGACAAAAAAATTGAGTACGATTATGATTCTTAATAACGTCGTAGTACGGTTCAAATTATCACATTCGGAAATGATCGATATCCGAATAGCTTGTTAAACGATAGTTTAAGCATAATCACCGAAGCATTATGGGTAGCACCGCTTGGAAACTGCCGGTGGCTCGTCCCTAGAAATTAGAGCTCGATCGGTGCGCGAACGCACTATTGATCACGAGAGTCACCGAACTGTCGGTTAAGGTATACCGGTATATATCGGTGGACAGTTAATGATATGAGATTGCCGGCTCTCGATCGCAGATGTTCCAAGTTTCGACCTCCGAATTTGATATTCAGAATATTAGAAGTGACTTGTGCTACCTATATGCTTAGAATCGTTGACAAAAGATACGTTATAAAGATTAATTTTAATTGATAACAACTACCACGTTATATACTGTTTCTTTCAGAATAGACTTTAGTTATGTTTTTTAAGAGTACCTGCTGGGTATTAAAAAATAAAAGAAAAAAAGAGAAGATAGAAAAAAAATTGTTGTAGGCGAGTCGACAACAAAAAAGTTTTGAAACATAAATTCCTATTTTTTTTGCAGATTACTTTTTTCTTCTTTCTCTGTTCTTTTTTTTTTCTTTTAAGACCTACTTCGTCGATATATTATTACTGATATTCAAATTTAATTTTTAATGAAGAACGAATGTAATCGGACGCGGAAAGTGTAACGTGATAGGGATAGCCAATTTATCCTGGTACATAGGAGACAACAACGCGTGTTTCCCACGCGCTGATCACGATGTTTTTCCAATTTTACCGATGAAAAATATTTTTTTCAGTTGGAGAAACCCGAACATAACCGTGGGATATTCTTCTCACGGTACCGAACGAAGAGGCACGCATTTGAATGGGATTGTGTGGCGAAACATACGTAATACCTTTTTTACTCTCTCTCTTTCTCTGTCTTTTTATATATGTATATATTTATATATATATTTGGGTGTGTATATATATATATATATATATATATATATATATATATACACATAAAATAAATGGCGCGTACGCTTGTTACGAGAAAATGTCGTGTTTTTTTTATTCTATAGTAATCGTTAATAAGTATGTATGACAGCGGACACTTTTTATATTATATTTTTATATAGGGTCCGTCATTTGAATAAAAATTGAATAAAAATGTACGGTACTTTTTTTTTCTTTTTTTTTTTTGAATAGATAAAGATATTCTTTTGAGATAGAATTGAAAAAAGAACGAGGGTAAAAATTTAAATGAGAAAAGGATTTCTTTGTTTTATATTTTTGTCATTACAAATAGAAAATCAAAGTGTTCGAGTGCATTTATATTAAAATGACAATATGTACATACTTGTTGTTACGTCGTCATCAGTAAAACTAAGCTCCAGCGACTCTCCGGGAAGCTGTATAACGCAATAAGCCGCTCATAAACGGCAACACGATAGGTTGTAACCGTAACAGGGAGCTCGTTATCGAGAGGGAGGCAAATCGAGAGAGCGTATAATGCAAAAGGCACGAAATTCTCGGGTATAGAGGGGTATTACTCGTTGCGTCATAATATGAAAGTGGAATGGGAGATGCTAGGAATTGTTCCAATTGCGTGTACTCGAACAACACGAATTTAAAATCATCCATATTTTATTACATTAATAAAAAATTATTACAAAAGTGAAAACGAAGAAATTGCTTAATAACGCGATATAATATAAAATAAATATATCAAATGAAATTTCGTTTCCCTACTTTTCAAGAATCGTACCGTACGTTCGAACTACTTGAATTATTAATCTGAACGAAAATCCAATGTTATATCCACTTACATATCGAGTTCGAAGATAATAATTCGTGCGAAATGAATATTTAAATTTTATATATCGGTATTATTTTTACATTATATCCGTACGACTTCATTATCCGTTTCTACATCATTTAAGTAACTGAATGTTCCCATATGATTATAATTTTATGCTCGATATACCTTTATGGAAGTATAAGTTATATATTGACATTTTTTCGCAGCTAATTATCCAATAATACCTTCCATTACGTCTATTTGTATTATATCTATTAGCGTACGTTGTTGATAATGAACTGTATTCAAAGCTATTGCGTTTATAAAAGCATATGTATATGTATCATTAAGTCCGTAAATAAAAGAAAATCGTAACGATACGTCGTCTCGTTCTTGCGAAAAATGTCTGGTGAGTGAAGAGGGTTGGAATGAATATATACAGGGCAAACTGTATTCGCAAGAACTCGACGTTTAATGAGCTATCCAGAGACGGTTATCCAACCCGTCGGCAAAGTCCAGGCGGTCTCAGTCGGTGCACGCTAGTCGAGTGTAATATATCTCTGCTAATTATGACCAGAGGGGTGGATATTAACGCGTGGAAATGCGCTACGTCGTGAGCGCGGTAGAGGGAGAGGGAGAAGGAAAGAGAGAGATAGAGATAGAGAGGTGTTGGAGTTGTACACGCGAGGGTGCTTCGCGTTGTGACGTAAGGCGTACCCGTCTAACCGTAACCGTAACCACCACTTATCTTGAGTCAGTCAGCGTAATTGGAAAGCAGATACCGTCGACACGGTCAAGCTCGTGCTACAAAATTGCCACGTACGTTTCTATACCCAGTGACTCGTGTTAGACGTACATTATACGTGTATACGCATGTATACGTTGATATTATTTCACAGTAGTTTTTAACGCGTTAAATAAATACGTAGATTATCTATGGTAAAAGCTTGCGTTCTCAATGCGTCTAACAAAGTTATTATTTGTTTCTTTTCCCTTTTTTTTGCTTTTTTCTTTTTCTTTTTCCTTTTTCCGAAGCTTACATCTTACGGATATAACTACTCGTTTAATGTAATACTTTTAATATTCATGAGAGAGAAAAAATTGCATGTTTTTCTTTAGAAGCGGATATATCAATTTACTTTTATGTATGTTATATTATATCTACTCCATTCGAAAAGGGATCGCGAGACCGTTTCGTAATTTCATTTCATGAAACGATATTCGAAGGATTGTCGAGAAAATTAATCGTAAAGGTATATACAAGTCATGAAAGCTGGTTCGTTTTTACATTTACTGAATCAACTAGAACTAAAAAGGAGAAAGGAAAGAAAAAATAAAAAAGAATGGCTCTTTGAGTTTGCAGGATCGAAAAAAGGGTTAGTCCTTTCTCTATTTTGTCTATTTTGTGTCCACGTCAAAGGACTGTTCCTCTCACTCAGTATTCGTGCACGATCGTCTTCGTTCGCTATTCGGTTACGTTCACGAGGCAAATATTTGTTCGAAATTTTCTCCGGCGTAATTCCCGACCGCCAATATTTTGTCTCCATTCCCGAGTACTTCCCGTCGAAAACATCCCTGGGAAAATATAAACTCGGGCCGCGTGTTGAAGAAAGGAATGGGTGTGGGCACTGAAAGTGTAACTGAGAGGGAGAAAAGAAATTGGAGTGGGGATGTCTCGTTCTCGCGAACTTGTCGTTAATTTAACGTTCCACCCAGTATAGTCAGGTAAGGTTTTTTCGAATATTAAATTACATCCCCATTCTTTTCTCTCTTTCTCCCGTGATAATATTGTAAGATCTTAAAAAAACGAGATAAATAAAGTTTCCTTTTGAATTACATCATTTGAATTAAATTCGTGTCTCGCGTGTAAATAGTGCTTACTTTTAATTTTAATTGCTTCATGTAAAAAAAATTATCATTATCTTGGTTGACATATATTGAAAAGTAGTTTATTTGTCTGAAGGGTCAAACGAGTTATTAAAAAAAAAAAAGCAGAAAAAAGGTAATATCATTTTATTGCATTATTGAAGTCGTATTAATTGATTTTTATTTTTAATTGTATATATATATATATATAAATAATAGAAAAAAGACTGTTGTTTCACTATTAAATTTGATTAAGAAGATTTACGCGCGTCATCGAAAACGAGATACGAGAGGATCGCGAATTTCAAATCGAAAAATAACTTCGACTCGTCTACCTGATTTAGAGTTAATCCCTACTGCGAAACATATCTGCTAATTAACATGTACGGAGTTTCGGCTAACGCAAATAAACACCGACACGAGAGTTGGCTAACGAGAGGACTCGCGACTACGAGAAAACGTTGCACTATCCGCGTCCCCGGGCCAAAGAGGGTGTGGCTTTACGTTCTACTCGACGCCATACGTTTTACAGACATGCCACAGTACGTTAATATGATCTCTTTGCTACTTTGAATTAGTTCGAAGGAAGCTACTCTAATGCAGAAAAAAAAAGACGAAAAAAACGTAAGCATATACCTAATTATATATACGTAGGAACTCTTCGTAATAGCTTTTTGCTTCGGCTAACTCTTGTAAATTATATTTTTTAATTAATATAACCGAGCGAGAGAGAGAGAGAGAGAGAGAGAGAGAGATTAAATCGAATAGACGAAAGGACGAGAAATTTTGAGAAAAAAATAATATAAAGAAAAAGTGAAAGATTTATTTTCGTAAATTTATTTAAAACAGAAAATTATTTTATTTCATCTTCTTTTCCCTTCTTGTTTTTCTTTTTTTTTTTGTTTAATTTTCCCTGAAGGGTAATAGGACCCAACATAAAATAAAAATATGCGAAGTAAAAATAAATTTTTTTTTTTATAGATGAAAAGCAAAATTTATATACTGCCTAGGTTAAATTGATTATTTTAGTTCATTTTGCCATAGTAGATATATTCACGTGAATATCAACGTAGGATTATATCGAGCTTATGTTTCCGGCATATCGTTGTATTTCTTATCCTGTTTTCCGTCGTTATCCACGAAACAACCGATTTTCGATACTCTTTCAGTCCCCATACCCTAGGAGAAAACCGAGAGAGCTTGCTTCCGCCTTTCCAACGGTCGTTTTAACAAATTTACGAGCGTTTTACGTGGTCGAGAAAAGCTTCCTTTGCCGGCCTTGTCATTTTATCTTCTCCTCGTTCGTACCTTTCATGCTCGAAGAGTTTCGGTCCGAGGGTGAACCCAATGACGAATCAAATTCTTTCGTTTCATTTCCTTGGGTCTATGACGATCTTACATTTTTCTCGCACTCATTCAATTTCTTTTTTCCTTTCTTTCTTCTTTTTTCTTTTTTTTTTAATTAAAAAACATAGCAAAAAAGAAACAGATATGGATTCAATATCTATCCATTTATTATCGTATATCTAACACATTCGCGATATAGTTGTATATAGTTATTTGTAATATAAATTATTAGAAACATATAAAATTTAAATAAACTTTTTGTAATCGGTATAGTTTATGTCACTGCCGAGAATTAATCGAGTACGTGATAATTAAGAATACATGTTTCGTGATAGATTAATAAAATAAATAAATTGATCGTAATACTTATAAAATCGTAATACTAATAGATATTAACATTGATATATTATAACTTGTTTCGAAACTTTTTCATTCATTCTCTAAATTGTATACCTCGAGTCATCAAGACTGCCAAAAACGATACTTTCGATTTCGCTCGTTCGTATCTGTCCGCGACAGAAGGTTCACGTGCGATGAATTGTTTCCACGCCATTGTAACTCGACACGAAGACAAAAGTAACTTGGGGAGGAATTCAAAGGGGTTCGAAGTTAGGCTCACGTATCCTTACTTCAATTTGATCCTGGAAGGTAGTATCGTTGCAAACGTTCTTGCTACATTTGCTCAAAGTCCGTTGATGATGAATGGTTTTGTAAAAGCCACGTTGGAAGCCGACTGACAAGATACAAAGTTATGGCTCCTATCGTCTACAGATCTACGTGCGCTTGGTTGCCTTAAATTTCCCCCTTTCTTCCACCCTTCCACTATCTTCTCATTTTCTCACATCGCTTAGTCCGTATTGTACGTATATCCTTACACATCCAACCTATTTCGTTTTTTCTTATAATTCTTTATCCGGTTGCACCTGGTATATTTAATACCAACAGAAAAATAACAAAATTATTGTGAACGTTATTATACATTTATAAAATAAATTTATATAATGGATATATAAGTTTATTTAAAAATACAAAATGTTTATTGCTTGCTTCATTTTTTATGTAATCCTTTTTCCAAAATATTTACGAAAATTTCGAGCGTTTCTCGTTTGTTACGTAAATGAAATTGTTCCTCTCTTTCTCTTTATCTCGTTTCGTGTGTGTACTACTCTTTACCACTTATCCTCTTATTATTTGTTTTCTTTTTTCGGCTGTATATTCTTCGTATCTTCTAGCTCAATGGGACACCTCGATTCTTCTGTAGAATCTCGTATGATACGTATTCCGAGATTTCGAGAACAATCTACATCTACTTTTTCGTTGCAATTTTGATTATTGCAGAAAGAATTAAAGGAGAAATAAAAAGAAAGAAAAAGAAATTGGATTTTTAATTCCTTTTATTAAGAGCTGCAGTATCTAAAACTTTTCTTTTTTTTTTCTTTTTATATGAAAACGGTTTTTATTGATATAAAGTTTAGCTTAAATTTAAACAATTTTTTTACGTTGAACTTAAACAACTGCTTTTAAATCGAAAGGCTGATTTATTTTTTTTTGATAAAAGTTGAAATTTTTACAAGAAAATATTCGCATTAATAACTGCATTCGTAGTTTATTAATAAATAATTAAATAAATAATCTAATCGTTGCATTTCTATCACTACGCTATTGCTGACAGAATTTTTTCGAAAAAAGAATGTCTACAACAGAAATCGTTTCTTCTTTTTCTTCCATTCGTTTCCAGCTCGCCCATATCCTGATCCGATTAGACATTTCGTGCAGGTTTCCTACGAGAGCTGATAAGAGCCGATGGAAGGTTCTAATTTAGAAATCCTTAATCCTTTCTTGCCAACGGACATTCTGGACTATCCGGTATTATGCGTGCTCTCTTCGCCGTTTTTACCTTGTCGCTGTCGTGATTATCCTCTTTTATTTCCCTTTTATATCTCCCTTAGTTCAAACAATTCGAGGATTCGTTAGTCCAGGGAAAATAATTTGCTCGAAGGATCACGTCGGTTTAAACCAAATAATTTAGTGGAAATATATAATTCAATGGTGTCGTTTAAAAAAGAAATCGGTTTAAAGAAGAATTTTATGTGGTTGTTTAATCGAATTTTTTCTTATGCATCATTCTTTCTTTTATTTTTAGTTAATACAAAAAAAAAAGGATAATCAGTATCCTGTATCGGATAATCCTGTATCTCTTACATTCGGAAAAGCGATCAAAATAATATTCAAATTCGTATTCAGACGAAGAAGCTTGAAAAATTTTACAAATGCTCAATGAAATGAATAAAAATCGAACGATGGTAAAAATTTATAAACAATTTTGTCGAGTTCAACGATTTTATAAAGTTTAGTTAAAATGTTATTTCTTTCATTGTATTTTATTTCTTTTTATTAACTTCTCTTCGTTAGTTTCTGTGATTACTTTTATTATAATTTGTTACGATCGATAAAGTTACTTAGTTTGTTCTATCCAATTAACGATGTATCGTTTACTTAACGTCGAAAGAAATAAGAAGATTTCAATATTTAAATTGAACAATTTCGTTTGTAAGTATATGCAAAGAACTCGCAAAAGATTTCGGCGCTCAGCTTGGATGAGAGCCAGCAAGAAATTTCGTTGGTTTAATTGGGACACAGGAAAATTATTGGCAAGTTTCTCGGAGACTCGTCGACTCGCTCGTGCATTTTCCCACTTCGATTATAATCCCGGCGCGGTTTTAAAGTAGATTTAACAATACAATTTCACCGTTCTCCTGGGGCTAAAAAGAATAAATCGAAAAAGGGAGAAAGTTGCGACTGTGTGAATGTTTTTCATCGATTTTAGTCGTGTCGATGTTTTTAAAAATAGATTCAAACGTAGTATTGTTTTTTTTCAAGCGAATATCGTTCTTAACAAACAAAAGTATTATTATTATTTGACGTAGAATGGTAAACACAATATTGGCTTTAAAAAAAATATGTTTTTTCTCTTCTTCTTATTTTTCTATTTTTATTCTCTTCTTTTTCCTTTCTTTTTTTTGCGGATAATAATACATATCCATCGAAAAATGAATTTTTTTTTTTTCGAAAGAAATCGCAACTAAACTGATTTTACATTAATAAAGATAACAATGTGTTAGATTTATTATAAGTATTTAATGATAATGGAATATTGTACTTGAAATTCGATTTGGAATTTAATCGAAAAGGAATTTATTTTAGATGCTTTGGACGGTTGCTCGACACTTCTTATCCTCGATATTTGCTCTTTGTTGAAGATTTACGGTCGAGGGTCTTTATAGAAAATATTTTCCGACGGGGTCCGCCCTTTCCGTAAGCGTCCTTCGTCGAGAAGATAAGGGGAAGAGCTTATAGGTTGCTTGATTTGATCGAAGTATGAGTGAAAGAACGTTGACGTATTTCACATCGAAATGATATCAGTTGCTTTTAAATCGTCATATCGACGGAAAAAGAGATAATTTAAAAAAAAAAAAAAGAGAAGAAATAATTTAATATCGACAATTTTTTTTTAATATCATATTTGACTTTTTTTTTAATATTTAAATTATAGACACACATGCACACACATACCGTGAAACATCTTGTTTATATTTTTTTGAATGAAGTTATTTTCATTAATAAAAAAGTTATTCCATACGATTGATAGTGAATTTAAATGTTTAATTTTATACACTACGATTATTATGTCGAAAGAAAGAGATGTTTTATTTTATATATATATATATATATATATATATATATATATATATATATATATATATATATATATACATATATCGCTTTTATTCGTCTTCTTTTTTTTTCTTTTGATTTCATATTTATTTAAACTTTTCAGAAACTTTTTCTATTTAAATTTAAATATAAAATTCTAAAAACATTCTACGATATTGCGAATATCATAACGAATCTTTATCGAATATATAGATCCATAGACATATGTATACCATACATACATACATACATACATACATACATACATACATATATATATATATATATATATATATATATCGAGTAACGTTCATTGCTTTCGTATCACGAACGATAGTTTCAACGAGTGCGATCGATGCTACTCACCGTTTCGGTTAGCTAATCGGTGTATCTATGTTATAACCACGAGAACAATTGGGATAAAGGGATTGAGTAGTGGCGCTTGCATATTATACCGAAGAATCGCGCTTATCGGTAAGGCTATTAATTAAAATTAGAGATGGCGAAAAGGAAAATCCTAATTAAAATGCAATTAGAGAAACCGTGGAGCGTGACCGATAACGGAAATGGCCCGATCATACGCTTTAATAGCATTAAAGCTATCCTTCGTAAAGCCATCGATTTATCGATCGATTAACATCGATCATGTTAATATCTAGATTGGATGGTAGATTGTCAATAGATGGAATTGAGAAGGTGAAATAAAAAAAAAAAAAAGAAAAAAACAAAGCGAGAAAAAATATACAAATAGCACGTCTCTTTTAAATCCGTTAATCATTTATCTGATATCAGAATGATATGAGTCAGGAATTTTAAAAAGTAGAGAAAAAAGGGACAATTATTTTTTATGCTTCAATGCGGTAGAAATAATTTCTCTTCCTATTTATTGCTTTGTTTAGAGTACGTTCGAACTACGTGCCAATATCGATATTCCGAAGAAAGGAAAAAAAAAGAAAAAAGAAAATAAAAAATAGGATAAAAAGAAGAATTTTCTGTCGATTTTCATTGATAGTAGCAGTTATCACACCTTTTACTCTTTGAATTCGATATCATGCGATATCTCAAATCTCACAGTTTTCAACTTTTCCCGTTCTTTATTTCGTTCTAAGATCGTTCTTTATGATCGGATTTCGATAATATGTGTGTATGAGTGTCCGAAGAACCAAGAGATACGAACGCTTTTAAATCCGAAGAGTCCTCGCGAACGAGCACGTTCGTGAGACGATCGACTTCGAAAGCATCTCTAAGGGAAAGAAATGACGTGTATTCGCCACTTCTTCGAAATATCTACTACGTCCTACCCGTCTAGAGCTAGCGATACGGTGAAAAAGCAAATAACGCTGGCCTACCTTGGGAAACGATCGAGAGTGTTATCGATCGTAGAGACAAGCTGGATACTCGAAAAGTCGTGCCGATCTTCCGAGGGTCACGATCCCTTTTTCCTTTTGTGTTGATCTATCCAAGAAAGAAATGTTCTTTTTTTAGGGTACTGAAGAGAACCTTCCTCTTTCCTTCCTAGATTTTTACGATCGGCTACAATAAGCGACTGTGTTTTCTCTCTACTGGATGGTTGTTGATCTTTTAGATATATATACACACACACACACATGTATATGTGTATATATATATATATATATATGTATATATGTATATGTTGTATATAACCAACCCTTGCTTGGATAGGCTCGAATTCTTGAATTTTCTTCTTTTCGAGAATTCGTTGTACCGTGTTATCTATATAAGTATCTATATACTTTCGCTAAATTAATTTTTATATACATACATCACTTTTATTATATATTCACTTAATTAGAGTAATAAAATTGTTGTTTATCTATTGATATATTTTTACGAAGAGAATCAAGTTAATAATGTTATAATGTTTAGAGTTCAATGGTTATTTGAAGATAGATTTATAGACGTGTAGGCTGTTTTATTAGAAAAAAAAAAAGACAGGGAAAAAAATGTCCCGCGTATTTCTTAATTATCCCTAACTGGATTTCACGTGAACTATGAATCTACAAGCTTTTCGTGGTCGATCGAGAAGAAAGGTCGTTTGGAATCGCGCCAAGGATCCTGTAAAGCCATAGAAGTTGCATCGAGACTCGGTGCTACCGAGACTACGCCCTGCTCTCGTTTTGAGAACTACCACCCTGTCGAAGCACGATGTATGTACACACACCCTTTGGTCAGTTCATGTCGTTTGCTATCCTCGTGACCCTTTAGATTCTTCTTTATAAACCACTGTTAGCCTTTCGAGCGATCAACCCAGGCGTTTTGCCAGTCACGTGAAACGATCATGCGATAGAAATTTTATTTTTTATTTTTTTATCAATTTTGCAAATATTTAATATTCGTTATAAAAATCTGAATAAATCTAAATATATCATTCGAGACACGTGTGTGACACGCTCGACGTCTCAAAATCAATTCCGTTCTATTTATGTCGATAACGTAAATACCAGGCTTATCGAAGCGTATAGATATTAAAATTCTACATTTTCGAATCTGTCAGAAAGCAAACCGATCGATCCTATTTGTATAAAATTCTCTCTAATTTTTTATTTCACGAAACAGACGAATTTCACTTCTAGAAGGTTTGTTAAATTAATGTAAAAAAAATAATGTAAAAAAAACGAGCTATTAATTTTTTTAAATAGATTGTGATTTTTTTCTGGATCGTTTGTTTTTGAATTTGTCGTAATTTTTGTTACAGTTTTACATTGTTATTATATGTTGCATTCGATTGAGTTTCAGCATATTATTACAGTTTATAAAAATTCAAACTTTCGATGTAACTATACAATATTTTTTGATTTATCATAGATTTAAATTGTCATAGTCGGTTCTATGATACATTGAAAGCCGCTGTAATGTGCAGTGTAAATTGTAAGAGATCACGTTGAAATTTGAAGTTCATAGGGGTAGATCTGTTTATCCAATTACAATAGCATTATTTCGTCCTCGAGTAACATCAAACGCGAGCTCGAAATGTCAATAGCGTTTTCGAATGAGCGGATGGTGCGTAATGCTTGCGAATCTGTACGAAGTCGTGAGCGTTAATCGTTACGTCGGTGGGCAAGCCGCGATTTACGTCGTGGTTTACCTACATACGGATCCGTGACAAATTCGACGTTGAGATGAAGTCGAAATGACAAAGATCGGTATACGTGTGACGATTCATTTTCTCCAATTCGATGTAATTTGCTGCAGAAGGGAAATTCATTCCAACATTTAGATATAATGTATCCAAATCTTTGTTACAGATTGTATATTAGATTTGATTTAATATTAATATATTATGCATCTTGGAAATCATACGCTCATGTATATATCTATGTTTTTTAAATTTCATTTAATCTCGTCGTGGCAAAATTAATTATTACTTCATATCCGAAGTTTGTCATGATTTCTTTTTTCTTCTTCTTTAATTTATAAGTTATTGTAAAAATAAAAGCAAAGTAAAAGTAAAGTCGATAGCGAAAAAAGAAATTAGATTGTAGAAGGTTAAGATGTGTCACAATATATCTCAATATTACAGGGTGTACAACATAGAAGTCAATAAAAAATTGCTAAAATAAAAATTTGACGTCAACTAAAATTTATTATTTACGTAAGAATAGTTTCTTTAATAATTCTGAGCAGAAGTATCGTACCTAAGATGAAAGTCTTACGTGTCACAGCTAAACAGAATTCAAAAGTGTCATGGATAATGTGTTTCCTTTTTATACTAGCTTCTGTTTTTTCCGATTTTTACTTTACGAAAAAGAGAATACATTCGTAGTCGAGTTTCCAATAAAGAATTTCTAACGACACCACGTATGCAAAGTGTCGTGCTCCAAGATCGCTCTAGGAGACATTCTTAAATCATGAAAACAAGTTTCTCAACATCTTGCGACATCACGTACACGAAGTATCGTGCCTTAACAATGCTATGAGAAAAGCCCTTTGGAATGAATTTGAATTTTTTAAATAATCTTACACAGAGATAAGATCATGAAGTTGGTGGATAAAATTTGGACTGAATTTTAACAAGATATATAAATAGACGAAAAACAAAAACTTATATTGTTTTATATTTCTGATAATATTGCAACTTCGATAGTTGAAATACGTTTATTGAATTGACGATTGATCCTTTGACCTATCGAAACTATGATGTTTTTCATCGTGTCAATAATAATAATAATAACAATAACAATAACGATGATAATACTAATAGTGATAGTGATAGTAATAGTAATAATAATAACAATAATAATAATAATAATAATAATAATAATAATAATAATAATAATAATAGGAGAGTTAACTATAATACAATATAATAGCGAGCAAGGGATGAATAGAAATTTTTTCTGATAAAAAGTTACAATGGAATTATACACACACACACACACATACCGATATCCACGCACGCAAAGAAAATTATATGTCTCTGATACTAGACAGTTTATGTATCCGAAAGAAATAACATCAGGAATCAAAAGGATGAGTCTTGTAAATGGTGTCGTGACGTTGTTTCCCTTCGAAGGAAAAAGTAGAAGATAAAGAAAAAAGATGGATAAGAAGAATCGGACAGGGTAGTTCCCCGAATCATACGGATTTACGAGACACGATTCGTAATAGAGACGAACCGTCTCTACGCCGACAGAATGAATTTGGAAAGCGACTGAGCGAGAACGAAGTTGGATAATAGGAAGGATGATAGGTGGAAGGATGTTAGGATAAAGAACACCGTTTCTGTTTCGAAGAATCGGTTCAACGACACTGCCCACGCCGTAAATCACACATCAGAGTTGATTGCTCTTAATTTCCTTCGGCTACGTGGCTCGAAATTCAAGAACGTATGGAAGAGATGGTGTATAAGGTAAGCTCGAACGATATCGGATCTTTCTCTATCCCTGGCCTCGTATGTATAGGGTGTCTTTTAAAAATACAGACAGTAACTCATACCAAAACATAAATATTATTAAAAAATTTTTCAGAAAAAGAAAAAAGAAAAAGATAATAATAATCGCAAAAGAATGAAATACAAAACTCGTATTTGTAATTATTCTTTAAAGGATTCCTATAAAAATAACGTGGATTCGTGAATCGAGAAAAATATTGCATAGAAAGGAATGTTTTTTTCCCCATATACTCGTATGAAGCATTTTCATCGTAAAGTTGACTATACCTATACTGTTTATTTTCAAGACACCTTGTATATTTACCTCCAACCGAGAGATTCTCGTCTCGCGAATGAAACATCAAGCTACCCGTCAAATCAAAAAAGGCTTAGCATCGATCGATCCACTATTTTTCTTTTCGACACGAATTCGCCAAGCATTCTCATTCGTTTTCGTTTTTTTTTTGTTTTGTTTTTTACTTCGACGGATGTTTGTGTAGAATTACTTTTTTCTTCTTTTTATTTATATTTCTACATAAAATAAATACGATAACGTATTACGTGCGTGTATCGTTATCGGTGTGGAATAATTTCAGACATCTCGTCGTACACGTATAATATTATATCCGATATCTGATCGATCGTAAACGAATAACGAATAGGAATAAAAGGGAATAAATGATATTAATTAAAAAGAAAAGAAAATAGAAAAATAGGAAAGGAAAGACAAAAAAAAAGAAAAAAAAAGAAAAACGTTGAATAAGATCGGCGGAAGGTTATGAAGGGAAAATTTTTTTTTTTAGAGCGACAAGCGTCGCACGAAATGAGCATAGTTCCGACGTCTGGGAAGATAGCAGAAGAGTAGAGAAGCTTTGTAGACGAGGAAACACAGGAGCTTTTCTGACTGGAAAACGTCCGTTTAGATACGTGACAGGCATTAAAGGGCTACGAAAGATTCAAGTACCGAACACGAAGCAACAACCAACAACTCGAAGCACTTCTCGAAAAATTCTTTTCTGATTACGAATGGCCAAGTTTCTCTAACGATAAATGAACCTCGCGGATTAATTTCGTACCTTTTCCTATCGTAATTTTCTCTTGGATAGACAACCGCGTCGAATTTCGAAGCTGTTCCGTATAGTTATTTACCTATACTACTGGAACCGATCCTAAAGTGACACTTAATTAAGAAGAGAAGAGGATCAGCCCGCGGTAAAAAAAAAAAGAATGAGAAAGTTGCCCGTTATGGTCGACTAGTCGAGCCAGATAAATTGGATAACGAAGCGGGCATCTCGGGGAAAGTGCTGGGAAATATGTAATTAAGACGTTTTGCATTAACGAAGATATCGACCCGAGTCAAACGGGAAGAAGGGATAGAGGGTGGGGGAGAGTCGAAGAAGGGGGAATAATCAAGTAGAAAACTCCGTTGAAAACTTTTGATTGGTTACACGTTTTTTCGACACTTCACTTATTTCAACTGTTTATTATTATTATTATTATTATTATTATTATTATTATTATTATTATTATTATTATTATTGTTACTATTATTATTATTATAGTTATCATTTTTTTTTAATTATCGCAGATATATGTTTGTATAATTAGTGTCGTATGAATGTCGATATAAAATAAAGAAATAGAAATGAATAGTCGTGGAAATAAAATATCACGGATTGTTTCATTCCCTTCGGAATTTTTTTCTTAGAAACCCGTTAAATAGCTGACGACAATCTTTCGCATTAATTTTGGTTTAAATAACCGCTCTAACCGGTGGACAGCTTACTTAGACTCCTACTAGAAATCTGCATTACGAATAGTGGAGTGAGGGGGATTGCTTTGAGTTGACACTTCATTCCTCTGAACCGGTGGGATAACGAGGGTGTAAAGTACTCGCATAGTTTGGGCAAGTCGTCAGTCAACAGAGAACGCTTCTGTCATCTCATCGTATAGCTTACCATGCTCGGCTTGCGCTAAGCTGTATAAATGTTATACATAAATAGAGAGAACAGTGAGAAAATGACAAACTTTATGATTTTAACAGAAGAATTTTCGAGTTTCGACGATGTAGTTTGAGCAACACTTTCAAAGCGAATTATATCGACAACTTTCTATGAACATTTTGGAGTTTGTCGATAAAACAAGACATTTAGTATTTTTATCGAACGATTCATTTACCGTAATAATCGCAATAATCTCTCTTTCTCTCTCTCTCTCTCTCTCTCTCTCTCTCTCTCTCTCACGGTCCGTTTTTATTTTCATAGAAGATGATAACTCGGAATGGAAATAGTATGAAATAGCTCCTTTTCCTTTTTGAATTATAAATCATAATATCCTCGTTCCAGTTATTTGTTTGCTCTATTTTTGAGTACTTTCTTTCTCTCTCTCTCTCTCTCTTTCTCTCTCTTTCTTTCTCACTCTTCCTTTTTTCTCTGGTTTTTCTTTTTTTTGGTTCATACTTTTTAGAAACAATTTTTTCAAAGGGTCATTCATTTGATCGTTCATTCGTATAATGTTTATAATGTTTATAGAGCGTAAGAGTATTGCATTGAGCTGTCAACGAGCCGTGATAATCTGAAGAACAACATTCTCTCGATGAACAAGAGCCATTGAAATATATATTTAACGTAACGTAATTGCAAAAACGAATCGTCTCGCTAATCGCAACATTTCTATTAACTAGTACACTCTGTTTCACCCTCGATCGTATAAAGTATTCCGATTGTGAACATGGCAAAATAATATGAATATAAATGGTAATAGGATAGATAGGAGTTTTCGTTGAAGGTAGAAAAAAAAAGTAGATAAAAAAATTTTGATCTGAAATTTTTAGAAGAAACTTGATCAAAATTTAATAAAATTTATATATTACTTTTTCATCGACGATTAATAATTAATTCGGATTATGATTTATTAATTATAATTTTCTATAAATCAATGTATGATATTTAATTTTACCCATAAATTAATTTCCAATCGCCAAATAGAATTAAATGCGATCGATTATTTTTCAATTAATTTTGTAATCATGTAAATCTTAATAAAAATAAATTGAATTAAAAATAAGTATTAATCGGTCAACGTCCAACGGTGGTCCAGTAAATTTGCTCCGATAGATTTTAGATGGTCGAGTTAAATTGGACATTCTATATACCGAATATGCTGATTCGTGTACTCCTCCGGGTATCGTTAATCGTCGTGACATGCTCTAATTGACGTCGCTCGCACCGAATTTGTACGCTTTTAAATATCCTAATTCTGACAATGAGTGTTTCGGTATGTGGCGAACTCGTGCTGACGTCGCTCACAAACTTCCCTATATGTATACCTACATATATTTTTACATATCCATGGAAATTACAAACTACGATTTCAATTATCTCTTTTACAATTGTGTTCAATATTCATAATCGAAGAAATGTAGATACATATATAAATACATGTATAATCATAAATATTTTTTATTAAAGTTTCAAATAATTTTTTATGCGTGTGCTCGCGTATATAAACCTTTCTTTATAATAAAAATATTAAATACTTAGTATGTATGAAAAAAATAATAATAAAATCATTGCAAAATGTAAGAATAATATAATAATATTCTAAATGTTGTTAGTAAATAATATAAAAAGATATTGTATAGTAATTAGTACGGAAAGTGTACTAATTGTTTCGTAAAGTATCGAAGAATTGCTTTCTCTTCTTGTCGTTTTTTTTTCTCTTTCTTTTAGTGAAGATAAGTGAAATTCCTCGTTAACCCTCAAAGGCCAGAACTATAAATGTTAAGCCACGTGGAAACGAAGGACAATTCGTATAATCCAACAGCCACCCGCACGGACGCACTCTCTCCGTACAAAATGAAGAAAGCGAGTAGAACGAAGAAACCAAAACTGCAGAGCTTTTTTCGTTGTAGTATGAGACGATGGAAAAAAGGAAAGGAAAAGGGAAAGAGACGGTAGAAAGAATTGTATAGCTGAGAGAGAAAGAGAGAGAGAGAGAGAGACAGACAGAGACAGAGAGTGAAAGAGATAGAGAGATTTTCAGGAAAGAGCAGCAAACTTCTTTTAACTACCGTCCTCCTTCCTTCTAGCTATTTAGGTATCTGCCATTCCGTCGAGGGAATGGATATTCCAGAAAATTCAGCTACCTTGAAATTTGTCCTATTTCGGCTCATGATCTTACTATTTGCTTTGATTAAATGAAAAAAAAAAGGGAAAGAATTCTTGAAAATTGTGTAACAACTAAAGAATTAATCGGTATTAAGGTTCCATACACTTCTTCTTCTTTTCTTAATTTGTCAAACAAAATTCTCTAGAAAAAAACAATTTGATCAAGCAAGTTGCTTAAATACTGCGAGCAATGTAATTAAAAAAAAAAGAAAGAAAAAAAAAGAGAAGAACAAAAATATTATACATAGGTATTATCAACTTTTGATTGTTCTAACAAAATGCATAGCATAGTTTTATTAAGTCCAAACGATTTATTCTACTCTTCATACTCCGTTCTAAATCGGATTGTTTCGAGGTTGCTGTTAAACCACAGATTTGTTAGAGTTCCTACGAGAGATCGGGAGTATAGATCGACGATTGCCGCACGTTCGCTATAGCGCTTTAGTTTGATTTTTGGCCAATTTCCGGAATGGAGCTCGGTCACCAAAGTTCTCCCTAGAGAGAAATTCGTTCGATGAGTTGCTTCCTCCGCTTTCTCCTACGAGTCCAATACGAACGATTTTCGTTAACCTCCCCCGTCCCCTATCCACATCACCTCCTGCCCACCCTCTATCCCCTATCCCCATCGCCACCACTACCTCTCAGTCTATCTTTAATCGTTCGTATGAAACACGAATGAAGCATGGACCGATTGTTTTACTCTTGTTTGATACGTGTATATGAGATACAGTCTATTGCAGAAATATATGGATGTGATGTTATAGGTTTGAATTTTATATCACACATATATCTCGAATAAATATTCAAGAGATTTTTAAAAATATTCCTTCGTAATACAACCAACAAACACGTAAAACTTTTTTTGCGTCTCATTTCTTACACGTTTTTTTTTTACACGTTTTGTTTTTTTTCTGCTTGAATAATGATAATTATAATATATATGTAATAATAATATGTATATATTACTCTTTCGATCAATTTTCACTTGGAAGAAATAAATTCTTTCTTTTTTATTTCGATACTTTTTATTTCGAACTACGACAGGTGGACCAAAAGTCGATTAAGCTTTGTTGTATTAATTATAAAAAATGTTTAAATGTGTCCGCATATTTATTTATGTTAATTTATTTATGTTAATAGAAACGATTATTTATATGAATGGTCCACACCTGTGTTTATTTTTTCGATTATACAGTTGAATAGTTGCCGAAATGTTATTTGATCGTAAACACGCTTTAACAATTTCGATGGTTCCACAAAAGTTCAGTGGTATCGAATCGTTCTATTCTTTTGATCTTTACTTTGGAATATCATATAGATATATCTACGGTGTTCCGGAAATAGTGATATGCGTACTTACTGCACACGAAGCATGGTTTGAATTCTTTCAAAGGGACAGATAAAAGGCAAATATGCAATAAAGGTGACTATTCGTACGAAACATCGAAAAAAATTTTTCAATAATTTTTAGCGTAATAAAACGAATCGTCAAAGAAGTAAAATAATAGAGATAAATTTGTCTAAAAAAAAAAAAGAGGAAAAGAAAGAAAAAAAAATTAAAAAATAAAAATTCTCTTCATATATAAAAAATTTCGTAAAAAATTATAAAAAGAAAAATATCTTATTTCTTCGGCAAACATAATGAACTTTCGGAACACCCTGTAGAGTTCTTCCATAGGAAGGCAATTTAATCTACGGCAAACGAGTAGGCAGGCAGATAGGGGCGAGCTCTCGATTTCGGTTCGCGGACCAATCCGCTTCGATAGTTTCGTTCGATCTGAAATTCGTGGTAATTAGATCAGTTAATTCGCCGGTGAGTCCGTGCCGGCAATTCGAAAGGAGAAACGCGAGGACGAGTGGAATCCGCCAGAGGAATCTGCTTCGGATGGTCGAATTCGAGTGGATCCTCCGAGAAGCGGCTCGTCACCGAGATTCAAAGGGAACATTTTACCAACTCTTTCGTTGGCTCCCGTTCCGTTTACGATTGGTCTATGTTGTTGTCTCGTGTCCCTATAAAAGTAATTCTAATGGGAGATAAATCGATGCCAAAATAGTTTTCTATTCTGTGTTCTACTCTGGAACATTAGGATCGAAAAGTTTAAACGAAAGGGGTATTACCGAAAATGTCTTTGATTTTTTCTTCCTTTTCCATTTACTACTTTGATCGCTGCACGTTGAAATATTAAATACTTTCGGATTGCTAATAAATAATCGATCATGTATGCATTTTCAATTATATATGCCCTTTGAAGCATCGACTGATTTTAGAGATCTACTTTATTGACAGATAACTAAATTTCAAACAACAACAAAGTATACATACATGCGTCCTGATATATATTCCCCATTTCTGGGAACAGATAACTCGTTGGTTCACCGACCTTTAAATCAGTTGAAAAGTCAGTCAGAAAGTCGAACCGAGCGTGTAAAAGGGCCAATCAGAATACCGGTAATTACTCCTTTTGCTTTCCCGATAAAAATTTCTTATCCGTCGTTATCAGGATCGAAACTTTGAGATCGAAGCATCGAGAAGCGGTATTAAATTACCACGTCTCGAGAGTTATGTTTTATCTAGGGAACTCTCCTCGCGAATTGAAATGGAACATTCAAACGAAGCTCTCTCTCTCTCTCTCTCTCTCTCTCTCTCTTTCTCTCTTTTTCTCTGTCTTTCTCTTTCTCTTTTCTTTCATTTTTATCTTCTTTCCTCCCGTGCGATTACGGTTTTCTCTCCACCACCACCACCACCATCACCTTCTGTATTTCTCGTCTTCCCTTTATTTCCTCCGGAGCAAAGGATAGAATTTAATAAGAGGTTTAGTATTTTCAACGCTGCCAGATTAAAACTTTTACACCGTATTACTCGACTAGTTTAACGTTTTCATCGTCGAGCCATGTAATCGAGAAGTTTATACTTTACGAGTAGCGTGATCCGAAAAATGCGGTCGAGGCGTTACTAACCTCGTTTCCGTTCCTCTCTATTCAACTGTGGCAAATATTTTTTTCAATAAATAAATATCTTTCCACAAGCTCGAGCATTGAAAGACTCAATTTACGAGAAACTGTACGAACGAGAAGCGAATGGGACTATTCGATGGAACGAAGTAATCGTGTGTAAAAATGGCGATGGTGAGAACAGTATCGAATGAGAGAAAGAGAAAGAGAGGGAGAGAGTAACCGAGAAGAAAATCTTCGGGATATATCTCTTTGTAATTTTAACTTTCGGATTTTGCCTATTCCTTTGATCTATCTTTATTCTATTGATATAAGGATATTAGATACATAGATACATGTATAATCTTTTGAGAAAATTTATCTTTCTTTCGAAAATATGTTTCCATATAGATATATGATAGATGATAGTTATAAATATGATATTTATTTGCCTTATAAATACATACACACACACATATACATACATACATTTAGAGATATCCAAATATAATTCAATCACAAAAAACATTTTCTCCTAACTTAGAAATCTAGACAGATATCTATCTTCTTTTACGTTCAATGATACAAACTATTGGAGATTGCACGCGAATGATAGTATGACGAGAGAATATCCTGAAAGATATTCACACATACACGCTTTCTTCCTTTCTTCCTTCCCTTTTTTCTCTCCTCACAGAAAGAGAGAAAAAGGCTTTGAGTGAACGAGAAAGAGAAAGGCAGAGAGAAAAAGAGAGGGAGAAAAAGAGAGAAAGAATGAGGGAGAAAGAGAGAAAGAGAAAGGGAGAGAGAAAGAGAAAAAAGTAGAGAGAGGGAGAGATCGATGCTATATATACCCTTCACCTTTATTCTCCCGATTCTTTTGACTTTTTGCGACTGAAAAGCCAGGAGGGATTCCAGCTTTCCGGCTGGTGGTCCTCCCAGTGCGGCCTTCCGAGCTACGCTCGGACAAAATCGAAGGCAACTCGATCGTAGCATCGTCGAAAGAATAGAAGGGATGAGGGTAGCTCGGGGACGAAAGGGACGTGTTAGCTGCAGTCCAGGCGTGCCGATTTATTTAGCGAGATTCAGGATGGCTTAACCATTCGTTCTCCAATGCCGACCTGTTTCCCGTTCGTATTGAGTTTTCCAGAACGAACCACGCCGCAGGGACATACGCCGGACACGGCGACGACAAAACAGCGAGTCCAAAAACGCCAAATCCTTTTTCGCCGAAATCTACGATACTGTCGATTTGTTTCCTAGCGTATCCTTGATTTTTTATTAACAAGTATTATTTATTTATCTCATATGTATATATAGATATCTTTTTCCTGTTTTCTCGCATTGTTTCTCATATTTTTTCATTTTTTTTTTTTTTTAATATTCTACCTGCAATTATTTATTACCTTATTGAATTCATCTAAACTGTCTTATACTTCACTGTCCTATAATCAATAATAGATAGATTAAACATTGATTATTTTATTTCTATATTTTTTATAAGCACGTTTTTTATAATCCTCTTTCTCTCTCTTTCTCTCTCTCTCTCTTTCTTTGTAATCCAGAAACCTCCAAGAATACTTTTACATTCTAAGGTTACTACTTAAAGTCATGAATAATAATACTTTTAATAAGAGCGAGAAAGTAATTAAAGTTCCAACGCATTAAAGCACGCAATAGAATTCTACGTCACGGTAGCACGTAGAATTATAATCGAGCATAATATTCATAGCTTTCGCTGGGACGTTTATCAAAAACGACAATGGGATACGAGGTGTTTACACACCGACTGGCTACTCTCGTTTTTGGCTTCGAGCGAATGCGAGAGAGTTTTCGTAGTAGATGTTGGTGCTAATGAACGGGACAATAAATCGTCAAGGTCGGAGTAGGGCGTGATTTTTTCGACGCACCACCCTTTTAATGACGCAACCGTTGCACAAAAATATACGTGCATGGGAAAGCGCTCTTTCGTAATAAACTGCACTATTTTGTGAGCTTGTGATATTACGCGTGAGCGTTCGTCGGTCCCTCTTCGTAAACAATTTTATCGTCCACTCATCTTTTCTCCATGCTTTCGCGTACATTTTAGGCGAAAACGAGGCCGGAGGCAGGCCAAAAAAGAAAAAAGAAAAAAAAAGTATAACAAGGGGAATAACATATCGACGCCTCGTAAAAATTTCACATCGATCTTGTTCATTGTTTAATGACAAGTTAATAGAGTCCGAACATTTCCGAATGCTTTATCTCTCTTTCACGTTTCGATCGTGTCATTCTATTTGAATTCCATCCAATAGCGTCACGTCAACGGGCTCCAAATTCTTTCGTTCGTGATCATTTTCGACAAGTAGAGAAAAGAAAAGGAAAGAAATATTCGAATCCTTTGTCCGAGATTTCGGACGTCTGCCAATAGAAGACACTGATATATCTCAAAAGAAGCGTCACCTCTTTCACGATGAAAGACGTTCACGAAGAAAGGAAAACGATCCATCGTGGATTCTATTAGCCTTTTGTGAATTGTTTTAGCAAACACAACTATTGATTGCACGGTGATTTGCATTTTTATTGCTAATCCGTCAAAACGGATTAGGTGATTAAACCTTTCTTTCTTTTTTATTTTCGTTTATTTATTTTATAACCTGTCTCGAAACAATCGATTATTCTTTGGATTATAAAATGGACCAGCAGAGAATTATAAGACTCTTGACGTTAATTGTTGTAACAGAATGAACGATTAGAGAAGAATGATAGGGCTTATTAAAAATAACACCAGGTACGGGTTTCAATGGTTGATTCACATAGAGGAGACACAGTCTCCGATTTTTTAGTAGAAGCCAATCAAGTTGATGAAGGTTGAGAGCAATATGCTCGTCTCGGGTCGAAAATAGACAGAGAGAAAGAGAGAGAAAGAGAGAGAGAGAAGGAGAGAGATGGAAGAGGGAGATGGAAGGAGACAGACAGGTAGAAGAAAGAGAGAGAAAGAGAGAGAAAGAGAGGGGGAGAGAAGATTCATGTCGGGGTTGGACAGAAATGGCGAAAGGAAAGGAAGAAGAATTCCAACACATTCGAACAAACCGACGGAGGTAATTTTCTACGGCAGCTCAAGCCCACGTCATTCCTTCTTTTTCCTTTTTTTTCTTTTTTTTTTCTCTCTTTCTCTCTCTCTCTCTCTTTCTCTGTTCATTCCATGCGTCTACCGTCGAGAAAGGGAAAGAGAGGCGACAGAATCGTAAGTGTCGTAGAAGAAGTTCCCAGAGTGCTGGAAACCTCTTTTCTCTCTCTCTCTCTCTCTTTCTCCTCCTCCCTTCTCTAACCCTCTATCTCTCTCTTCTTTTCTTATCTTATATCGGGCTAAAATACTCAGCGATACGGATACTCATTCCGTGTCTCTGTAGTAGTTGGTGCGCGCGCGCTATCCTTCCGTCACCGTATAACGTTTTTTCTCGTCCGTGTAAGGTTTCCTCCAGTGGATGTACGCGGAAAAAGTGGGGCTGGATCGAGATAATGGTATATAATAGTCCGGCCAAGGAAGGCTGGAACGAGTAACTTCCGAGCGGATTTCTGTTTCCCTTTCTCCCCCTCGCACACTCCACTACCCCCTGCCAACCACCTCCTTTGCCTCCCAACCCATCCTTCTCCGCCCCTTAGCTTCCCTTCTTCTTCTCTACATCCCCTTTCTCAACCCCATTCTCCATCTTTTCCTTCTTCTTCGTCACTACTGCTCGCCCACTAGAATTTTTCTCTTCCATTCCTCGTTTCCCATCCTCATCTACGCAACCCCCACCCCTCCCCGCCTCTACCTTCTGTCCCCTCCCCTCTCTTCTTGTCTATATTCTCTCATCTTTTTCTATCCTTTTTCTTTTTTCTTTTTTTTCTTTCTCTTCTTCTTCTTTTTTCTCTTTTTTTATATTCTCTCTATTCTCCTCGCGAGGATATCTGGAGCAACTTGGTGAATTTAACTCGAACTCACGAAAGAGAAATATTACTACGTTTGCAAATGCTAGATTTTAGGATACGCGGATTTCCACGCGGTGTCATTATCATTACTGTTATTATTACTATTGTTATTGTTGTTTTTGTTATTATTATTATTGTTATTGTCATTCCCAACGTCGTCGCATTATTGTTATTATTTCTCGATGAACGTTCGACGAGCTGTCAGCCGAACATTTCTCTCGTTTATTATCGCACGTATATTCGTACCATCACGTGGAATAATTCGCCAACGGGTTTCATCATAACATGGCTTAATGTGATAATAAAGAGAGATTTCGCGTTAGTGATTTTAATTGAATCCAATACCGCATGACTTTCTAATCCAATCGAAACTTATTAATTTTTGATTATAGTACATGTCTCTTCGAAGTCGGATAATTAAATTGTCAATTTTTCTTCTTCGAAGACATTGATGTGTATAATTTTTATCGAAATGTAATAACTTTAAGGTAATGTAATTATATATTTATTTTTTTCACTTTATTCTTTGAAGTAAGATTTGTTAATCTGCCAATTGGTTAATCTATACGAAAATTTCACAGTTTTAATCTTTAAAATCATCCGTTTTAAAGGAAAACCCTCAGGGTCAAATATTTGTATTCCCATAATTGTCTCTTTAAACTACATTCATTTCATATAAATGGTACTTCGCGAAGAAGAAAATTTACACTTCCACCTCTTGTTAGTATAGAATATAGATTAAGAAAATGACTTTTTTTTCGCGTAAAGCGACGAAATGGCTCCGGGACAATTTATCTCCATTTTCGAAATATGAATTGAAGTCGAAAGTCGTACTCGATAAGGTTCATCGATACGTCTGTATTTCGTGAACTCTGGCGCTATTGCACGATTGGATATCGATAATAATCATGCTGCAACTTCTACTGGTTTTATTACGTCAATTTCCGTGATGGCTATGTTCCCCGTAACATTTCGAATGATAGACATATATCTCCCGCTTGTCTGCTTCCAGAGACAACAGCTTTTTGAACATTTTTAGAGGATATTTTAATCGATGTTTCACGATAATCTTCTATGCATACGTACTTGGGTATATATAATACATATATCGTAACAGGATATTTGACATTGACAAAATATATGTTCCTTTTATATAAAATACAACAATGTGATTGACGGAGAAGTTTTTATATAAATGTACAATAAAACATGATAGATTACTAAAATATATTTCTTTGGTACATCTCACAATGGCAAACATAAATATTTACATTTTCATTGAGAAATATTTCATCGAATATACGCAATAGGGAGGTGTGATCGTTAACGTGGATGTTTTGAAATAATTGAAAGGCGATACATAAGGATAGGTCATATAAATGAAATCAGAAAATGGGACGTAGTAGTCGACAATTAGTAACACGAGAGGAAATACGTAGAACGATTATGGACATTGAAATTTATCATCAGAGACGTACGAGAGGTATTTTTTACTTTTATACGTATAATAAAAAAAAAGAATAAAAGTTAATAATAAAAGAATATAAAAGGAAAAATATATTTGTAGTTAAATATATATATATATATTTATTTACACATAGATACACATACATACTTAGACACACATATGGAAGAGTGTACGAAACCGATAGGAAACTCGGCCGAACGGATAGTGTAACGGTTTATTGGCCATTTAGAGTCGGGGCAGTAAATTCTTCTTGAAGTTGGGCACTTATTGCAGTCGTCCGAGGCTTTTCACACGGGGCAAGAGGTACACCAAGCGTAACCGTCACCGAGAACCATAAATTTTCTTACAATTTACGGGACTACGACACAACAGAACGGTGTTCCAACGTTCGAAAGGAGTAGAGAGAACTTTCTCCATTCACGGCAACGTTTTCCACGACGTCGACTCGCGACTCACGACGCTTACGTATTTTCCTTAACTCACGAACGCTTGAAACATTCGTTGGAGATTTAAAAAGTATTCCATATTTTTCTCTCTCTTTCCATATCTCTTTCTCTTTATCTCTCTCTCTCTCTCTCTCTCTCTCTCTCTCTCTCTCTCTCTCTTGACACACTGTTTTCTACTCTCGTTTCACAAAAGTTAAGCAGCTTATCTCTCTTTCTCCCTTTGTCTCTCTCTCTCTCTCTTTCTTTGTTTCTCTCTCTCTCTCTATGTATATGTATATATGTATATATTATATATGTATAATTTAAATGACTAATTCAACAGAGCAAAAATAGAATAATTGTAATGGAATAATTGCATAATATTATAGTAATTATATCAATAGATTATGGGCCAGATGTTTGATTATATTTACATAATTAAGTAATCATATTTAATTATAGATATATAAGTACATATGTATATATTTAGATTGTTTTAATATATAATTAGAGAGATAAAGTTAACTGAATAATTAAATTAAAACTTGTTGTAATGAATATTTTTAATCAATATTCAATTAATAATATGAAATGCAAGATTATTTGGCGGATGTAATGTGTAAATTTAATGACATACGATTATAGGTATATAAATAATCTTAAATATCGGTCATTAATAAATATTTGTATACAACGTAAAGATAATAAGTCATAAAAATTTCTATGCAATTTCGTTGCTAATAAAACTAACGATAATCTATTTTAATTTTATGACACTTGACGAATCGAACTTGAGAATATATAACTTATTTTTATTTTTCTCATTATCCTTATTTCATATTCTTTTCTTCTTCTCTTTCTTTTTCTTATTGTTATTTACAATTCGAGTGCTATATGAGAATGAGTATCTGAGGGTGAACATCGAGCTCATTAAAAAAGATTTAATGATTCTCGTGCTCGTACATTAGAACAATTATCTTCAATTAGAGATCTTGTATTCGTTTGGTGGATTCGAGGAGATATTGGTAGAGAGTTACTTCGATTGAATTCGAGGTCCAGGAAGAGTGCCAATTTGTAAAACACAAGCGTAACCTCTTACCCAATGCCCTGTCGAACCTCTTTCTACTCTCACCCTCAACAGTACCACCCATAATACGATTTGGTTCAATGGCTCGTAAACGATCGTGTCCACAGTCTTTCAGGTTGTTTTCTTTTTTCTATTTTTTCTTTCTTTCTTTCTTTCTCTTTCCTTTTCTTTTTTTCTTTTTCTTTTTTTTTGGTTACTCGACTCGGATTTATCGCGGAAACGAACGAAACGTCCGGATGCCCCGGCGATATAATAAATCGGTCGCTTAGAAATATTTGGGTCGAGCCTCGACGACAATACAGCGTCCGTTCTCATTCCACGTTCTTTTTTCCTTCTCGTTCTTTGCCGACAGCAACGTGACCGATTCAAAGATTCACAGAAAAGAAATTGTACCTACGTGCTCTCGTACGATTAATTTTTCACGTTTATCTACACGAGACAATCATCTTTTATTTTCTTTTTTCCTTTCTTAAGCGTATTGTGAAGGACAAAATTCATTCCCTTATGAAATTCTCGCTTGGAAAGAAATGAAATAAAATCGATCATTGGTGAAAGAAGTAAGGAAAATGTCAGAAAGAAAAAGGAAAAAAAGGAGAAAAGAAAACAAAAAATCAGAAAAAGAAAAAGAGAAAGAACAAGTAAGTTAAAATTTGCAATAGCTTTCTATGAGAGATAAGAGAATCGAAGCATTCAGAAATTTCAATTCATTGCCATTATCGAAAAAACGAAGGAAATCTATTTCTTGGCTTTTTCAGGGAACATCATAGGTACTCGTCATCGGAAAAGAGATCGAAAGACGTTCTTCCAAATGTTCCTGATGTTCTCGAAGAAATCCCCGAGGGAGTTCTAGGAATAGCTTTCCCGTTAGGCGAATGACAAAAATGTACTTTCAATGGCGATGAGTATAGGATTAACGTCAATGAGCCCTGTCGTTCTACCATTCAATTTAGTTCCGCGCAAATAACAAAGGCAAAGGATAGTAGTGCGGGAAGCTCGAGGGAAGAGGAATCGAACGAGTGAACGAGCGGAAGCTGTGTTTGCTCTTCCCTTTGGCTTGCATTTGAACTGAGAACTTTCTTGGTCGTGCATGCGGATGACTAAATTTGCGTCGAATCATTGGCTAAGCTAAAAGCGTCGCAAATCATTGACATTCTCTTTCCTATTTATCCGATTCTTCGTTTCTATCTAGTTTGCACGTCGATAGAAAACTCGAAAACTTTTCCCTTGGTTTTATCTCTCTTAAAAGATTTTCCCATCTTTTCTTTTCTCATTACGAATTGTTTTACACGAATTGGACTAAAGATTACGATTTACCAAGGATCTTTCTTGAGTTTTTAACAATCTTAACTGACTCGATCTCTGTCAGCTTCGTCGTAATTATTTTATACAGTTTTAATTATTATCAGAAGGACTATCGTACGATTTATAAAGATAAATATCTAACAGGTATATTTTTTTACTTTAATTTAATCTAATATTCGAATATATAATATCTAATATGTATTTTCTCTTTCTCTCTTTCTCTCTTTATATATTATATATATATATATATATTCTAATTCAATT
The DNA here is from genome assembly GCF_905475345.1 of Vespula vulgaris. NCBI lineage: Eukaryota > Metazoa > Arthropoda > Insecta > Hymenoptera > Vespidae > Vespula > Vespula vulgaris. The sequence continues at coordinate 2,721,945 of NC_066593.1, read as the reverse complement.
TAGTATTCCAATCCATACTTATTCATTCTAACTTCTGAAGTAATATCTAAGATCGTTTCACGATTTGAACGAGAAAAGTTTATTTGCGAATTCGCTCAAAGTTGTGCCTATAGTAGTAGTATGGAACGATATCATCGTAGTCATTGTGCGTGATTCGTTCTGAATGCAGAAACTTCGTCAAAGGATCGAACGTAGGCAAGGATAGTTCTTGGAACACGTTTGGCCTCTGAAACAACTCGATCGTATGCGTTGATTGTTCGAACGACCTCGAATTGCAGGATATTGCACCGTCCAATATGAATTTTCACGTTCATACACGGACATCGTAGTCTCCATTTTCCTGTGCCACTGACATTAACGCCGTTTTTTGTTACGTGTAAATTGATATCGATTTTTGAGAGATAGGGAAAAAAAGGAGAAAGAAAAGAGAACGAGGAAGGGGATTCGACTCGAATTAATTCGAGTTTCCGAACGAACACGAATGAACGGTTCAAAGCGGATACGCGAAACGTACGCGTTTATATGTGTATATCTGTGTGTGTATATGTATGTATGTGTGCGTGTCTCTGGAACATTAATTTAAAGCACAGCTATATATAGTGACCGTAGAAAATGCCTTTCGAATATAACGAAATTTTATGAACCTTTGTGTAATTTTATTACTGATATTTGTATGACGTATGACTTATTGTAGGTTACGAACATAACTCTTTCTTATCGCGCGAGAATGTTAAATTTGCGCGATGGGACATATGTAAAGAGGAACCGCGTGATTAATGATATTTGTAATACAAATATTAATTATTTTCTTCTTTACTTTTTTAATGCGAAAGTATCTTGAAGTATCTCCGTTTTTATTTTATATTCCTTATTTTTATTAATTATTTAAATAATTTTTTATTGCTCCTGATTCATTCTGTCATCTTAAATTATTTACTATATAGTTTAACATGTTTACAATATGACATTGTAGTTCTACTCATTAAGTTGTCTTGCTTGTGATAATTATCTTTTCAACCAATATCTAAGAATAGGGTATAAGGAAATTTACTATTCTTGAGCATACCGTAGACCATGCCAAAGGTTTGCATTAATTATAAGCTTCCTGCATATGAATTTTCTAGTTTCCATCTTAAACGTAGAAGCTGCACATTTAACCTTAGGTGTATAAATATTTTGTTCCCGTAGGTGTATGGTTTATTCCAGTGGTTCAATAGTTCATATTGTTTAACGAGCGGGCTGTGGATATTTTATAAGAAACGATTCTTTCCTGAGACCCTTTAGCATTAAGCGGTATGATTAATTAACGTCAAAGCAAAAATAAATCGATATTATAAAAATATTTTAATCCTATATACTTCATTAAATTAAACAATTAATATTTATATCGACATTTCAAAAAAATATTATTACGTCCATGAAAAATATATATCTTTTATAAAATCTTAAAGGTAATTTAAAGAACATTGAAGAGATAAGATCGATGTCAAGATAAAGTAATTAAGTGCAAAGATTCGGAGATTCCTTAATCTTTATTGATCCTGTTTTCAGCAGGCGAGACTTCCTCTTAGGTCGTTCGTGTCGAATAAGAACAATCCGTAGCATTAAAAGACGTCTTTTCTAAGGAAGGAAAATAAGAAGAAAAACGTACCGGAAGGGCAGGGACAATGACCGTTCGACAATGCGATCGATCCACTAACTCGGGAAATGTGTTCTTGAAGAGAGACGTCAAATCCGCTCGATTGATCGCAGTAAACGATAAACTCGCGCAGGCATTGATTTTCAATGGGTACCATAAAGTTTCCGATCAAATGAATCCACAAATACTATAACTTCTTTTTCTCTCATTTTTAATTTTAAAAATTCCTTTCATTCCCCATCAAACTAAACATTTTAAAAAAGTTATTGTTGCGAAATTCTTTTGAAGACGTTAGATGTCAACAAAATAATAGGAAATGGCTTCATCGAAAAATATTTTCGATATATTTTGAAATAACGAATAGTTTCATTGTTCGTTTAAATAATAGTTATTCATTGAATATCGACACTGAACGAAAATAGTACACATAGTGCAGCGTCTATGTAAAAGATTCGAATAAACTTTTGCTACGTTTTATGATTCTTTTTCACTTGCGATTTAATTTCAAGGATTTATTAATTAATATAATTATCCTAACGTTCCATCGTCGTTCTAACAGGTCTATTTGTAATAATTATATTTTCATATGTTATAGGACAATTGGAAATGAAATTTTTTATATTTTAATTGAGTCGAGAGAAATCGATTTATTGAATCACATACGTGTTGTTTATTGTATGGAATGATTCATCTGCGTCTATCTATAAAAAGAAAAAACGTTATTCGAAGAAAATAAAACATTATGAAAAAAAAAATGAATTGCGGTCAACCAATCACTCGTCGTAGTGAGTTCATAGAGAGACCGAGAGAACGTCGAAAAATATGCATGAAAATCCGAATAAGCTCGCTTATTCTACGTCGTTTCGCGAGAATAGACTCCGGAGTCCCTGTTCGTTTCGGTTGCGATGGCTCTCTCACGGCCGACCGCTTATCGCAAAATTATACGGTTGATTTTTGTGCTCCGTGCGAAACTCCGAAATAACTATAATTTCGCTATTATGCATGCACGACGATGAGGTATACGTATTTTCGTGATATCGAAGAATTTAAAAGTAATTTAAAAGAATATAAAGTAAACATCGAAGAGATGAAAAGTTAGGCGAAAGATCGGTCTCTCGTTGAATCCCACACAACATTTTTATACAAACTTAACGACGAATTAAATCTGTTTTAAATTAAATAGATACCTTCCAGTGAATTCGATACAGAATTTTCAGTATTTTTTACTCAATATTTTTAATATACAGACATGCATCACTTATTGATTAACTTAATATTAAATATTTCATTGAAGTAATACTTTGTGCACACACATATATATATATTTATATTTATATATACGTATATATTATTATTATTATTATTATTATTATTATTATTATTATTTTAACTCTTTTTATCACTCGATAAAATCAATCGAACAATTTGTTCCGGAATATTGGAATATTCTGCAATATGGAATGAATTAAATTTATATATTCTTTCTTTCGTTCTTATCGTTATTATTTTTACATTTTCTCATTGTTTTATTATGAACATATTTTATGTGGTTACATTTTTATGTATTCACACGATATTAAGCCACAGATTATATTTGTTAATTAGACATATATTATTACAACATACATACGTGTTAATCAGATGTTATGCATTTGTCAAGGATTATATCGATTAATTATTTCTATCAATAATTCTACGCACAGTTGTTTAACTTCTCAAGATCAGAAATATATTTATTGTTAAACCACAACTCAGTGTTAACAATAAATAATATTACTATTTTGTAGAAATAATTCGGTTTTTTACAATTTTTCGATAGTTAATCGACTAATCTAGTTTTCGAAATGGTTGAAATTATTATACGTCCTGGCAGGAGATTACGTTCAACGTAAGAGCTTTAGAAGCAACAACGTAAGGCTGACCGGAGATTAGAGTCCGTTACATACGCGTTGCATTTCGGGTCGATTCCTTTGGGAATCGTGCGACAGCTAATTTCGTGTTAGAGGATAGCAGACACTGCGAGGTCCATGATAAGCATTGATAATGGCAACGTATTAGGCTATCAGCTTATCATCAAAATACTCGCATAAATATTTCACAGAAGATGTTGTCACGCTTAATCCGCGATTCGATCATGATTATTGATCCAAATCAACATCGATGATCAGTGTTCCATTTTTTTCAAAAGCGTAACACGATTGATATCATTTATAAGATTCATAAAATTAATAATTAACAAAAGCTTTTATATATAATAAAAAAAGAAAGAAATTTTTTTTCTACGATTCAGTAATAAACAAAATCATTCTCTCATCGTATTTACCGATTCCCTTGGAATTCGAGTTAACACTCAAAATCGATACGGCAAGAAAATAGATAGTAAAATAAAAATTTCTTAAACATAACCCTTGTGTCGTGTTGTTTGGTAAACACGAAACCTTATCGAGCATACACACCTGCTTTGTCTCTTCACTTCTGTCAATCGATGAACGAGAATTCACAAGCGACGCGTGTGCGCAACCACGATTGGTAATTTATTGCTTAACGCCACGTTGAGTCTCGAGGCCATCAATAGCATCCTATCGTGCATACGATTAATCCCATAATTCGAACAATCGCTTGGCTTCTTTCCAATCGTGATATATAGATTTATAGAAAACAACGAATTTGGGTTAGATTTAGATCTAACTCATCTCTAAGCTCCGATTAAACTTATGATCCTCAGTACATATTATTTTTTTCTCTTAATATAATATTATATTATAATATTTGATATTATATGATTAATATATTCATAATATATTAATAGATTTTTATATATCATTTTTTAGCTTATTTTTATATATTATCGTACAATCGTCGAGTCAACTTCAGGGAAGTTTCTTTCTTTATCGATTAAAAGTCACAATACTGTAGATAGGATTCCTTTCGTCTTTTCCATCGACGAATCGAATTGTTTTCGAAACATTTCTCGAGAAAACACTCGACTAAATTCCAATGTGGACGGGAGGAAGTAGCATGACGTCGAAAAATTGCCGGCATGCACGTCGTGCAACCGACGCTTTGTACGAAGCGTCGCATGCATTTTTTAACGGTCGAGTAGCCGTTCCATCTCCATTCAATAAGAATTTTTGTTCCTTTTTATTTTTTCCGTTCTTCCAGGAATTTCTTCGATTTTATTTCAATCGAACTCACGAATCAACTCCGACATTTCCAAGCCGATAGATACTAATTCCGAAACATCGTTAACATAATTAATTCGCGTTCGAATTGTAAAATGGAAGTGAATAAATTCGAAGGAAGGATTTTAACGAAGAGGATAGATGCATAATAATGATCATCAAAGAGGCATACGTGTATGCTCGTCGAGATTTCGGAGACAAAATAAGAAGTATAATATTCAAAGTGTAATATTTTCTTTCTTTCTCTCTAATTAATTATATATAATAACAAGAGTAAATTATAAATTAATTCATTAATTACCTTTACGTTTTTAAAAGGAATAACAAAAAAAAAGAGAGAGATAGATAGACAGACAGACAGACAGATAAACGGACGAACAGACAGACAAAGAAAAAATGAAAAGAGAAAGAAACAAAGAGAGAGAGGGAGAGAGAGAGGGAGAGAGAAAAGACAGAATTAAAATAAAAAAATATATATACATATTTCCTTTTGCTGAATTAGAACATCGTAATGCTTCATCGTGATACATCAAAGAGGATTTATTAACTATAACACGATCGATACTGTTAAGGAGATGTAGAAGTGGACAACGTTTCCCTCGTGGTAAAGTAGACAAAGAGAGGGGGAGGGAGAGAGAGAGAGAGAGACCGAGAAAGAGCTTATGGCTTCGTTCCATTACGCGACTGCACGCTAACCGCACGCTAAGGGCAAAGGAAGTTCACAGGTAGATTGAAAGCAAATGGAACGCCGTTAATTAAATAGATAGATACTCGCCAGACTCGCAAGCCGTTGAGTAGTCTGATGAACGCTTCTATTGTAACGAATCCTCTTAAGCGAGTCGAACGCGCCTAACTTCAAAGTAAGACACAACTGTTTCGTTATTCAACAAGCATTCGCATATATATGTATATATTACTGATGAAAACTACATAGAATTTTGACATCTACGTACATATGTTCCGCGATTTGAGAACAAAGATTTTCTTATATCTTCAAAGAAGATCAAGGTTATCGATAAATATTTATTCGATGCACGCTTTTCTTCGAATGATATTCTTCTATTCGTATTGTTTATAAGAAATTATTAAAAAACCAATTCTCTATAATCATTTTTGGATTATTGGTATTGAAGGAAAGAAAAAAAATCTCGTATCATCAAAATCGTATTTGATTATTTTGCCACAAAGTAAAGTGTAAGCTTAGTATTGCAAGGGTAAATTCTATATTATATACTTTTCTTTTTTTAGGAGTTGAAAAAATGAGTCGTAGAAAGTTTATTAATTTTATTTCATTCATTATGGAGAAATTAGAAGATTAAAGAGATTTTTTATTATCATTGGCACGGATATCACTAAAATCGAAGATGCGTATTTATGCTTCTTGTTTTTTGTTATTTTTCTTTTTGGATACTCGTACTATAATTTCGTTCGTTTGAAGGCAAATTTTCACGGAGTAAGTTATCTCATACCGTCAAACGAATTTTAAACGTAATTAATACATGCGTCTTGAAGGAACACCTAGACGAGAAATCGATTATTTAAGAGTATTTACGATCCGTTAAGCACGCGTCCCTCCCTGAGGGGTGTTCATACTAATTAGCTTATTTACCTGATACGCAACAAAAGCCATTGTTTATGTTATTATCAGACGAATATACAGCACACCAGTGGGCCGAACGTTTTAATTAAAACAAAGGACTTTGTTGTATTAAGCGGTTTAATAATACTTTACGCTTCGATAACCACGTACAATATTGTGTCGTTAATGGAAGTCTGGTAAAATAATGGAACGCAAATATTTCTTAAGCTCGGAAATAGATTAAAGATAGAAGACACACGTAGTTAATAATTCACAAAAGTAAGCGTATATATTGTATCAACCTTTTCTTTTGAAATGTATAATTAAAGTTTTATAAAGACACGCACAAATTTTTACTGATAACCGAGTTTCTAAAGTTTTCTTCTTTTTCTTCTTCTCTTTTTCTTTTTTTTTTATTATCACAAATCCAATCATAAAGTTAAATTTTATATATCTCGCCAATTTCTGGGAGATCTGTAAATAAATTAAAAATTTAATAAAATTTAGAAGAATATTCGATCTATTTTATCAAAAAAACAAAGATTATTTATAAGATTTTATAACTTTGAAATTATACGTCTCGTATAATTTAAGTATGAAAGGTATAAGAAAAAGGAATTTCTAGCCTCAAGACATTTGCCCTTTACGTGTAATACAAGGTAGATTTTCCGTAGTAACAAAACACAAATACATTCGATGCTAATCTGGTATGCTCGAGTGCACGCAGAATAGAATATAGGAACGTCCGTCGGAAATTACATATTCCTCGAGAGAATACAGATGGAATCTTTCTTCGAATCTTATATCTTGTTGAGGACGGACCTTTCCAACAGATAAACTATCTTGGAAATGTTGCCGATCGTCAAATTCCGTTTCGAGAAAAGATTTTTCTAATTTCCTGCGGTTTGTCCTGTCTCGCGATCGAATCGAATTTTCAATTATTTTTTTCCTTTTTTTTTTTAACGACATTTCAATCATATGGATTGATTCCTTCGCTGTATCGTGACAAATCAAACGATTGTAAAGATTTTCTCTTTTCTCTTTTTTCTTTACTTTGAAAAACGTGAACTTCATTAAAATAAAGTAAAAAGAAAAAAAAAACGTGACAATGACATATATAATAGAATTGATTAATTGACTTTGCTAGGTTTTCTTTTGTTGTTAAAATTTCTTAGATCTGACAGATTGATAGAATATATTCGATGATAAATAAACATTTAAATGGAAGTAAAATAATAATATCAAAAGTATTTGTAAATTGCGATCAATGAATAAATCTAACTATTTGATTTTCCTACTGAATTCTTTTCTCGTCGTGAAATACAAAGTATTGTAAATGGAGAGGTATAAAAAGAGAAACGTAAGAACGCAATAATTTCCCACCGGTCTCTTAAGTGCTCGAAACAGTCGGCGATGTACAAGACGGCCAGCCAACGCCTTCTTTTCGTTTCGAGTTTCGAGCAGCCGAGGAAAAATACGAGGAGTCGAAAAAAGGAAAGATATCCTTTATTTCTCCTTTCCTCTCTAATTCTGGATCTTGGCTTTCGTGGTCGGACGGTCCTTCAAGAGCAAGAAAATCTTGGTAAAAGCTTCGTTAGGAAGGAACGAAGAGGTTTCGAGGCTTCTTTTGGTGATTAGAATTAATAGAATTTAACAAAAGAGGTAATTACGCTCTTCGGCATTTACCTTGTAATCCTTTTTTCTTTTCTTTTTTTTTTTATTCTTTCATTCATTTAAGAAAGACGAGGATAATCTTTGTGTACTCGTTTAAATTAACCCATGCATTCATTGTTCCTTTTTCTTTTGATTTTTGTTTTGCTTTCAAAGCACGATATAATATTTATGTTTCCTCGTTTTTAGTAAGATAAAATAGTAAATTATTTCATTTTATTGCAATGCCTTTCTTGTCTAATTATATTCATTTTAATTTAGTTCAAGAGACTTCAACGTTTTCCTATTTACATACGTATAATAATATTTTAAACAGAAACCCAATGTTCTCTCGGTTATCGTTATTTCTCAAAAGTTCATTTTCGAACTTATCGTTCTTCTATATCATTAAGAAAATTTGAAATGTCTTATTACTCTCTTCGAGTCTAATTATATACACTTTGTTTGTGATATTGCGTTCTAATTTTATGTTTTCCTATCAACATACACAATACACAAACACAAATACACACATATGCAAAACATATAAACTGAAAGACAATATTTTTATTTATCGTTAGTTTCTTAAAAATATATCATATGTCTGTTTTATTCGTTTTTTCATAATTAAAATTCATTATAAGATTATATAATATTACTATTATTATTCCCTTTCTATTTTCTTTTCTATTATTAGGAAGGCTATGCAAGTATGAGAGTTATTCGATGTACGCGAGGAACCTCTCGGACTATCTCGAATCTCGAGACTTCTCCAAGTTTCCAATACTCGCCAAATTCCCTAGACCGTTCTCGAGACTCGGACAGCCTCGAATCTTCTAGAAAATCTTTTTAATGTCTCCTCTATGCTTCCGAGAACGTCGGACTCGTTCCGATTTTCCATATCGTTAAACATTCACGAAGGAGCACGAAAGTTCTTCAGCACGGATGGAAGATTAGTTCAGTCGAAATTTTAATCATTAAACATTGAATTAAAGAAATAGGAATTTTCGAACTTAAAATTTTTTCCCTTTTTTTGTTTTTGTTTCCCATTTTTTCTTTTTCTTTTCTTGTTTTTTTCTTATTTTTTTATTTATTTTTTAAGCATCGAGATCATCCGTAATGTTTTAACTTTTAAGTACACCAACGTAATATATGCAAATGTATGCGAATGCGAAAACGTAGACCAGAGCATTGCGTAATTTTACCTGCAGACGGGTGTGTCTTTTCGGCAAAACTGTTTCGAAGTCTTGTCTGGTATATTCGTGGAATTCAATCGGCTGCTTTACGCAACTTTCCATAACTTGGAAGAAGTTTGGTTTCTATCGTACGTAATGTAAGAAAATAAAGAGACGGAGAAGAGAGAGAAAGATACTCCTCTGTGACGAGTTTGATGTAGCAATAGTACGCAATTATTTCGATGCATACGCTGCAAATTATTAATTAAGACTTGTTTGAAATAACCTTTATGAATTATTTTTTTTCGATGACTGAAGTAAAATAACTCATTGATGTTAAGTTTTCTTATTAAAATTCATTCTTTCCTTCAAAATATTTCGTATGGAACAGAATTTTTTCTTATGCCTTTATAAAAATATTGTATATACAATTAAGGACATTATGATGTATTAAATATTAATGATAAACGAAACAAAAAGGAAATAGTAATAGAAACGTAGAAGCTGCTAATGTTTGAGATCGACATTGATCAAACGATTCTTTCAAATTGTTGACTTTCCTGATAGTAATTTGATAAAAAACAAACAGAGGATGATCGATTGATGGAAAGGAGAAACGGATCGAATGAAAGATAAAGAACAAAAAGCTGAAGAAAAAGTAAAAAAAAAGAAACCAAAAAAGCAATTTTAATAAAGCGAAATTTTTAATGATTTTTAAAAGCCGGAACGTATTGTTTCAAATCGCTTGATTTTTAATCTCTAAAAATGAAAAAAATTCGAGTTATGTGATAGTATTGACGGATTTTATGGAAAAAAATTGATAAACGTAAAGCGCTTGATATTTTACCATCAGTTTTTATCGCTACGTTAACAATTGCAACGAGTCGTCGATTCTATGTCAATCCTTCGAAAATTTATCGCGAATTATCGTGCTACATAGAAGCGGGAGTACGCTTGCACTATCGACTTTATCGTGTACCACGAGACATTTCGAGGGTTTTATCGATTTGCTTGAACGTACGAATACGTTCGGCAGGAATCGTATTACGAATTTAAAGTCGGATTTTTTCGTGATCGAATGTCTAATTTTCCAACGAGAACGTTTCTTTTGAGTTGATATCCAAGAAGAAAGATAAAACACTTTGGAAGTAATAAAAATCATATTTTTTTAAAACATTTAGGAAAGGAAAGGGGAAAAAACGTAACTAATTAGTAGAGCAAATAATAAAACTCTTTCTTTCTTTCTCGTATTCCCCTTATACCTATTAATTAGAACAACAAAATAATACTATATAATAAATATAATAATATGATAACGTAGTAACGAGTATAGTATGATAATAATAGATAGTAGTATTTGTAATAGATATATAATAAGTTTCAAATGATTTAGTAACTTAATAATTAATGTATCACAGTGAAATAAAATATATCGAAAATATTCTGATAACTTTCGATAGTGATTATAAATTATGATACATCGACGAGTACGGAAAATATAGTAGCATAATTTATTATACTCCACCAAAGATTTCTAAGAATTTTGCGGATGTCGTCCGAACGTAAGCTCGAAGCCAATTCTAATGTAACGTATAGAAGATCGTAAAAGCTTCACAGCGATTTCGCCTTTTCATCGTACTCCTCTCTCTCTCTCTTTCTCTTTCTCTCTGCCTTTTTTCTCTTTCTTCCTCTCTCTCTCTCCCTTTCTTACTTCTCTCCGTATCTTTTCTACTTCCTTTGTGGTCAGTACAGTAAGTCAGCAAATAAATACCTGAGCTGACTTCTTTATAACCATGAGAGAGAGAGAGGGAGAGAGAGAGAGAGAGAGAGAGAGAGAAAGCTCGAGTCGCATGAAATGCGAAACACGTATACGTATACAGGGTGAATTCTCGATGTCAACTCGTAAAATATTTTTTGTTATCTATCAAATCAGGCGGCTAGATAACTTGACAATAAAAATACAAAGCTCTATTTATATTGATTTTGAATGAGAACAGCTTACATAATCCAATTTATATAAAAGCGATATATCTACGTAAGTATATGTATATATATATATATGTGTGTGTGTGTGTGTACGTATTATATAGATAGATTGAATGAAGACACTTTGTATATGAAAATGCAAAAATGTTCCGTGAGTATAGCCAATAATCATTTTTCCTTTAAAAAACATAAAAATATAAAAAAGCAAGGAAGATAATGATATGAATGGTATGCAAATATTTAATGTGAAGGAAGCATGCGATCACTATTATAGTAATTTTGTCGAAGTCTTTTTTATCCTTGATTTATTATGTTAATATTAATTTCCAAAATTTAATTTCAGCCATTCATATATATATATATATATATATATATATATATATATATATCAATTTATCATTTTATTAAGTATATATAACATTATTTATATATGTATATACAGATATATAATCCATAAAGCATCTTATATATAAGGTTTATTTCTTGAAGGAAACGAAAACGGAAGCGCTCTCTTAAGCATCTTCCGCTTGATGGATCGATGAACGACCAAGCACGACAATCGTGGCTGCGTTGAACTGGCTGGAATGATCGATCGTTGCCGTCTTCTAAACGATCCTGACATGAGTATATTTCTCTCTCTCTCTCTCTTCCTCCCTCACTTACTCATTCACTTACTCACTCTCTCTGTCTCTCTCTCACTCTCTCTCTCTCTCGCACATGCACATTTCCATCCGTTCGTCCATTCGGCCACCCGATAAATCGCGATCACGTATAATTTGCGCCCGAAACGTTCAATCGATGCTTCTCTCTCTCTCTCTCTCTCTCTCTCTCTCTCTCTCTGTATGTATGTATGTATGTGTATATACATATATATATATATATATGTATATATATATATATATATATAAATGTATCTCTTTCTCTCTCTTTCTCTCTCTTTCTCTCTCTCTCTCTCTGTCTTTCGCTCTGCTTCCGATAGTCCAGCAATTTCGAGATTATCGGTATGCACGCGATTTGCCTCCTTCGTTCGATGCGAGGAAGAGTGATGGAATAAAACGATAGATATTACGCGATAGTGCTAAGGTAAGTTATTGAATTTTTATTACACTTTTTAGATGAAAAATTTCAAGATCATTTCTTGAAGTAATTGATTTTTTACATCAACTTTCTCGATATTTTTAATTAAACATTGTACGGCAACATCCGTTAAAAATTTCCATAACTCGTTCATAGAAGAGAGTAATTTATTATTATCGCAATGACAACGTTAAGATAGAAAAAATATATTATCGACAATTTTTTATAATGAAAAGGCACATATTATGATGATTCATATTATAAATAGATATTATAATGGTATATGGTTTATTTTTCAATAAAATATAACAAAGTATTTTTTTTATTCAACTATTTTTTTCGTAATTGAATGTAATTTTTTATCATTTGAATGAAAAAGAGAGCAAGATAAAAAATTATTTCGACTACGTTTTAAATGCATACAAGAATCAATATCGAAAGTAAAAACGAAAAAGAAGTGACAATATCGCGTTCCATTTCTTTCTTTATTTCTCCATTTCTGTTTTTCACCATTCCCTTCAACCCATCCTCTTTGACTATCCCTTTTTTTGTTAAAAATGCAGTATGAGGGAAGTTGGTCTTTGAGTTAGCCGGTTTCTCGAAACAGTTCTCATTATTACAAACGCATTGCCTCGTCCACGTCGTTTCGTTAGTAGCTTATTGTGTTACATATATACAAGGTGTACTATATAAAGCCTTGCAACGAACTATTATGTCGAGAGCTTTTAAATTCTATTTTTTTTTGTGTATGTGAAACGTTGAGATTCGTTAAGGTATCCCTTGTACGATAAACGCACCATTAATTATTTTTCTTTTTTCTATTTTTTTTTCTTCTACAACGACAAAAAAATGTCCGTTCATATAAAAAATACTCTTTTCGTATACTTTCTTCTTAGGAAAAAATGGAACAAAAATTATATTCTATTCATCAAAAATCTATGTATCATCAACTTGCTCTACATATATAATATATATCTATGTAAAATAACTTTTTATTTCTTTTTATGTTTCTTCCTTAAACAAAACGTAGTAATGCTTCAAACGGTTCACCTTGAATAACGAATATCTGTACCTCTATTATTTCACCTCCACCCTTTCTTCTGACTTTTGATAGAGTTGAAAGAATTCTAACAGACTCGCAATTCACTTGCCACTTGCTCGTTCCCTTTTATCAACATTTTTTCTATTCCCTCATACAATCGTGTTCCCCTTTGATGCGTTTGCCTTACACATGCTAGTCACTTTATAATTGAATATGCGCGCGTTACACCTAACTTTCGGCCGATAAGTTCAAAGGGCTAATATTAAAATTGGAGCTCGTTCGTTAACTTTTTCTTTCTTCTCGTTTCTTTCTATACTCCGGTTTCGACGCTTCTCTTTGCTTTTATCGATTTTGTCGTCAACTTTATTTTTAACAAAAAATTCGACGGTAAAGAGGTAATTCAGTAAACAAGGCAAAGTATCCAAATTAGTAGGGACGCTGGTTTTCTTTTACGATAACGGCCAGCATTATACGAACAAGATAATCACGTGAAATTTTTTCTGAAATATCTTCCATTTCTAAAATAGAAGATATTTTTATTATATAAATGTGGTATTTTCGTAAATAAATTTATTAAAAATTTTTGCACTCGAAGAAATTTAAAAACTTCTTTCCTTTTATAATAATCAATAATTTGAAGCAAATTGAAATAAATAAAGATACTCCTGTTGTTATTTGAATAGATATATAATAAAATATAATACAATAATTATAAAATAAGATATATCTATGTAATAATTTTATAATAACACACACACACACACACACACACACACACACACACATATATATATATATATATATATATATATAATTATTGATTTTGGATGAGAATATTGGGACATCTTAGGAAATAAATAAATAAAAATCACAAAACTCTCAACGAGAGAAAAGTTTTGCGTGGATGGGCGAGGAGTAAAGGGCTAGTACGTTCTACGTAGTACGACTAGCAGGAAGCGAGTGGCTTTCGCATTCTCGCACATTCAACTCATCTCATCTACCATTTCTACCCTCTTTCTCCGTACTCTGACCCTCCCTTCTAAGTTCACGTCCGGACGATGACTAGCCTGCACATCGCCTTCCTCATTATTCTTTTTTTCAATTTTCACGACGCTCTCTGCGTGCTGGCTTCTTCTCTTTTCTTGTTTCTTCTCTCTTTTCTTTTCACCCCTCTATGGCGACATTCTCGAACGTGACGCTGAACTGATGCATTCTTTTTCTTTCTTTCTTTCTTTCTTTCTTTCTTTCTTTCTTTTTTTTCTTTCTTTCTTCCTTTTTCCTTTCTTTCTTTCTTTCTTTCTTTTTTTCTTTTTGTAGTAGAACTTTATCAAATGCAATACTCGTAAGATATTGTAAAAAATTTAATTAAACCAATAACTTCTTTTTGTTTTTCTTTCTTTTTTTTTTGGAGAAAAGATACAGACATAAATTTAAACAAATATAATAATGAGAAGTTAAAGGAGGGTTATATTTATCTTACAAGAAATTTGTGCTTTTAATAAATAATGACCAATCGCGTAGGTTCAATCGTAAATTTTTACTATGACATTTACCATTAAAACACCTATCGTCGATAATTCATCTGCCAAAAATTGAAATAATAAAAAGGTCTATCCTCAAGAGAGAAAGTCAATATTTATGCGAAATATCATAATAAATCGTGAAACATTTCTCGATGTATCGACGTAACTTTCGATCGACAGGAGATGTGTGACGATAATATCGAGATCATATTTACAAATATCGATAAAACTATCCTCGATATAGAAACACGTTCTTAAATAATTCACCCGAGACATATTTATATTCCTTCTATCTGAAACAAGTATCATGATATTGAAAAGTTACTTTCCTTTTTTATACTCTCTTTCTTTCGAAGCATCCTTTCGAACGTACTAGAGAATTAAATTCAAAGTTGGAGCGTAAAAGAGACGGGCTAAAGGGCATCGAAGGAAGAAAGGGTCGAGGAGGATGGCGAGGGGGTGGGTACTATGAGAAAAACGCGATGGAAGGTGGGCTTTAACTGGTGGAAACAATCTTCCTCGTTGTATAAGATCTTATAGATGTGTCGGTGGTTAAAGGCGTCGTTACCGTTGGAAAGTACCGTGTTCCGTTTGAACTACAACCATTATGGTGATGATGAAAACAATTATGCTTCACCGGTGTGCTGGCACAGCTCGAAAAGTAATTAAGATGGCGATCGAAGAAGACCGACGGCTTACTCCTTCGAACCTGAATCTTGTAAGGAAAGAGCATTGCGTTTTTTCTTTTTTGTTTTTTCTTCTTTCCCTCTCTCTCTCTCTCTCTCTCTCTCTCTCTCTCTCTCTCTCTCTCTTTCTCCATCTCTCTCTTTTTTTTCTTGCCTTTTTTTCATTTCCACAAGAAGAATCTCATAAATATTTATGAGAAGTTTCCGTTTCATTAATTTTCTGAAATATTCGAATAAACTCATGATTTCTCTTGTACCCTTCTCTAGGCCTTTTATAATAGTTAAGAAAATTACGTTTCCTTTAAATACAATTTCGATCAATCTCAAAAGAAGCACACGATGAAAAATTTGTCAATTATGCTCATAATATATTATTAATTTCCGCCGATTTGAAGATGACGTTATTCGTTCGGAAGAACAAACTTGAATCGTTAAAAATCGACTTGAAGTATCGATTTTCTGAATGCATTCTTAACGTCTAAGTTATAAACTCGTTCAGAGACCGAAGAAATTTGAAATTTTCAGACGGTATACTCCGCCGTCGATCCACCTCTATTGCCCCCCGCTCTCACCCCCACCCCTAGAGGGGGTCGATGACATCTATTTTCAGAGGTTATAATTCACCTTGCCTTCCAGCCAGTTCCCTGTGGAAAGTTCTCAAACTTAGATTAGCGATTCAATTTAGGTCGCTAGTAAATCATCCTTAAAATCGTTTTTTAATCGGGACAATGTGTAACGAACGAAAACGTCCGCTTTCCTCGATCTCAAAGAGAAAAGAAGAAGCGTTACCTTTTGGCGTTTCTCTCTCCTCGACTTCCTTTCAACTTCCTCCAGTTACTTGTTCGGCTCGATGCGTTTGCTCTCTTCTCTGCCACTCTGGCACTCGTTCAAACACCGAGAAAAGAATAATAGCCCCGGGAGTGACTATACTAACGATGCTTTTCGTGAACGTCTTGCTTTGAAAACACAAGAAATAATTCCTTCATTTGATTCCTATATCTTATCCATGATCGAATCAGAAGAGAGAAAGAAATATGATATTATGCAATGTTTTATTCTCTATTGATCGATCTAGAAGCCGAGAGAGTAAAATATTATGTATAAATTTTGAAATAAAAAGCAATATGTGATAGTAATGAAAGTTGCTATTTTAAAAATCGATAAAATAGTTTCGGGTATTATACCGGACAAACAAATCAACACCAGAATATTTCATGTATGCGCATTAGTATAGAAAAATAAATAGACACACACACACACACACACATATATATATATATATATATATATATATATAAAATAAGAGATGGATAGATAGATAGAGAGAGAAAGAGAGAGAGAGAGAGATTTAGAATATTAAGTGAAGAATTATGATAAAAGTTTTCTTTATGAAAAATAATCTGCGTTTCTAATAATACAAATCCTCTTGATGGTAATGGAAGAGCTTTGATGTTTTCCTGATGGAATCTTCCTTATCTTTCTTTTCTATTTTCTTTCTCTTTATTTTCTTTCACGTTTGTTCATGCTAGCCATGCGTTGCGGTCTTTATGATATAATTAATTAAGACGACGATGTCGGAAGAACGAAGGTTGAGAATAAGAGGCTTTCTACCCGAGATATACTTCGGTACTATCTTTTGCTGATATTTTCCTCGCGAGATATTTCTCGCTAGATAATTCTAGCATTGTTGATAAATGATAACCGAGCTCGTTGTTCATTGCCGACCGGGAAAAATCCGATATTGAATCTAAAGAATGAGTGACTCATTTTTTTAATGATTCATAATGTATGTACCTACTTTAAACAATAATTTTTTTATCATTACGCTTTGTATTGTATTGTATATCGTATTATACGTCGTCGTATTATATTTTTTTTAATATATCATCCATCATATTTCCCTTTTCTTGTAAATTAAATACGTATATGAATTGGAGTATTTTTAAATGAACGTATATATGTACGTAAATCTAGAATGTATGATACATAAATATGTAACACACACACACACACATATGTATTTCATTCCATGAAACGTAGATAATACATATATCTATTCCTTCTTTTTCGTATCGAAGAGATAGCACGAATTATATTTAACCAATCACAAAATCCATTATTTTGCGAAATCCATTCGACCGTAAACAATTTATTTTTCTTTTCTCCCACATTAATTCGAACTAAAAAAGAGATATAACAAATTCCAAAATCCCCGACGTTTTACTCGTATCCGTACGAATATCTGGCGTTTCATTTGCGAGTAAAAGTACATCGAGTTCACATAAATTTTGAGAAAAGCGACAGATATTTTGATTTCGATCGTATCGAGGTTTGCAGACTAAAAGTATATTTGTCTCTTTATCAGGGGATACAGACCAAAATACATGAGAAGGAGAGAGAGAAAGAGAGAGACAGAGAGGAAGAGGAAGAGGCAGAATGAGAAAGAGAGAGAGAGAGAGAGAGAGAGAGAAATATATTGAACGTAGAATGTGAGTAGAGTGGACATTCGCGTCAAAAGTCAGCCGAACTAAATTGATGCACGAGCACTCAGTGTACTTACCGTTTTTCAAAGTTCCCAAAGTCGAGTAATTTGCGATCGCACGTTTGTCTTCTTTCCGGAGAAAAAGGTAAGGTAGAATATTTTTGGTCGAATGAAAGAAACGCACGGACTGACGACGAATAAAACGAGAAAAAAGAGAGAAGGTCTGAGAGAATGAAAAAGTGAGAGATAGATAGAGAGAAAGAGAGACAGAGAAAGAGAGAAAGAGAGAGACGAAGAAAAAGTTTTTGGACCGCGAACTAATAATCGAATCCCTAACTTTTTGTGAAATTGGTTTCAACTCTCCTACTCCCTCTGTCTTTTCTTTTCTTTTGTTTTATCTTTAAATACTTCGGAAATAAGGATTTTATTCTGTCTCTCTCTCTCTCTCTCTGTCTTTTCTTCTCTCTACCATTCTTTTTTATACCCTTAACTATCTCTCGTTATAAAAATACAATATACATAATTATTCATGGAAAGGACCTGGGAACGAGCAAGGATTAATAGAATATCATCTACAAGATAAAGAAATTGTCTTTGTAACCTGAAACCGTATAAGAAGAAACAGAATATAAGAAGAAACAGAATATTATTAAAAAAAAAAAAAAAAAAAGAGGGAGAGAAGAAAAAGAAATGAAATTATCTTTAAAATAAAACATTTTTTTTGGAATCTTGAAAGCTATCAAATCTATTGAAAAATCATAAGTATTATAAATAATTAGTATCTGCTATTGTACTAAATAATTGACGTAATATCCTTATCCTAATAGCTTACGTTACTTATCGATGCATCGATCGAAGTCAGCCGCTCAGTCTTATTATGGTATCGAATGAAACGAGCCGAAGGCAGAGTGCAATTAGCTTCGATACGTTCCATCCACAACTATCCTTTATCGAATATACTTCGAGTAGATCGTTAATTACCAATGATAACAAGGATTTTAAGTACCATTAAGAAGAAAAACAAATGGAACATTTTGTATGTTAATTGGAAAACTCCAAATTATATAAACATAGAGAACATTCTTTATATTTAATGCAATTTAATTGATTAATTTAACGTTGATTTAATTAATGAAATTTCCAAATAATGTCAAATGCATCCTGATGGTTAACCAATGTGCAAATATAATTCGGAAGCTTATTAATTTAATAATTGTTCCAAGATCATTGTTTAATCAATCAGTTACGGTGAAATCGATCCGGAGTATCGTGGAAAACGCATTCCATCGGATTTAATAATGCGGTGAGTTCGCGTATCGCGCAAATGAACACCCCGAGGATCGTGAGGAGAAGCTAGGTAGGAGAGCTCGAGGCACTCTTGTGGTTCGGGTGCCACTTAGGCACGACTCACGACCCGTTGCAGCTGTCTCGCCATCCAACTCGACGATGTACTTGCGTTACGCGTAACAGAGAGCTAGAGGAAGCTGAGAGAACGTTCCTTCGGTCTGACTTGAAGATCGAATATCCCGACGTTCATTTCCTTTGATAATGATCGCTGATATTAATAAAGATCTTCCAAATGAAATAATACATTATATGTATATTTAATTATTAATAAAGTGCACGCTTTTGTTATTATTGACGGCGAATTTTTGTCAAATAATTGTATAATTGACTATTATCATTAACTTTATATAGTAATATAATTAATAATCATTGAATTTCTCATTTCACGTATATAATTCCATTTAATATTAATAAATATATTTAAAATTTAATTTAATGACTCAATAATAATAATGAAAATGATAATCGTATCGTAATCAGATAACAATCCTTTGTTGTTTTCATTCGTGTAATAAAAAAAAAAGAAGGAAAAAAGAGAATGAAGATGAGGAATAAGGGCGAAAACGTCAACGTGAACGTAAAGTTTTACAGTTACATTTACATCGTACGATCTAGTTCCAAATGGATCGAGCTATTGGTGCTTTTGTATTCCACAGTCTTTGCAAGGGAAGCAACGAGCCGAATACTTTGACGCGAGTACTCGTAGCCCGCTTTGCCTCCCTCTTTGCATCCGTTTCCGGTTTACATTTACCTTTCGATGTTTCATTGTCGAAACGCGAACGTGCATGCCGCGATACCGGGTGGGGATAAAAATGGTTTGACCTAAATACGAACGAAGGGAGAGGGTCACCTCGAGCGAAAACACAGAGTGCATTTTTTGGATGCCTCCATGGTCTCGAATGGTTTCGGGTGCCAAGTGTTTCGTTAAACTCATCCCAACGAGTTTCTCTTTTATTTTCTTTTCTTCCTTCGGAAGTAGACTCACGTTTCGAAAATAATACGGTCTGGCAGAGAATAAAACGGCAGCTTTTCGAAGGTAGTACCAAATTTTATCTCGATAAGAGATCGTATAGAGAGATATAATTTTACTTTCTACTGTCTCTGTTCTTTACTACATCAATAAACGAATAAAACATTGAATAATGCATTAGAGTTTATATAGGAGAGATAAAGCATTATCCGTAATCCTATATTATTAATAACGAGCGTTTTTATTCGTACAATAAAAAAAAAAAGAAAAAAGGAGAACTAAAAGGCAATACACCTTTAATGTCAAAGAGGAAAAAAGATTATCGTTTACGTTCGAAATAGATTCCGAGTTTCGATTTTCTCAAAGAAGTGGATAACGGGAAGAACTCGTAGAAAGAAACGAAAGAAAGGAAAGAGAACTGGTATTCTTTCTTCCGTAATCGTTCGCCGTTCGCTTAGACGAAATGTGGAAGAAAAGAACGTTTCTTCGAGGATCAGTGAGCAGAGAAATGCGAGTGTTTACGCGGTTAGATGCACACGCGGATAACACAAAGGCGTGGGCGCGCATATATACTTACTTCTGTCATTTCACTTGGAACCGTTCATTTCTATCTCCTTTATCGTGGTATTATACGTTTTCATTTACACCCCTATGAGCGTCATTTTTATCACGTTAAAATACGTACAACGATATAACCTCATGAAATTGTTTTCTTATTCTTTTTCTCTTTCCCCTTTTCTCTAGTCCCAACTGTTCAATGATATGAATTCAAGTTTGGATTGCTTAGATAATGATCCGATGATAGAGGGATAGAGGAAAAAGAAGAAGATGTGATTGATTTCTTTTTTAAAAAAATCTGTCGAAGTTTTCTTTCTTTCTTTTTTTTTTTTTCTTTGAATGAAACTATGTCAATGATTTTTATAACGATGCGATCCTTATCGCAAAGAATACTATCAAAATGAAAATCTCTCGACTTACCCATAGCAGGAGCGTAGATGTTCAAATATAGACAGTCTTCACTTTGGTTTCGCAAATGAGGTAGCAATCTTCTCAGATATTCCAGTCTTCCTTTAGGCATGCGCTCGAGAGCTTCTTGCTCGATCGAGATGTTTGGAAGTTTTTGAGGACAAACTGGACCGACCGAGTCCGATAATCTGGAAAGATGAAATTTTTATACAATATCTTTTCGTTGTTCCGTTTAATTCGATAAAATAGATGCAACAACGAATAATAAATTATTTATGGATGAATTATTCTTCATAATAAGAATAATAATGATAATAAAAAAAATATACATTGTTATTGATTAAAAATAAATCCAGTCGGTAAGGTAGATTACTATGTCGTTGATATTTAATTACAGTACACTGTGTGTATGTTTGTATATGTTTGTGTATGTATGTATGTATGTGTGTGTGTGTGTGTGTGCATATATATATATATATATATATATATATATATAATAGAACAGCCTACATGTATATTCTTATATCTATATATTTAATTACAGTCACAGAAATCTACTTTATCGACTGGATTAATGGATTACATAATATTATATATATTACAACAAAGAAATACATATGCATATGAATCGTTCATTGATGATATTTATAAAAGAAAACACTATACTATCATTTTTAGAGTAAAAAATTCAATCATTAGTTATCACCATTTTTAGATCGATCTAATAAACGTAATAAATGTAATAAATTAAATATCGATGATATATGAATTTAATTAACATTTACGTTGCCTACTAATTTTAGATAAAATATAAATGTATGTCACATTAATTAGTCTTTTAATGGGACTATTATCTCAACCATTTCGTATAAGGATCGTAAAGGACTCGAGTTCGTGACAATGGCCTGTCGTTAAAAATATAAGAAAAAGGAAGAAAATAAATTTAATAGCGATCGTAGGAGTACGTTCGATCTCGAGTTACAGATTCACCGATATTGGCGAGATGAAACTCAAGAAAGATATGTTGCACCCGCGTGGAGTTAAATCTTTCATTATATCACATCGTACATAAAATAGGAGTGTATCGTAAATATTCGAAGAAATTGTTAGGAGGACTCATTGCACGTAAGCATGAATCATGAATTTGTTCGCTGGTTTTACTTGAATATTTGGAGACTCGACGAGTCTATGAAGGTTGCAATTATTAAGCGAAGATTGTAAGAACCGATAGCGACGAAACTTCTCAAAATTGCTGTCTTCCTTTTCAGTACATAACTTGGAACATAAATTTAATGCTGAATGATTTACTTGCGTGAAGTTAACCCGGTAGTTTTCAATTTTCCAAATTGTTGAATCCTTGCCAATTTCTATCGGTAGGGTAACGCGTCTACATATATTGTCGCGTTTAGAATCTTGCTTGGATTTGTCGAGAATAGGAATGGAAGAAAATCTTTCCTCCGTTACATTTTTATTTAAGAAGAATTTTTTGTTTAACTTTAATTTTTGTTTAACTTTAATTAGTTACTTTATCATAGATTAAATCCATGCAATTTATATGTTTAACAAAATTTTGCTCGGTGTATATGTACGAAACGATCCGCTAATTTTTTCTTCTTAAATCCGACTCTCGTCAATTTTTCATAGTTGCCGTAACTGAAGAATGTAAATTTGAAGTGAAAATAAAATGGAAAAAAGAAAAAAAGAAAAAAAGAAAAAAAGAGGAGGAAAAAGAAAAGACGAAGAAGAAAAAGAAAAAGTTAGAACAAACCTGACACCTTCCCAAGGGCTGGGCGCCCTTGTTGGAGAGAATCTGTTGCTCCCAACGGGTGGTGTAGCGTAGGGTATTCCAAGGTAGACGTCGATCGGTTTGAGGAACTTTGCGTTCTCGAAGGATCTGATCAAGCCCTGAACCTCGCCGTAGCGAGTTTGCACGATCCGCGGATTGAGCTTACTCTTGATCGAAAGGGAATAGGCGGTTGGCTGAGCGATCAGGAGGCAAAGTAATAACAGCGGAAGGAGTTCCATCGCGAATCGAATCTCGCACGGCGACAAGCGGTATCCGCTATCGATCACCGGCCCACCGAACGATCCCTCTTCATTTAGCCACCGTGGCACAACGACGATTACCTGCCAAAAGCGATACAAGGACCCATTGCCCTTGCCACCTCTGAAAAAAGAGTTATTATGCGACGTCAGCATAATCGGTTTTTTCTTTTTATAAATAACTCACTCTGTATATTTATTTTTATATACCCAGGTAATACGTTCGATCTTTCTGTTCAGACGTTTGATAAAACAAGATGGGATTTATTATCTCTCTTTTTTTCTTTTTTTAATTCGCTTTCGTATCATTTTTACGTAATTAATTAAAATTTTATTTATTTAGAAAAAATTTGGTTTAAATGTCCTGCGAAAATAATTGAATATATTTGAAAAATTCGAATTTCTTATTTATTTTATTTCCACGTCACAGTCTTCTCATCTTCTTTACTTATCAACTAAATTACTTTATATCTTCGCGAACTTATCAAGATTCTATTAAAAATATCCTGCAAATATTTCATTTTATTTTCAACTATTTTATTTTTCCCTCTTTTCCCTTTGTGCATCCCCAGCCACTACCTATTCTACGTGTCTCGAATTTATTGCTTCTCTCTAACCATTCTTCCCTTCCCTCATTTTCTCGAGGAGTTATCCTTCTCAATATGATTAGACGATAATACCACAGTATGCGTGGTTTATGAGTCCCTGCGAGAGATAGAACTTGGATGCCATGATAAAAGCCTTGAAGAGTCTTCTCTCCATGAAAATCACTAAACTTTGGATACTTAGAACAACGTACGATGAATATTTTGGAAACGTTAATTAAACCGTCGAAGAGAATGATTATTAACAAGTTGGAGAGGATATATTGACTGGTAAAATAATTTACAAAAAACTATACGATAATAAGCCGAGAAAGTAAAGTTCTAATAACGAGAAAATAACGCGTTCGCGTTAGATCTCTAATGACGTTGAAAGGTTACCAAAAGAAAAAAGAAAAAAAAAAAGGGAAAAGACATTTTTTTCAAGGGGACTATTAAATCGTGCATTTCGTCGTATCTTTCCTCGTAAATTCTGAGAAGCGTGGAATCTTGGCCGGGGGCAACGAATTAACGCGTTCATTACTCACCAAGCTAGGTACCTGTCTTATATCGTACTACTAGACGTTTTCATATAGCTATAGATTGGTTCTGGTAGTTATCGGTGAAAATTAATCAGTCTCTGACAAAATACATCTCTCGTATCGATTTATATTACAGTACGTAAGTCAGCAGGCAATTGGTAGATAACTATTTATAAGGTAAGGTATTTACATACGAATACACTCGAATCTCATAGACTTGTGTACGCATAATATATTCGATATTGAATCATTATCCTTATGTTATAAACATTTTAATATTCGAACACTCTTTTTAATTGCTCTTAAAAGAAAATAATTTATTCGTAATTTTAACAAACTTTTGTGAAATATGTAACTCTATGACGATTATCTTATTTTCTTTTCTTTTATTTTCCTTTTCATATAGTGTAGACTATGATCTATATATGATCTAATAATTAATAATTGTTCTACGATAATATATTCTTAGATGTCTAATGATCTATAAGCTTACAATAATCACACATTCCTGCTAATTAATCGAGATAACGTAATAGGTACTCATTAGAGTAGGTGATAAAACGAGGGGTAAAGTGATCGATGGAGATAGGGGAAGTGGGAAGGAAGGAGTGTCGAGCAATGAAAGGGAGGAAGATAGAAAGGAGAATGTAACTGAGTGCACTCGTACGTGGAACCATTATGGAAATCAGTACTTATCGGCTCGGAAAGGAAGCTGAAAATTCAGCGTCGCGTAACAGGATCACGTCTTTCTCGTCGTCATTTGCGAGAAGAAGGAATGCTACGAAGGATCTTAGGAGTTCTCGGAAGAGAGAACGTGGATCAGCTATTTCGCACGTATTACTTTTCTTGATAATTTCTCTTCCTTATCGACGGAGCTCGATTTCTTTTCCTTATTTTTCATTTAATATTTCTTTCATCTTTTGCTATTTTCGATCGATCGTAACGGATTCCATGTTATTACATTACGTGACGAATCGCAAAATCAAATAATAAATGTTTATTCGTTTAAAACGAGATTTTAGTTGATTAAATATATTTTTTAACGTCAAACGATGCGTTCTTTTTTCCTTTTTTTTTAATTTAATACTCGTGATACACACGATCCGTTAGGCTCGATCGATTTGATTAAATTACTAAGCTTTTGTAATGTTTTCTTTTTCGTGACTATTTTTGAAAGTTATCTTCAAAAGTATATTGGAATTATTCAATAAGTTATTGATTATAATGTTAAAATTGATATCATTTATTCGGAATAATTTAACTTTTTCATTACTACAATAGTTGGAAAGAAAAGTCTCTAGATGAATTTCTTCCGATAATTCGATATTTCAATAATCTTTATAATCGTTTTCATAGTCTTTCAAAGTTTAGTTCACCATCTGTTGGATAAGGAAAAGATATTACTTAAGTTAAACTTTGTTATTCCAAAACTTACCATTCGAGCCGATCATCGAGTTCAATTAACTGCTTCAGCTACTTCTATCGAAGATTTACCAGCCGTTGGACTCTCGTAATGGTGAGATTTTCACCGATAGCATCTTCGTTCTCGCACTTTTCTTTCGAACCGAACGACTTCCACCGTTAATTGCTGATCGATAGGACTTTGTTAATGATTTTTTCAGTCTCACGCCTACACGAGTTTCCCTTTGATTCATAGCACGAATCACTAGATGAGTCTATTTACGAATTAAAATTTTTCACATTTGTCAACGTTTTTCATAATGTTCTTTGTTAACTTACTCGTCTTTCTTGTCTCATCGTTTGGCCGATCGATCGATCTTGAATAAATCTCACTCACGAAATTCTTCTTAAGCTGAAACAGAACAAAATATTCCATTAAAAATACATTATCATAATTAATATAATATATATACATATACATACATACATACATACATATATATATATAAAATCTGAAAATCTTTTTTTAGTAACTGTGATATTATTAGTTTGTTATTAAGATAATAAAAATATCATGTTATTGGATTATTTATACTACTTTTGCGTTATTCAAACTTAAATGAAACAGTTATAGTCTCTTAATTAGGATCAATTCAAATTCTAGCTCTTTGAGGAAATTTTTATCTTCAAACCTACCATTAAGCTCAGAGATCTTACAGTTATCTACGTGTAGAATTTGCATAGAAATCGACGTTATATAGTCTCTTCGAAGCTGACTGTGAGAAGGAGATAAGAAATTATGAAAATAAGCAGAATCTATGAACGTTAAAAGAATTTGGAATAGGAACAGAAGCGTTTGTCGTGTAGCCTACGATTGATAAAATCATGTTTTGATTTTAAGATAGTGCTCGTTGCGTGTTACATGTTAAAATTAGACTCGTGCGTGTTGGCATGATTAACATACATAGTTGATATTTCTTTAAAATAGAAACGACCTCGAATTCTCCGGTGCAAGAAATTCCTTCGAAGATAGTTTTAATTAGTTGCAAAGTCGTAACTTACAACTTGTTAGCTAGATTGAATATCTTTAAAGAGATAGCTAGATCGGTATTTCTTTTTTTTTTTAACATCATTCGTTTATTCTCATATACCTAAAAAAATTTACAATAACGCTGGATTAAAAGCAATACACTGATCTATTTTATTTGCTCATTCTTTCTCGTTCTTTCCTTCAGGAATGTTAATTAAATTTTTATTTATTTAAAGTCAATATTTTTGTTCATGTTAAAAGCAAAACAACTTAGATAATGTAAAACTTATAATTTCTACCCAATATATAACTATAGTATATTAATTATGACATATTTAGAAAAAATCAATCATTATATATGAACTAACAATTAAAGATCTTTTTACGTAGAAAAATAATACTGATTACAAAAATACAAGGTATGTTAGAGTTCAACGTTCAAGGTTAAGAAGATGTAGAAGATTCGACTTTGTTAAAAACATTTCAACTTAAAGTACTGACGTAAGAAAGATTCAAGGTAAATACGATAGCCTTGAAATTAATTAGTAAGAGTAGGATTTTACGTCAAATCAAAGGAGCTCTTTTCATAACAGCAAAATGACGTAGTACCTACGTATGTAAGTTCGTAAAGAAACTTCATTTCATGAACAAGAACGAAGGAAGATCATTAAGGGAACGTAGGAAGGACAATTACGTGGTTTATTCGCTCTCATTAAACTCTTATTAGTACGACCTACTCTCTCCGAAATAGACAGAGAGAGAGAGAGAGAGAAAGAGAGAGAGAGAGAGAGAGAGAGAGAGAGAGAGAGAGAGAAAGGATTACTCGAAAATACGCGTAACATTCGTGAAAACTCATTCGAAATTGATCGAGAGATAACACAAACGAAGAGATTATCATTGCGAAGAGATGGCAAACGTAATTAGCTCTATTCGAATGTAATTACTAGCCGAAGGGGTACTGAGATTCGTGAAGCTTTAGCCGTCATAATCGTTGAGCTAGTCGATACATTGGCTTGACGATGGAATAAGACGGTTCGTGCCGGAACTTTTCCAATTAAATTACTGTGGTTATGCTCGGTAAGACTCAACCTCGAAATAAATAACGCGATCGTCTCGTGGAAACTCGATCAGTGGAGAATCGAACGAAACTTTTGCTCGAGTTACGCGACCTGAAAGTGATTGATAGTTCTCCCTTTTCTACTTATTCATTTTTTTTTTCTTTTCTTTTTTCCTTTTTTTTTGCGAAATGATCCTCTTTCCTTTCTACTTTTCGATTGTGCGAATATCAAAAAACGATATTTTTACTTGAACTTTTTTTGTAGAAAAAAATTTTTTGTTATGTTCTATTATCGTTAATATTTTCATTTGGTTAATTGTTGCGTTCTTTATTTACTTGTAGAATTTTTCATTGGAATATCCAAGGTATTTTTTCTCCTTTCTTTTAACTTCTGTTACTATAAATAATTGATTCGTTAGGATTATTTTTTGTCAATCATGTTCTACGTGAATGGATAAAAATAAGTAGGATATATTTGTGTATAGAGACTTTATCGTGATTTATTGAAGCTCAAATGACAACATTTACAACGTTGCTGCGATGATACATCTTTCGATAACGTTGAAACGAGAGAAATTATTTTGACGTTTAACACATGACCCGAGATAACTCCGTTTACCGAGGAACACCTAGTTTCTTTCTATCGTCATCAACCCTTCTCATTCTCCTTTTTCAATCTTTTTCACCGACGAACCATTATGGAAAAGCGCACAATCGATTTCTCTGTGCGCGAACGATCCGCGAAAAACACTTTACGATCAGTGCTCTTTAAGCTTTTAAACGCACGACCGAGACGATGTCAGGGACGATAAGCGACGCGATTTATCATCGGGCTAGCACTGCTGAGAAAAATCCGTGTCAGCCGTTCTTTCAAAACTACGACTATCATCGAGCTTCGATTGTATGCATCATGCAAGTCAGTTGAATATCTTTTTGATGAATTTCAGAATAACCAACTCTTTTTTTTTTCAATTTTAACAATCCTATTTTTCATACATTTCGATTTTTCATAATTTTCTTTTTTTTTCTTTTTTCTTCGATATAATACTATCTCTTTTATTTCTTCATTTATCACATTTCTTCGTATCTATATGTTTTCTTTTTATATACAATAAATTATCCACATAACTGTATTTTCGAATAAGTTTGTGATTTATTGAAAAAATAAACGTCCTAATTTAGAAATAGTAGATTAGTACGAATAATGTTCGAATAATTTATGTCAGCTATAAGAACTCTTCCTTAACAAGGGATAAATCTGCACGAATAGAGAACGTGATAATAAATAGTGAAACAATAAAGTGTTGACTGAAATTCGTTCGTTTTAGTAAGCTATAAAATGGTGAAGGATATGTACGCGCACGCAACTCTTGCTATAAACCATAACTTGCTTGAAACTCGATTAGTATGTAACTCAATAAATGAACGGAGCGTAAACTCCTAAGTACCTCGGGGAGCCTCGAAATCCGTGTAACTCGCGAGCACAAGCGTCAATATAATAATCCTGATCGATAATAAATATCAGTGGAACGATTAAGCAAAGATATGGCGAATGATTTGGCCAGCGATTATAACTAGTCAACGTGACGATGAAATATTTCGACTTAACGATTCTAATCAACCATAACTCCCATTATACTTTATTCCTCCATTTTATTGTAAATCTCTAAAGATTTATTTTCACGATTTGTTTAATAATTACCCCCAAAATCATATCGTTTCAAATGAAATAATCTCTAGTAATTAGATCGGATTAGAAATAATAGCTTTCGAGATTTAATATCAGATTTATATGAACCAATAAAAATGATTGATCTCAAGGTTTTTCTTGGGATAATAATATGTATATTGATCTTGATTAACAAAAGGATCTTAATTACAGGCCATACAAATAATGAAATTATTATTTTCTGGAAAATAATAATTATATACCTCTGAAATGTTGTCTGATAAAAATTAAAAAGATTAATATTCAATTTCATCAAATAATATTATTAACATTTATGATAAATACTTAATATAAAAGTTTGATATATTTTATTTCTATAAAGTTAGTCTCTGTCTCCCTCCCTTCCTCTCTCTCTCTCTCTCTCTTTCTCTTTCTCATTTTGTCTATTTCTCCTCATCTTTGGTTCATTTTTCATTCGTATCTCGCGGGATGCCGTTTGAATTTCACGAAATAATTAATCTAACCGTGGAAATTGCTTTCGAGCTTCGGGAGGTACCTTCCCCATATTTGTCTGTACTCATGGAATTCGCAAAGCGACATACGCGGTTCCGGCGGACTGCCTTTAATCAGCCCAGTAATATGTATATTAGTGTGAGCTCGGGCTCTTGTAAACGCAATTAAACAGCGCCGTCATGGAAAAGTGTGAACTCTGAAAACAAGAAAGACAGAGGCGCGATGCTGCGCCAACTCTCACAACTCTTCTTCTGCATCTTCTTCTCGTCGACGTAACGTACCATCCGAACCGTGCCAAATTAAAACGTGGCTGCAAATTACTTCGCATGCTTTCGCATAATTTCATTCCTGTATTCTATATTATTATTACTATTATTATTTTTATTATTCCTATTATTATTATTATTATTATTATCATTGTTGCTGTTGTTGTTGTAGTTGTTGCTATTGTTACTATTATTATTACCATAATTATTATCATTAATCATCATCTTCATCATCGTCATCATCATTATTATTATCATTTAATATTGTATAACGGGGTACGATATTTCCATTTTGCAGAACGTAATAATGAGCTAAGAATAAATATTTCTTAAATTAGTTTTTAAGTAACGTTACTATTTAATTGACATGTCTAACTTTTCTATTAAAAGTACATATGCAAATGTGTAGGTAGCAAGGCACTTAATTAACGCTATGCTTAACTAACACTTAGGAAGCGTAGATTTAAAAGAACATAATTATTATTATTATTTAATAAGGAAAAATAGAACGCGCACACGGTAATAATTTGTCAGAAGAATTCAGAGAGACGAAGATGACTTTTTTTATTTTTTGTTTGTTTGTTACTAGAATTTTATATTTTTATATTATTTTATATCATACTTACTACGTCATTATTTTTTTCTACTATCAAATATAATACCGATTATTTATTGTTTAGATGAATAATTATTAATTATGTATAACAATTATGTATAATAAATTGTTTATAATAAATTGTTTATAACAAAAATTATTTTATTTATGAATAGGTGTATCTGTATGTAAAGATAAATTATAATACAGATTGATAAAAAATTAATCATTGAAATTATTTATAACAAATTGTTTATAACAAATTGTTTACAATGAAAATTATTAAATTTATTGATAGATGTATGTGTATATAAACAAAATTTATAATACAGATTGATAAAAAATTAATTATAGAAATTATTTATAACAAATTGTTTATAACAAAAATTATTAAATTTATGGATAGGTGTATGTGTATACAAAGATAACTTATAATACAGATTAATAAAAAATTAGTTATAGAAATTATTTATAAGAAATTGTTTACAACAAATTATTTATAACAAATTGTTTATAACAAATTATTGAATTTACGGATAGATCTCTGTACATATATATATGTATTGTATAGGATTAATCGATAAAAAAGTGATTATTGAAATTTTTTATAACAAATTGTTTATAAAAAATCGTTAAACAATTATTATTGTTATGTAAAAAAATAAAAAGAAATCTAACCTTTAAAACGGTCTTTGTTTGAATTTTCTATGATTTTTAGTTTCGGAGATATTTACATTTAAATAAAAGTGTTCCCATTGAGAAAAACTGACCTAGATAATTTCTTTCATAAAGGCATTGACACAGTGACCTACATAAATTCCTGGAATTTACTCGAAACTTGTCAGCTGACCAACGTAAACCGTCTTTTTTTTTACTACTACTACGCTTTGGTAGTATACACAGCTTTGGTATGAATGAATGACGAATAGTAATATTTTGAAGAGCGATATCTTCTGAACGGAAAGTCGTAGAGACATGAAATATAGATCATTTTAAAGGGGAAAATGCCCTCTTTTTGCCTATGTTCTTAGATCTTATCATTATAATAAGATCGATTTACTCAATTTTTTATAACGACAAATTTTGAAGCCGATATATTTAAAAAGTAGCTATTTTATGTTGTACTATTAGGTCATTGCATTATTTCTGTCGTATTGTTGAATGAAATGAAAATCGTTAGAATGTATTATTTTGTTTCTATTTAATGAGAATTTATTTAATATAGGAATTTGCATATTTTTTACAAAAGAATTTTGATATAAACGCATGAAATATGACAAAAAATATGCAGATACGTATCTACCACGATCTTTCAATATAGATATAATATCAATGTATCTACATTGGCGTACTTCCATACCGCGGGCATTTTTAATCATTCGATATATCAAACTCGAGCATACGCTCTCGAGACATCTCGCGTGCTCCTGTTAACGTAGACTATTATTACGATCTGAAGTACACATAGAGTCCCTGGTCTACCGCAAGCGAAATATCGTTGCACCAGGGAAAAGCTATTCTAGTCAATGTTGACTTTTAACCGTTGAATACGTATGGACCGTGGATATTTGCTACCCGAAGACGGTAATTACTCACAAAGTAAAATTACTGAAAACGAATTCGGTGATGGCGCGTATTTACGTATGCGATGACATGAATTATCCGCGAATAACTACAATTCCATTCAATTCTGGCTGTTAGAAAATTTGATGATTTTTGTTCAATAAAAATCTCGATGAAATACATACGTTTATTTTATATGACGAAATATAACAACATATGATAAAGGGAAAAAATGATAAAATAAATAGTATCTATCTGAAAAATTTGTTAAAATCGCTATGCAGATGGATCATGAATTTTTTAAAATAAATATTATACACGAGATCAATCTAGAACTGAATGTTTGTATTCGGCTAAGGTATTTAAAATTTCCAATATTTTTTATTCTCTGGACAATGAAAATTTTTGGAAAAATATGCATTTTTTTTTGCATATTGAGAATTATTATTAGTCAATTCCTCGTTGCAGTTTTGACTTTTTCTCTCTGAGTTAATTATCTTACTTTGTCCGACAGTCGCTTCGTTATTCGTAATTAGTAACTAAGAGGATTCTAACGTTGGTGAGAGATCGCTGAAAATCATACCGAATGCCGGAAGCATAAATCGTCCTCTTTCGCGTTCCTGTGCAAAGTGTCTTCCTATTTTTTTTTCTCTCTGCAAGCGTACAAACGGCCTCGACTCAGCTTTTAATTAAGTTAATTAGATTAATTAATAAATTCAAGCTAACACGGTAGTGACGTTGCTTTACGTAAACGTCACTTTGTTACGATACGATAATTCAACGATCCGTTGAATTTTTTATCGATTGACCATTCTTTGAGTTATTACAACTAGTTTGTCTAAATAAATATAATAATATAAAATGTGAACTTTGGATGATGTAAAAACGAACGAATTATAAAAGTTAATTAGACTTCCAAAGATTAAGAAGTATATATATGTGTATATATATGTGTATTTATATATATATATATATATATATATATATATATATCTACATAAAGAATAATTAAAATTCAATCGTTCATCCTTCTTTATTATTCTCTAAGTATGATATCTTATAAATCCTATTTCTTCTTATATTAAACTTTCCAATATTTAGTCTGCGAACTATAGGTAGCTTATTTCTAAACTTTTGATTAGCACCGTGTTTACGTACTACTGTACATACTTACTCTATATATCACTTAAGCTTGTTTAACGACAAAGTCGCTTCTTTACCCCGAAACTAGTAAGGAGCTCAGCGAAGTAATAAAGTCCGTTTGTTCATATTCTTATGTTTGCATTGTGAAGATTGTTCTAACTATTGCGAGAACGTCCGAGCTTAAAAATTTTATCTTGAATATGAACGAAAACAAATATGTCTATGTTATATATGTATATATATAAGCATATGTAACTGATTTGAATTTTGAAGGTGTACTAAAAAAAAATTTCTCCTTCAAAAGTTGCAAGTTGAAAGAAGAAAACGCATTGCACTAGTAAACGTTGCCTTTACCGGAAATACGTGGAATTTTACTCCAGGGACCCTTCTCTGCTGGACAACCTGGAATTTTCCATTTACTTTCCATTATTCGTTCAAATTCGTCTATAGACACATACGCACACACGCACGCGCGCACACACATACGCATATACACATGTGTTACAGTTAACTGTTGGAATTTCCACTCTGACAAATCGAAACTGGACATTTAACCGCTTTTTGTCGATCCTCTCGTCGTGAGGTTTCAACGAGCTGATGTATGTACTGGTTTTCTCGTTAAGGTTTGCAAACGATCGAGTAGTTTTATTTGTTTCTAAAAAGTACCAAAGTATGCTTTCTATTTACATATTTCTTTCTCACAAGTAGGTATTTATGTAAATTTTGTCATTCTATCGTTTCTTAATTAACTATTCGTAATTCACGTATCTTTTATATACAATTCATTACGAGTATCTTTTTTTCAAATTACAAATACTAATGTTTATAGCTATATAACATATCATTTAATATACTATATTATACTATTTATATTATGCAATACTATATTATATAAATTGTTGACTTTTTTGTCCTTTACTTATTTAGAATTTGGTGACTTATTAGAAACTAATATTAATATATACATACGTACATACAGACATACACACACACACACACACACACATATATATATATATATATATATATATATATATATATATACATATTTTTTCCCTACTTGCATTCAAACTTTCTCTCTCTCTCTCTCTCTCTCTCTCTCTATCTCTCGTTTTTATTAAAAATGCATAAGAAAAATGTCCACCCTCTTACATAGCATCCCAAACGAGTGGATTATTCAACAATTCTAAGACTCATGATGCTCAACTCGCTCGCAGTTCCGAGTTGAAACTCAGTAAAGACGAAACTTGAGCGGGAAAGTAGCTAAAGTAAGAGTTAACAACGTTCTAAAACGAGCGAAGCGAGAAAAGGCAAAAGTCAAACGTGAAGTATACCATAGCGAGCTCCCAAGCATCGAGCCTATTGCAAAAGAGCGGAACTTGTTTGCCTACCTACGAAGGTGAAGGAGAAGATCCAGAAAGTTCTACTTACGATTAGAGTAATGTGCGAAATCAACCGGAATGTTAGTCTCCATTATTTATATAAATATTGTTTCGTAAAATGCTGACGTAACTTGGAGAATGAATTCAACGCAAAGATATAAGTAACAAAAGTTAGTTTCTAGTTGGGATCAGACTTTTATTTTATTCTAGCTATTCTTGTTAAGCCCTGCTCTTTCTCTTTTAATTCATAAAACTAGATAATATCTACATTAACTCCGAAAAGAGGTCGTATCGGATACACCTACGTGTATAAGTACATATAGAACATTTTTATAGAATGTTTTTTATATTTCTGTGCGTAGAATTCGTTCTAGTATTAACGTTCGCGTTTTACTAAGAGACTACCTATATACTATACACATATATAATTATATTCCTCTTGACCTGAGGTATTTTTTACGACACGACATTTCGTGGAATTTCTCTCTCTCTCTCTCTCTTTCTCTTTCTCTCTCACTCACTTTGAACGACGCCATTTTGAAGTTTATTACTTTTACGCAGCGAGCGCTATCGATCCGATGACAGGTCGATGCCTGGTACGTACTAGAAACTGGATTCGAAGAGCACGGTTTAAATTTTTTAGTTCCAGGATAATACAACGAGTTGCAAGTACCTACTTAGATGACTATCGCAAACGAGAGTGACAAATATGTAATGTTATAGTAGTAGTTGGAAGTCGATCTACGTCAGGTTCGTTAAGCCGTTAAAATATCTTTCATATTTGCCAACTTGCCGCAAACGTTTCTCGAAATAGAAATTTCTGTCCGTCGTGTATCGTAGATCGAGCGTACAATAGAGAAGTTGACGTTTTCAAGGATTACCAAACGGAGTCTGTATGGTAGCCATATTGGAAAGAGAGAGGGAGAGAGAGAGAGAGAGAGAGAGAGAGAAGGAGAGAGAGAGAGCGAAAGAGAGAACTCGAGTGGACAACAATACTACCTTGATAGCGCAATCCTTCCACTTAGAGGGAGCCATGCTCGAGCAACAAACATCGAGTTGTGCTCCTTTCAATTTCATGCCTGGAAGAGGTCGGGAATTGAATGCCGAAGGGATTTACGAAAGTCGCGCATTTAGTTAGTTTTGACCTGTGCATCGTTCGAGAGTTTATCGTAAAGGAGATATATCGGCTTGAAAAATATTTTGTGGAAACTCCTGGAGATTGAAGAGAGTCTTTCTATTGTAAAACGAACAACGTGTATATCACCATCCTATGCATCCGCTTAGCTATCTCTATTGTATAAAGATTTACGACGTTCTCTAGAAAGTTTTCGTTAGTTTTTCACAAAGATTGAGAAATGCTATTTATTTTTTTTTATTTTTACATATATAGTACGTGGAGGATAGGTAAAAAATAAAAACTACAAGGATTATAGGATTTGACGAATATATACATAACGATGTTTATTTATTACTTTTCAAGATTACTTGAAATAAAAAAGGAAAAAGTGGTTGAATACATCCATAGGTATTTTATAGATGATCTAAGTACGTTGTGAGAAAAGTTTTGAGTACGAATACATAGATATTCTCTGTGAGTAGATTTTTCTTTTAGAAAAAAAAAAACGGAAAAACTTATTCCACAAGTGTTCTCATATAGTATAAAGTTATTAGTATTATTAAATATTTTATTCATACTTTTTTCCCGACATTCCTGATCAACATCGTCTAGGAAAACTCTCACATCCTATCGCTCTTATTATATTTATGCGATACATTATTTTATTTACGTCGTAGTTTAAAACGCGTTGGATAAGCTCGAGGAGAGTGAACGACAAGATTTGCATTCATTTTTATGCTACGACATAAAAGCGACGTGCCATCCATCGCAGCATCCTATCGCGTATACAACACTAGGAGTTGGTCGTGAAGTTAGAAGGTAAATGAGTCGAAGGAAGGGTGGAAATAAATTAGGAGACATTAGTTTGTCGTTGTATTTCCTGGCTGGGTGTACGCGAAGCGAACCGTTGCGTATGATACTGCGAAAGAAAAATTGCTCGGCGCCCTGGACGTAGCGTCTAATTAACTCACGAGCATCCCTCTTTCTTTTTTATTTTTTTCTTCTCTTTATTCTTTTTCTTTCTTTTCTTTTCTTTTTTCTTTTTCTTTTTCTTCTCTCTTTTCTTTCTTTTTGTTGTTGCTTTTCGTTCCACGTTTTCTTTTTCATTTTTTTTTTATTTTTTTTATTTTTTGCAAGAAGCAAGAATTGTCACGAACCAACGGAGGGTGTCGTCCAACACGAACAAAGACCGCTGGGATGCTTTGTTTCGCACAAAAGCTAACGGCCTGTCCAACGATGCTGGAAAAATAATGGAAAAAACGTAATAAATCGCGTGATTTTTTAATTAATATCCGCTTCCGCGTGTGTACCGTTTCGTCGTAGTTCTTCTTACTTACACGTACGATACACGTGAACATGTATACTTTCAATGTTTGTTCTCATGTTTGAACGTCCGTACTTTTTGTTATTTTTAAAGGAGACAAGAAATTCAATCATATGGAACGATAAGATGAGACACGAATAAAAATGTTTATTAAAACGAATAATCGATCGATATCATATTGCTAGTTTCACCGATATTAAAATAATAATATTAAAGAGAAATTAATAAATTGAAATAAATACGTGTTAATTTATTAAAAGAAAAGAAAAGAAAAGAAAAAAAAACGAAATACATCTTTCGAGAAAAATACGACAAAAGGATATTTCGCGATACAATACATATTTAAATGAAATATGGAATGGAGAATTAACAATACGATATATCAATTAGACCTCTTAATTATTGTATTTCGAATTAATTATACTTTCTATTGATGCAATATTGTAATTAAATTATTCTTTAATTATATTAGATAGTAAATAATCGTGCTATTGTAATTATATGACGTTTGTATTGCTTCAAATAATTTTTTAAATTATTTATCTTTTTTTCGCTTTATATATTATTCTCATATTATTTCTTTTTTTTTTTTTCACTTTATCTTGCAACCTATATCTTTCCTTCGTGGGTTCGTTTGGAATGTTCTACTTGCAGGATCTCATTTCTGCTTAACAACAAAGATCGTACAGTCTTCTGCCGTCACTTTCACACCTTATCTTCGACGTCACAAATACGTTCTATCGTCATATACTATACACCTAGGAGAGGTTGACCATAATCGTAACCTGCCACTGCGTCCAAGCTACGAAATGTACAAACGTAAGAGAGAGAGAGAGAGAGAGAGAGAGAGAGAGAGAGAGAGAGAGAGAGAGGGAAAGAGAGAGAGAGAGAGAGAGAGAGAAATAGTCGTTTTCTTTTCCTTGGACAGTGTCTCCTCCCTTGGGAAAGCTTTTCCTTGGCAATACGACGTCTCTCTTGTCCAAAGCGCGTACGTGACTCTCTGTGTTGCCTCTTACGAAGACCCTCTTTTATTAGAAGAGAGAGGGAAAGAGAGTGAGAGAGGGAAATAAGGGAGAGAGTAAATCCAGGGAACTAGACAACACGATGACGCGCGAACGTGCCTATATCTTCGTCTAATGAGCCGGAAAGGAAGCCCATAGCCTCTAGTCTCCCAACCTGTACTCTCGTTCCTTGATAAACCCGAAGACGATGCAAAAATAGAAGAACCGTGTACGTATCTACCTACATTACTTACACGTTTATACGATTTTATGCTCGAAAGAGAAAAATGGATATGTGTACATCGTATATATATATATTTTTTTCCCTCTATTTTTCTTTCCATACTTTTAGAACATTATTTTCGTCTTTCTTGTTTTACCTTACCCGCGAAATTTTAATTACGTCTCCTTTTTACTTCGTGTTCGTAAGTTCTTTTTTTATGTAACGGAACTTATTTTTTTTTATTATTTACGTATATACACATAGAAACGTATCAAGTTCTTTTTCACGAGAAGTAAATGTAAATATAATATGTAATTTATTTTTCTATAAGTAATTTGGAGTAATGATTAGAATTGATCTAGCTATGTGTACATGTAATTTTTTTATTTAACTCTTATCGAGTTTCGCTTATATGGATCACTTATATATGTATATATATATATATATTGTATATATATATATATTTTAATACATTTAATATTGAGGCTTCTATCTTCTCCTTTCTTTTTTTTAATGAATTTTTATAGGTAGATACTTATTGCTCATATCGTATCGATTTTATCTTATCGGATCTATATTTAATGAATCATCAGATTTACGGATATGGCTTCTACAAAAAACGATCCTTTAATGAAATCTAAAAGCGCGGTATTATGGCGAGAAATATCGGTAAAATTTTCACGTTATATGGTTAGAAGGATATACTTATATTAACATTCTAACGGTTAACGTACGTTAATAACCTTTACGTGTGACCTCGATACGCTTAAAAGAAAAAATGTGGAACGCTGTGTCGGCAATGTCAAAGAGAGAACCATCTTTAGTGATAATATATGAAAAAAATTGAAATTCTACGAATATGTAAATCGAGCCATATTAAAAAACGAAAAGAATTTGGTACTACTTGTTATAAATAATATCATTGATAGATCGTTGAAACCATAATTAATGAGAATTGTAACAATTTACAAGTTTATAAGCATTTAAAAAAAATTATGTATACGTACGCAATTTCATATTCATTTATGCTTACATTAGTGAATATGTTTCATATTCATTTTAATATGTTCAATTTTGCTTTTATACTCATTATATGTATATACATATATTTATGCAGGTATGATGTTTAAATGATGTATAAATCAATGGTAATAAGGGAGTTTTTTAAATGCAACAAGAATATATTTTAATTGATATAAAAATAATATAGAAAGATACAAGATAATGATGATTCTTCGAGAATTGTTCGACAACTGTCTGAACATTTTTTTTTTATCACTTCTCATTCTTATTTTATTTTCTTCTACATTCTCGTGTCCTACATATATAATAATTAATTAATATTTCTCTCGCAGAATTTATTGACATTTTTAAATATTACCAGAACATGAGAAAATAAGAATGCATGTTTGCGAATAGTTCGTGTTCAACTATAGAACTTACAAAGAGAAGTTGGAACTATTAGTAATTATCTGGCCGGCAGATCGTCTATGACTATCGTGCACGAACTCAAAACCGATTTCCATTAATTCCGATGGAATTGAGTTGAGTTCTATACTTCTGAGAAAATTCATATATACATATATATATACATACAGATATATAATTATTCGATTCGATAATGAACAATTTTAATGAGATAAAAAGAATCATCCTTTTACTTATGATCACTTTATAAAAATGATATAAAAATCCATATTTATTTGATAGAGCTATACTTGGAACTAAAGAACCTTTGTTAAATAAATTTCATACTTTATCATATATACTTTATATCTCTTATCACACATCATGAGAAACTTCTCAAATTTACGAATTAGTTTAGAAACTCATCCTTTAGGATCCCGTCGATCTGAATTCATTAATGCTCGAAGATATACTCAAACAGCGAATAATCCGTCGTGTCTCGAATATACCTTCTTCTCTCGTATATCTAACGCTTATAAACAAACATCGAATCAATGCAATATAGAGGAACGTTAGTTCGTACAGGTACCAGCAGTACGCCCAAACTTATATGCGTGAATGTATGTATATACGCAGGCACACATATTATGACAGAGGATATACGTAAACCCGCATAGAACACAGCATTTGAACGTGTTGAAGCAACGCATCCAACGTTGCTTCTCCCAACCATTATCTCGCTCGACCCGCGATTAGAACCGAGAATATCGAGATATCTAGAGGTGCGCTATCAAATATTGTGCGGTCAAACATTCACGAAGCATTGCACCCGTAGCAAGTTTGAGTTCGGATTTTGGTTGTGATAGCGTGCCAAACTATCCCCGACAAAGATCTTCCACAACTAGCCGGTTTAATTCTAGAGACAGAGAGCTTCTCCTTCTAGTCCGTTTCGATGTATTCAATTTGAAATCTACACAAAATGGAACGCTTCTTGAAAGCGATTATTATATATTTAGAAAAGAGTATATCAAGCCGAATTTTTTTTCTTTTTACTACAATATGATGAAGCTTATATATCATAGATAAGGTATAACTACTTGTTAATAAGTGATACAATTTTATAAACGTCATCTGTCATATATTAAGATTCTTGTTGTTATTATAAAAAAATTACTTACGAAGTAATTCATCATTAATTCGTAAATATCTAACTCTATGGTTACATAGATTGCATCTGTTTATCTAGATAGTTTTATGAAACGAACTATCGTTAGTGCAAAATTTTTTACATTATTTCTTACTATCGTAAGGTTGGATAACAAGAATCATTAGATGATTAGTCGTTATTTTTTCATTAGAAAAATTTGTCTATTAAGGTATCTTGGAGGAAGATCGATCAATGGGATAAGAACTCTCCAAATGATGCTTAGGAATAGCTTAAGGCAAGACTAAAGTAGATCAAAACAACAAAGTAACACCGTCATGATGTTCTTCTGTTTATTCGAAGATTTCGACAGAAATCCAACCTTCCTCGTCATGCCTTTTTCGTTGTTGTAATACAGAACCTCAAAGAACGATGATTAATAACCTCACAATTCAACACTAAGCGTAGTGAGTGTAGACGAGGTCAGAGACCATAATATGGACTCATGATGGAACGTCGACGTTGAAAGGCGTATCGATCGAAGGGCAACAACCCGAAGAAGAATAATAAAATGTTGAGAGAATAAAAAAATATGATTCTTATATTTTTAAGATCGTTGCACACCGTCATATCTATACCTTTACAATTCTTTTTTCCTTAAAACATCCATCCGTTAATTATCTCATCTATATCGAATTAATAAAATTGTAATGAACATCAGAAGAAATGAACATTCGCACAACAAATCGATACATCTAACTCTTTCGTAAGAAACGATTTAACAACGTTCGAAAGGTTGTTTATACAACGTATTATACAACGATCCTAAATTAAAAAGAAAACAAAAAAGAAACAATTTAAATTCATATATTCGTAGTGGGTATATAATTATAAATAAATTAATATTCATTAAAGTCTGAGTTTCTGTCACAACTAAATTTCTATATATTTTTATTCAGTATATGCGTTCAGTATATACAAATAAATTCGATGTGGCTGTTATGATATTATAGTGTCTAGTATTATATAAAACGATAAATTGTAATTTCATTCCCAGTATTCGCACACGTTAATCTTCATACGAGACAAAGAGGTCTTTCCATGATGCAAATTTACCTTTAGAGAAACATCAACGTCCGAAACCCTTTTCAGTATCCAAGCAAAGAGCTTTTACGTCGTTGCGTATTTCCGTTATCATACACCGCGTAAGTTCTTGAGGTAACCATAGTAAATCGTAGGAGCGAAAAAGGAAAAAGAATTGCATGGCTAGGGTGACATTCGATGATGGTGTCGGCTCTTTTATGATTATTTTAACCAAGTCGTGTAGCTTTTTGTTACTGTTGTCCTCTCAGCGAGTTATTTGTAAAGTAAATAATAAAGGAACTATCGTACGTGCGATAAGAACAACAAGAAGTGAATCTGTAGTAGAAGAGAAAACCTTTTGCATAAAACGTGAGCGGTTTGTTTTGCATATCTTTCCACTTTGTTGTCGTATGTACATACATTCACTCGTGTCTCGACTTCAGCGTGGAAGATTTGCAATGTCACTATGTATCTTCTGTCTCTTTCTGTCTTCCACTCTCTTTCTCTCTTTCTTTTTCTTTCTCTTTCTCTCTCTCTCTCTCTCTCTTTCTCTCTCTCTCTCCTTCTTTCTCCCCCTCCCTATCTCTATCTCTTCTTTTTCTTTTCACTACGCATTCATCCAACTGTACCAACGCCACGTGAGAAAAATCGAT
The DNA here is from genome assembly GCF_905475345.1 of Vespula vulgaris. Taxonomy (NCBI): domain Eukaryota; kingdom Metazoa; phylum Arthropoda; class Insecta; order Hymenoptera; family Vespidae; genus Vespula; species Vespula vulgaris. The sequence goes on along the minus strand of NC_066593.1, from coordinate 2,678,904 downwards.
ATTCGCATCAACGTCTCTTTCGCTCTATTCGAAAGCGACGAGTAAAGAAAGCGACATGTAATATAGAAGGTGGATCATTTAAATGGAAAGATTTGAAAGAACATGTTCATTATTTGCGAACGAAGAGAACAAAATTATTCAAGAAAAAATCAGATGATTTAATAATACACAAAATAATAATAGATTTGTTCGTATAGAGAATAGTTATTTTATTTTCCTTTTTTTTCTTGCATGGTTGTAAGTATTTTCTATAATACCGAACAGAATATATCACGGATAAACGATATGGCAAAATTCGTTGTTATGAAATATCTATTTCGTTAATGATTAATACGACACTCCAAATGAACGTGGTTGAATTTCTACGTGTGTTCCTTAAATCAGAAACAGAAACCGGAACGATGAATTCCCGACGGAAGGCGCCATCGCAAGTCTTCGAAAGTGAATCCAGGGAAACTACTCTCTCGCTACAAGGAGGGTCCTTAATTATGGCAGTATTATCCGTGGTAGAACGTAGACACTTATCCACTGTCTTCGTACTCGTACTCAAGCTCGCGAGAGCTTATTCATTCTCAAGGAAGCGGAGTAATCATTTCGCGCTACGTAGGTATAATATCTCAAGTTTAATTAGTCGGTCGAAAAGACAAGAAGATTGAAAAGCTGTCATTTAAATTTAATATTAAATCTATTCAATATAACTTTGACAAAAGTTCGATTGTTCTTTTCTGATTAGACAAACTTTAAAAAAGAGGAATCAACGATCTTCTATATGCTATATGTTATACGTTACATATTATGTTTTTAAAGAAATAATTTTTATGTATAAATGTACTTATGTTAACTAATACTTTAAGTAATATCGATTAACGTAAATCGACTACTTCGCCAAATCGGTGCTCTTAAACAGTAATTTATTATTCAATAAGTAGTACATGTTGAACACGCAGGTATACGAATCAAGTCCTAGGTAATATTGTTGTTAAATATTACCATCGTTCGAGATAAAGCGATGGAGCACTTTGCAAGGATTTACATGTTAAACATTTAAATCGCTTATCTAATGTATGATTTATGCTCACTTCTTTTTACTTTATTTTATTAATGTTTATCTTATACGTTAATAAAGATTTACATAATGTTATTACAGTATCTGTAAGAGCATGATATTTTTATAATTATGAATACTTGTTTCATTTTATTCCATCATGAATTATACACATACGTGCATGTTATATTTGTTAATAAAAATAAACAAAAAGAATATTACAATGCAAAAATTTTATTATAATTTTTATCTTTCATGATTACAGTGTGATTTACAAATATTTACTGAATTTATAAATGAATTTTCATTAACCAGAATCAACTGTTGTATTTTATTTCTTTTTACTCATAAATCATTACAATCAACTAGCTATTACGTGTAAATTCGTCCAATTGACTGTTAACATTTGCCAAAAATGTTCGAAACGTGAAGGGTTAATCCGGAGTTGCGACAGCGACTCGTTAAATACGTGCCTGACCAATAATCGACCTGACTACTACTGTATATGTATGCACATGTGTATGTACATAATGCGTGTCTAACCGGTGCAAGTCTTTAATCACAAATACAGCTATTTTATTATTACCACTGTCATATTTTTACCAGTTTGGTTATTCTTTTAATTAACATTATTATATACATGTAGACTAATTTGTGAACGTTATATAAATAGAACAGAAACATTAATTCGATGATAATCACGTTATTTTCTATATATATATATTTTTTAACAATGTTGATTTATTTCAAAATATTTAAATGACTTTTTATTTTTATCGAAAGATCAATATTAATAAATTTCTTCTTAGTGCAACGTCCAATGATAATAATTATCATCGTCGACTTTGATCTTGTAAATGTTACATTAAAAAGATTCTTCTTGTGTTACTCGATTAAAAAGCTAATTATGGAAACGACCATGGATAAAACTAAAATTGATCGCGTCGAATCGTAATTATTTTCATGTCATGTCCCGGCTCCACAAAAATGAGTTGCATGTAACTTCGATAACTACGTATCGAACGTCACAAGCGATTATCATAGGACGCTTCGTGAATAATTTTCTAGGCGTCTGGTATCGAGCGTTCCCCTTCGAACCTTCGAAGCATCAAGTTGCCCGAGCATGGCACAGAAAGTTTCTGACGTGCCAGCCAATCGTAGCAGTGATTTATCAATTTCGAACCAGCGTATTCTGAAGTAACCGAATTTTCGAAGGTTTCCTTATAAGAGACCACCTTTCCGTTATACGTTTTACAATCTACGTCGTGCGAAAATGTTCTACCTTATATTTTCCATACTTGACATTTTATACAATATGGTACGTCTAATTTTATCATCTTCATATTATATTTACAAATTTAAAATATTTATTCATATTATGCTTAGACTCTATGTAATATTATTTCCATTATAAATATCACAAAACAAATGATATATATTTTAACATATTTTCTTCTTAAAATTTATAATATTAATCTTTCTTTATAATTTCGTTATAATTTCGACGTGAAAAATATGATAACGAATCTATCTATTTTTTATTGAAAAAAGAAAAAAAAGAAATAGAAAGAAGTGTGAAAAGTAATCGTGAATATATCGATTTATAGAAGATCGGTCGACGGACAATGGTTCACAAACAATACGTACGTGTATGTCATCTACCTTTCAAATAACCACCCACGATCGATCGATTCTAATGTCATTATTCTCCTCGACTTGTTTCTCAATTTATATGTGGGGGGTGGAGGGGAGAGAGAGAGAGAGAAAGAGAGAGAGAGAGAGAGAGAGCTGGAGGACAAAAAAGAGAAGAAAAATATGGAAAAACAAGCAAGTGTCACGAAATGACACGTGTATATCCACGTGTATTATACGTTCCATTATGTAAACGAACGAATCAGTGACAAGGACGATAACGTTTGGATGAAATCGATAGAAGCGTCCATCGCGATAACTAAAAGCAACCACGGAGAGCAAATTACCGCGTGCATTATTTGAATCATCGGGAATGGAACGATAAAACGTGGCCGAACACGGAAAACTCGTAACAAACGTATATTCTACGTATACCGCGAGGGTAGACCGAACTAACCAACCTTTAGCAGGGCCTTTTCCTCTGACATGTTGGCGTTGATGGTGAAACCACGTCTACCGCGTGACAAACGAAACGCTATCAGCGCGATGTCTCGTTCACGATAGAATCTCGTTTTTCCTAGTACTCGTCCACGTAATTACTCGTGTACTGATTAAACTAAACGTAACATGTTCTTCGAAACAAACGAACAAATCGACACCGTTTGAAAGTGGTGACCGAAACAGTTTGAAACTGTTTAGAAAGAGTTAATTATACGACAATACATTTCAGTACGTGTAAATATAATTTATTTAAATGTATTTATTCGAAAGAAAGGATATATCAATATGTTTGATAATTAAATAACGAAATTATAGATATAGGTATAATTAGATATACTGTAATAATTATAATTGGTATTAATATTAAAAGTACTGCGAAGTAATTTAAATAGCTAGTATCAAATTCTGTAATTATTAATATCATTATAATCTAGTATAAGAGGAGAACGCGAATGAACTGATATATATGATCAAAATACATTGGTAATTCTAATGTTAACGATATTTACGAATACCTATCAATTTGATAAAAATTAGATTTTATACAAAGTAAATAATATATGTTTCAATAAAATGATTTCAATATAAATAACTATACAAACGATGTCCATAAATCTAAAGTTAATAATAACGGCAATACAATATCATTTATATATATATATATATATATGTATGTATATATATATATATATATATATATATATATATATATATATATGTATGTATATTTATATAGCTGATGGTATGGATTTGAGATTTTGATTTGTTAACACTCTCTCTCTCCTTTTCTAATTCGCACACGACATATATAGTAGTATGTGTATATGCATACGTGTCTCGAGACGAATCCAACGCGTACATAAACTTAGACACAGAGAGACACGAAGCCAGGATATACCACCGTTATCGATTAGACACCCGATAAAACGAACACACAAGCACACATAGTCCAGGACGCACGTGCGTGCGCGTTAGCCTTTGTTCCTGCACCTACTGCGCACGACAGATTCATACATTTCCGTGACAGAATTTATCCTTAAAGGAGAAAATTTTTATTATATTTTTTTTTGACAGATACATTTCTCAATTATATTTATTTGTTTGTTTGTTTGAACTTGTGTCGTAAAGGAATTTAATGAATGGAATAGAAATATAATTATCGATTAATAAATTTCTCAAGAATCTTCTTAAATGAAATGTTGAAGAAAGAAGTTCTGATTCTTTCGAAACGGTGATAACATATCTCAACTCATATGTAACATGATGGACATATATGATCGTGATTGAAAGCTGAATCACGTCAGCTATAAAAAAATACGAGTCGTGATCGATCACACAACTTTTTTTCAAATATCTTTTTATTTTTTCCACTACGAACTGTCGCGTCGTTTCGCGTGTTACGTGGTCACAAAAATAACGCTCGCTTATTGGATGATCGGACAAGCTTCGATCCGTATAACAACGATAACCCGGTTCGATGGTTTCCGACGTATGACGATTCATTGGGTGATTAAAAGACGAATGACCCGTCAACGTCGCAAACTCGACTACGTAAAAATATTGAAATAACGTGATAGTTTTTAAATTTCATCACCTACATATATAAAAGGTCCTGTTGCATCTTGTTTAATCAACGATGCAAGGATATTTTGGATTTTTGTTTTCTTTTTTCTTTTTTTAATTTTTATATAACCGATTTTGAAATTTTCATCAACTTTCAAGCTCCATCTACCACTTTCAGTTCGATACAGTTTTAAAACGAGAAATATTAAAAATTTCGAAATATTTTATTTATCTATGTACGCGTCCATGTTGTTCGTGCGTAAAGAATCTATTAATTGATAAAAAAGAATTAATGCAATATGAAATAATTTTTCAAATATTAAAAATCTCTTGTGGCTTCAAAGGACGAAATCATTCACTCGAGTCAAAAATCGAAAAACTGCTTCCTCTTTACTGAAGTTGAATTCTGTTGGTAAGTATTGATTCCCTACGTTGCTCTGTTCACGGCGTGCACTTAATCTTGCATCTCTCTCTCTCTCTCTCCCTCTCTCTCTCTCTTTCTGTCTCTGTCTGTCTGTCGTTCTGTTCTAGCTATATTGACGGAAGCTGCGCAATACCAATCGTATTTCTATGTAACTTTTTTCTTCTTTCCTAATTACGAAACTTACTATACTCATATATATATATATATATATATATATATATATATATACGTATATTTTTTTATATTTTATTTTTGTTTTACTTTTATTTTAATCAAGTTATTACAATATTCGTGATATATTTTTTAGATCATTGATAAATTAAAAATTCATAGTCAAACTGTATTAAATATCACAAAAAATTAATTATATATTTATACGAAGGAATCATTTCTAGATCATTTATATATTCGTCTCAAACCATTCGATGGAACGTTTTATTAATCGATAAATAAATCAGAATATTTATAAACGAAATAAAATTGCAATGAACATCCTTTTGTTTCTATAGCATTTAATTCATGTAACGTATCGTAAGATGATAGCAAGTTGTTTGATAGGTATGATATGACATTGATAAAATAATTATTATTTTTTGAATTAGTGATGTTGAGAAATGGTTTCGAAGGATCTCGCGAAACGGAGTAACTATTTTACATCCACCGAAGCTCTATAACAAAAGAGAGTTGAGACGAAAACTTGAGACGCTCTATGGGAAACCAAAATAATGTCTTCTGTGGCACATAGACATATATGTATACATATATGCGCACATACAGACGGACTACATATCTTGCTACCATTGCAGCTCTTTCACAAAATTTACGATGTGTAAATGGAATGTGCGCTTAGGGAATTTCGCGATCTGAATCGAGTAACCTTCCTTTAAGGTTTTTCGGTTTACGACGCTAGTTAGATATATATCGCAGCTCTGAAAATAGATTGCCTTACGAAGGTAGTGATTTCTACGGAAAAGGAAATCCTTCGAAGAAGGAAGAACGATTTCTTATCGTTAGCTTAGTAACGATATCTTCTATGAGATACTTATGAAGAATTAAAGATTATTCAATTTATGCCGATAGAACCTATCATCGTTTAATCGTATTTAATATGGTCAATTATGAAGACATATAACTTTTTAATATGCATGTATTCAAAATGTATTCAGATAAAGTATCACAAATGTATCGTTTAAATATCATTCATGGAGATTTACAATTAAATTTGATAAGCTGTATTTTTGGGATATTTTTATTACATAATTTTTTTTCTGTTGAAGAAACGAATACTTCAATAACTAAATATTAACGATCAGATTAGGATTTACATAAAATAAATACACAGTACTTGACGTCCGAAGCTGTTCAATATGTACTCTCTTTGGCGGATATAAAATGCCTGACTATGCGAGATTTAGAAAAGCTACTTATACGGGATATCCTGCTGAAAGTAGCCGGTTTTCTCCTATCCAACTCCGATAAAAACTGCTCGACGTAGCAGCAATTTTCTTCGCCAATATTTGTATTAAGAAAAAAAGAATGATAGTTTGGTAAAAGAAACAAGAATAAAATAGAACAAAAATTTTTTTTTCGATAGAATATTATTTATAATTAATTACAATATGGGAAAGAATGTTGAAGAAAAATGATGTTCTGCAGGTATATATATATATATATATATATATATATATATTGTTCTAAGTAACAAAAATATTTTAAATTAATCCACTTAAATTACATATCTTTTATATATTGGAATAGAAATGTTTCAATATATTTCGTATTCGGATTTTAATGATAATCTTATGGCGATTTTGAAGCGAATGAAAATTCTGAATTACATTTCACTTTGAGCAATGCAAAACTTCATTGCGAGCTCTATGCGAAACTTAATTTACGGTTTGCAATCAAGCACTCCAGATAGACGTTTCTATCGACTCTTTGAACAGATCTTTATACGTTTCAAGAAGTTTCTCAATTTTCACGAATTTGTCGATAACATTAAAACGTATAAGTGAAAACGATTACGATAAATACTTCAAAGTAAATTTTGATAAAAATTTCTACGAAAGAAAAAAATTAATAAAAGTTGTTTTCCTTTTTTTTCTTCGTATCATTTATTGGTTTGTCCTTTTATTTGGCAAGATCTGTATTTAATATATATCTTCATAAATTTATAAGGAATGTACATACATTTGTGGTTTTTTCTTTTCTTTATCTTTTTTTTTTTACTTTAACAGAAAAAGATAAAGAAAATATGGTTAACTATACGATTCTACCGTTGTAACTTTAGCAATTAGTCAAAAAATATAACTATAGAAACACAAATTTAATACTGTATTGCCGATATCCGAAAACTGTCGATAACCCGATAACCGATCGACTAATTGACAAATTTCTCCCAGCGGAGGTAGAAGGAAGTAATCGAAATTCTATGCAAATTTTTGCTGAGAACACTAGCAATATATTCAGAGAAGCAGCCGTAAGACCTGATGCCATGTAAACTGTGTTATTAACCAATTAGTAAGAATATGATGTGGAATGGTTATATTATAGTATCGATGCAATATCTCATCGGTAATATTTCGTTTGAAATTTTCTTCCGTACTATTGACGTTAATGATAAACTAACAATACGATGTCAATTTTGTGTGAAGTAAAAGAATCTAACGTTTCTTCGAAATTCGATTAACTCGAAGCTCAATTGGAAAGAGAGATGGAAGGATAGAGACAAAGAGAGAAAAAGAGAGAGAGAGACAGAAGAAAATATCTACGATGGTACGTTGGTACAAGGTAGATTATAGAAACGTACTTCTTGTTTATGCCACACTGGAAGTTTTCTTCCATTAGCGCGACATTATAAATTACGTTTTACCAAGTTCGAAAAATGTCCAAAGCAGAGTAGCGTGCGAGAATAGCCGAGAAAGTTCTTGAGTGGTGGCCGCTTTTGTATCGTGCTCCTTGCGAGAAAAGAAAGAAAGAAAGGAAGAAAGAAAGAAAGACAAAAAAAGAAGAAAAAAAGGAAGAAAGAAAGAAAGAGAGAAGGAGAGAGAGAGAGAGAGAGAGAGAGAAAGAGAAGGATAGAGAACTTCCCACAACAGTAGAAGTATACAAAATTTTACGGGGACTTTCACGAAAAACAATTCGGTTCCGTTTCGGCGAATCTCTTTCAAAGTACTGACTTGGACCACGAACTACGTTTAAACACGGCCAAGTTGCACGACTTTATAGCGAGATAGATAAAAACTCATCGGTTTGCTACCATAAAACTCAACGGTCAACCATCTTTTACTCTTATTCGTTTCAACTAGAATTTTTATATCTGAGGGTTAAAACATTTTTGAGTTCGATTTTCATGAATTCTTTCGAGTCATCCTATAATCGTCAACCTATAGTATGTTTATAACTTTATGTATAGGTATTTGTATATAAGATATGATTATACTATTGCATTATTATATTATTTACTCGTATTATATCTACGTTATATTTATATAATAATTGTGTTAATAGATTTACACATATTTTCATGAACGTATGTCGTTATACATTACGCTCATAAAATGACGAACATAAAAACGCTTAGGTGGTATAAGTATGTACAATATACCTACAATATACCTACTTGTTCAGTATACGTTTTTAAGAACAGAATTTTCAAAATGCTTCGAGGAAAAACGTGTTACCCATAATAGTCTCGTAAAAAAGAACGTTAAATAAAGAGGTACTTCAATATCGTGCACCGTAATTAACGGAAGTAGCTTTAATGCGGAAGGTAGAAAGAAAAAAAGAAAGGCACAAAAAAATGTTATACTTTTTTCGTATTCCTATGTCCGATAGTTTCGATATGCATACGTTTAAAATCTATTAATAATAAAATATTGATATGATCTATTACCGTTTAATTAATTTTTTGTAAAACATAAAAAATAATATATACATGGAATATAACATTTGCTAATTACTACGAAAAAAAAAATATATATATATATAAGACGATTAAACTGTTATAATTATTAAACTTTTCAGAAATATATTTAACTTATATTTTTTAATACTTCACTCATAAACGACGATCGATCTTTGTGAAAATATTATAATGTCGTATAAGCGTGTAATTGAACAACGATATTATTCGATGAATGGAATATCGTCGTCCTTCGAGAGATTTTTAATAAGTTTAAGAAATGACAAAAGCAAGTAGAAATTGTCCCTGTCATGGGACATAGATATTTATTAAAATTCCTTCAAAAGTTATCTCAGAGAAGGATACCTTAGAGAAAAGAGTCGAGACGTTTCTGTCACTAGCGAAACGTCCGGTTCGATAATCGTGAAACTTTCCGCTCCGGAATTCTCGTTAGTGGAAGGTGGAATCTCATACGCATCGTCCGTCTTCTCTTCGCAAATCGCCGGACATGAATCATTTTAACGACTTTTATTGTACCAACTTTTTTTATTATATTTTTTATTTTTATACCATGAAAACTTGACTTTTTATTTGTTCGGGTCTTTAACTTAAAAGTAGAGAAACTTGCTGCACATATATTTCAAACGAGTTCGATAATCTTTCTATAAGTAGAAATTAATGATACTACAAACTATGTCTATAGCATTGTTGACTTCTGATCTGATATATAAAGTATTGTATATAATATAGTATCGTATATTTAAGACATTTATGATAATCTGATAAAAAAAAGTCATGAATAGAAATTATACATTTGATAATCGGCAATAAATAACGATGATAAAAATAATTGACGAAATACTTTCTATCGATAAAAAAGCAACGTAGCTGTAAATAGAATCAAAAAGGATCAAATAGTATCGACCAAGGTCGAATAAGATCGAATAAGATCGAATAGGACCGAATAGGATCGAATAGGATTGAATAGAATCAAACGGGACAGAATGGGACTGAATAGGATCGAACTGGATCAAATAGTATCGAATAGGATCGAATAGGACCGAATAAGACCAAATAGAACTGATACAGAATAGGACAGAATAGGAGTATAAAGTAAACAAACTGTTAGATATGAAACTAGTAATGTACAGAATATCTAAATAAGATATTAATACTGGTATAAATTTTCTTTGTCATATTCAATCCTATTCGATTCGATTCGGTCCTATTTAGCCTTATTCTATCCTGTTTGGTTCTATTCGATTCTATAGGTTCTTATTTGACCTTAATGGAACCTATTCGATCTAATTTGACTCTGTTCGTTTTTATTCGACCTTATTTGATTTTATTCTATTTTATTTGTTCTTATATTACCCTTTCTTCATGAGATATGAAAAAATACTATTTCATTAAACTTCTTTATGATCTCTCAACGAGGCAAACAAACTTTTGGATATGACGTACATACATAGTAATGTACACAATATCTTAATGAGAACATTTTCTTTATGAATATAACTATTAATGAATATTAAATATCCGTTATATCTTGCAGGTATTATTTTTTATATAAGGAATATTGTGTTTATATATAATAGTATACGAACGCGTGGGAAAAGCTTTTGAATTTTTATGGAATTTGAAAGTTTTCAACATGGTAGATAGTTATTTTAAAATAGATTCTGAAACGTAACAAGTTTTGAAGTCAATGAATTCGAATGGTTTGCAACATCGACGATCACTCGATAAGATTTACAATGTTTCCGGTTCCCAAAGACGTTCCCGATCGAGAATGAAGATTTCTGAAACGACATTGACTCTTTTCGTGAACATTTCCCTCGCTAGCTTAATAATAAAGTTCCTCCCTGTCGCATTGGGATCCGAAAAGTGAGCCCCTTTTCTTCTTCTTCTTCTTTTTTCTCTTTTTCCTTCGTGTTTCCCATTCTCTCGTCTTTCTTTCTCTCCCTCGCTCGTTATCTTTAATCCACCGTTCTGAAACTTTCGTAAGAAGCTTATGCGACAAGGTTTTCCGCTAAAGTATCCTTTTCTAGGGAGCGAAACGATCGTTACCGGTAAATGACATATTTCCTCCCTTGACGTTCCCGTTAGCGCGGCAAAGCTGTTTCGTTCGAATTGAAACTGTTAAACGTGTAAATTATTTCTTTATGGTCATTATTTAATAACAACGATATCAACTTCAAAACTTTTATACCTTAATGTACTTCGCTATACAATTAATAATCTTAAAATATAATAAACTGTATATAAAGATATAAAACACATAAAAATTTGATAAATAATCGAATTAACGGAACAATTTAGAACGACGTAAATTTTTTTTTCTTTTATTTTTCCTTTTATTCTTTTAAATCAATTTTTTTAAATTTCCCTGTTGAATCAAAATCTGTGAGGATTTTTTTTTATTAAAGGAGAACCGCGTGTTTTTGTTAGTATGCATCACGTATATATATATATTATATATATATATATATATATATATATATATATTCAATGTAAACCCGAAAGAATTGTAGAATTCGCAATTAGAAACACTTTCTGTTCGACGTGACCCTTCGAAGCTCTTACGTTTGTTTCTAATCTCTGTGTCGGTAGTTGCGCAAACGTTTTGAGAGATAATGTTCGCTTAGCTTGCCCTCGTGCGACAGTTAAACGTCAGTTTGCGCGTTTGTGCACGTGCCGTTACTATCGGTTCTTGCTTTGGTTACCTTCTCCAAATAGAATATATAGAGAATTTCACGTAGAACAAATCATTTTGCGTGTATTTTGTCTTAACTAGCTTTCGATTATGTATAAATAAACTTTCTCGTTCGTTTGACTCTTCATTCATTCTTATTTTCTAACGAAGATTGTTTATCGAATAATTCATCCCTTCTTTTTATTACTTTTACATCATATATACAGAACTGAAAGACGATCGATTTTTTTTTATTTTTCATCTGGTATATACACCGTTTGCTTAATTAATTTTCCTCCTTTTTCTTTCTAATAATAATTCTTTTCGATATTTTCTTTTTAATAGGTACACGACTTTATTCCTGTAACAAGTATTCGGTTAACTTCTTTTTTCGATATTCTATTCTCTATGGAAAAGAAAACAAAATGTTTGAAATTTTCTTTTTAATTTTTGTTCCCTTCCTTTTCAAATCGATCCTTCCGACGTCTCACGTTCTATCTATTTTCTTTTCTTTTCTATAATATTTTAATTGAGCTTTTTATATCTCCTATATCATCCTTTTCTTTCCTAGGTTTTCTTTTTCCTACTTTGATGAGTTTGTTTACATCTTGTAGTCGACAAGTTAGTGATCTCTTTCAGTTTCTTTCCTCTTTCCCTAAGATTTTCGTTTTTCTTTCCATCCTTCATATTTTTCATATTTCTTTGCTTTGTCACGGACAAGAGAATGAAAGGAAGGTTATATATATAAAGGAGCGCTTATCGGCCTATAGTAATTACTTAAATGGACTTCCTGTTCTTTATGTATAATATTTTTTCCCTACGTTAATAATACCCCTTTCTTCCTTTTTACTTTTTATGTTTCACGCATCATCAGCCAAGCTTATCTCCATTAATTTCCGGTTTTCGGTTCTTTTATACTTTCTCCCGATTTTTTTCCTCATTAAAATCACATCGAATAACATGATAATTGAACGGTTTTAAACAAACGATCTTATGAATAATAATGTGTGTGTGTGTGTGCGCTCACGAATGCGCGTGTTTCTCCTAAAGAAAAAATCAAAATCTTTTCATCCTATTCTTTTGTTCAAATCTTAAGACTTGTCAAGTACCACGGAAAAGAATAAGGAGAAATGAGAATAAGAGAGAGAGAGAGAGAGAGAGAGAGAGAGAGAGAGAGAGAGAGAGAGAGAAAAAAGAGTTAATATCTTTGCTATGAAATCTCGTGGGACAGTTTCGAACGCCGTCCGATAATCGACAGACATCGACGCTTCCTCGAAACAACTTTTCCCAGGCGGATAAGTAGAATTATCGATAACTCGTTCTCAGTCGTGGTCTCGTTTAACGAGCCACCTTTACCACACTATGCCGGCGACCATTGCTCTGAGTTCTCTTAACGATTTTAACGATGTCGTGGACAAAAGTTCGCATCTCTCTCCTTCTCTCTCTCTTTCTCTCTCTCGTATACGTGGAAACAATGCAATTGCGAAATGAGTCCAAGCGAGTCCACCCCGTGCTTTCACTCGTTCTATCTCTATCTCTATCTCTATCTCTATCTCATTCTCCCTCTCTCTCTCTCTCTCTCTCTCTCTCTCTTACTCCGGAAAGCTTTGCGCGCGCTACCTCGTGAAATATTATAGGAGAACTTTGCCAATTTATTCGTGGACCGTCCATGTCGGCAACTTAGTCAGGCCAGGACGGCAGCCAGTGCAATCCGGCTAGCTGAGAATGCTTCTCGTTAGATAGATAGAGGTAGAAAGAGGAAGAGAGAAAGAGAGAGAGACTCTGATCGAGATTAAATTGCGATAATTCGATTTCGTCTTTTCACCAATCCTCTTTTAGTAATTCGTAAGAAACGTCATTTTATATTAGATTGTTTGCGTTTCCTCGTTGAAGGAATACTAATGAAAATACTCGATTATATTTAATCATTGTAGTAAATATATTATAAGTCTTTGTGTTCGTTGATCTATTGACTTTTATTCATTTGGTAAATCAAATTTACGTTGAGTCTCGTAATAATCAATTAAAGTTAATAATAAAATTTATTATTATATTTTTTATTCTATAATTCATATATGTTAGTGAACGAATATTAAATAATGATTCGAAATGAAATTCAAGGAGAGATGAAAAAATGTTTATTCATCGTTTGAGAGTTTTGTTGGTTAACGCAATTACAGATGACACGTTTGTATTTAGAATTTATAACAAAAAAATTTTTAATCGTAGATATATCATTGATTCGTATTTTTCTATCATGTAAAATAATTTTTTTGAGATTTTGTATGACAAACTTTTCCCTTTTAGGAAATTTCAAATACAGCTTGGCTTCAGTCGACGAGATACACTTAACGAGAGAAAAATAGGTAGACAGTTCGTGCACAGGATACGGTCCTTTTAGCCATAATTTTACTCTCCTCGCAAGTTACTTGCTAGAGAAAGAGTAGCAAAAGCACAGGTGTAAACCTTTGCAACAAGGTTCTCGAACGTTGCCTAAGTTGTACGTTGTCTAAGTTGTACGTTATCTAAGTTATACGGTGCTACTGCGAGAAAACCGGCTTTTCGATCGATCTCAAAGAAAAACCTATTCGAATAAGAGCGTAAGATACTTCGAGCTTGACTTACAATTTGCAGATACTATTTTCCTTAGATAGTTTTACGAATTTATTTTACGAATTTATTGGAAGTTACATATTTCATATCCTAAAATTATTATTTCTATCGCGTCTGACAATTTGATGGACAGATGATTAACAAGAAACAATTTATACGCAATGATATTTCATTTATGTACTTTTATAATAACAAATAAGCACAATCAGGTGTTTGAATATATCATTATATAATAATTATTATTTCAGTAATTATATTACGAGAAATTTGAAACTAGTTATGTTAAGGGTGTTTCGATAGTTGTAGTGTTCTTCATACCAAAGATAGAATTTAATATAACTCTCGTAATGATGTAACAATACATAGTACTTGTCGATATATTAAAGTCACGGTAATAATTATTAATAAATATTTTTTAAACTTGTTTCTTGATCCATATTGAAATAGATATATTTGCGCGCAGAAATGGCTTCTCTCGTTGTAATCCATCGATCATCGATTTAGAACGATACGAGCAACGCCGACAAAGTGATATCGATTACATCACGCTCTATGATTCCGTATATAAGCGAGAGTGAACGCGTTTACGGGTAAGTAGGCCATTCTTCCGTCCGCGTCGACACAAAAGCCTCCGAGCCAACTGGCGAATAATGAAGAAGGTTTGAAAAAAGGAAAGAAAAAGAAAGCAAAGAAAAAAAGAAAGGGGGAAAAAAAGAGAGAAGAAGAAAAAAAAGAAACGAAGACGAATCCGAAGTAGAGTTCGCATTCTATGAGGGATAGTTTTTTCATCCGGTTTCTAGCCTCTAATTTTCTCGATATCACACGAACGATCCATCCAGAACAGTATTGTTCGCACGTCGATTACGTTCATTGTTTTTGACGACTAAGCGCTGATGGAAGGAAAAATAAAAGAAAGAAAGAGTAAAAAAAAAAAGGAGAAAGCAGCTGGAGATCTAAAACGATTTGTTTTTCAACGAACTGCAAATTCTCGATCGATCGAAATCTTTCGACCAAATGATTCACGTTCGTAGATAAAATAGCGCGTAATGACAATCGTACGTGCACTTATGCTCGTATATGTATACAGCATAGGTCTCTTCGATATTTCCTTTTTTTCCTGCTTTTTTTTTGTTTTTTCATATGTATCCTTAGTATATGAAATCGATTATAGGAAGTATTTTAATCACTTTTGTTATTATTATGCAAACTAATCGATTGTATACCTATTTAAGTACACATTAATCCTCGTCAGAAATTACTCCTATAATTATCGTATCGAATAATTAATCGATAAATTAATACGGCGATAAACATAGCTAGTAATCGCTAATTCGATTACCATTTCTCCCAGCACTATTCATCCTATGTAAATGTATATAAGGGGTAAGTAATTAAGCTCTGGTACATTCTCAGAATCTTCGAGGGAAGATATACTCTCTAGATTCTAGAAGTTCTTGTGTGGAACGCGTGGCGAGCAGTATAATCGTCCCGGAAAATTACTCAAGCGTGCAGATTGACCTGCATATCCTTCTAGTCTACTACCAACCAACGAACCCACCGAATTGATGATTCTTGTATCGATAGCTCGAACGTTTCTTCAACTAAAACGCAAACTTTTTTCTATGGCATTGTTCTCAAGGAAACAATAACTTCAACTTCATTTCTTTTTCTTTTCTTCTTTTCGTTTTCAACGAGAATCGAGAGTAATGAATAGTTAATTAATGATTACTTAATATCGTGTAAATTAACAAAGAGCGATTCGTTGATAAAATTCTGAATAATGAATTTATTATTTAACTTTATCCAATAGATATCTATTTTTTTTTATTTTTTAATTAACGACTTACGTTTAATACATTTTATTGTTTGTATTCTTCCCATTTCTATATTAATCAATTAGCAAATTCGGATATTTTGTTGCTTTAATTTCATTTAAAGTTGAAGATTTCATTAATATTAGAGTCCCTTGAATCTACTAGACAGTGTACATAATCAATACTTTAGATTTCCCTCGGTGTCATCAATTTTTATTACTCACGTAGTTTTTGTTTAAAAGAAGAGTTACGGTCTCTAAAAGATAAAACTGATATGAAAGGGGATGTATATTTCTGGTCGTTCCTCTCTATTTTTTATATTTGTTTTACAAAGATATGAACAAATAAAGAAACTCAATATCTATACATATTTGTGAAGCGTAAGAAATATTTGTGTAAATGGAATGGAAGGTTTGCGATATTATTTTAGAAACGTGATACTAAAACTCTGTTATTGTTATTTTTCTTTCCTTTGTTTCGTCCAAACTATTTTTTGTCCAGGGTTTGGCCATTATTTTTTCTTTCTCCACGCACGATTACGTAACGTTATTACCTCGAATATTTATGTTTAAAAATTTTTTTGGACGAATAACCATAGTAAATCTGAAAAAGAGTTTATATTTCTTTCTCTTCCTATGTTTCATTCGTTGTTTTCTTTTAATATTTTCTTTTCCATCATATAACGAAGACAGAAATACAATTTTGTCGAACGAAACATATTTTCATTCTGTATATTTTTTATTTAAATTCTATCATACGTTTTCTTTTATTTTATAAAGATAAGACAACATTTCATTCCATAAATTTTCAATTTTCAATTTATGTACATAGGTATTCAAAATGTTATTTCATTTACTTCATATAGACATTATCATTCGTAATTTAAAGCGATATCTGAAATATTACAATTTTAAATTAGACAATATATACAGAGTAAAGATATCGAAGAAAATCATTCGGGTGCAAATAAATGCGTAGAACGGTCGTATCGTTCGTAAAGGTTAATTTTCGATTTTCTCTATTTCGATGGAGAAATGATTGAGAATGGTAGCGGGCATTGTGCAAAGAGGAAATCGTCTAATTTATCGGAAGCGAGTTCTCTACGTGTTCAAACGTACGGATTTTCTCGATTCGGATCGTTTCGCGTCTCGCGGTAGACGGTTCGATAGAGTGCCTGCGGAAATTCGTTATCCAAATTGAGCCTCATTTCGCATAGCTACCTCGAGAACAGACTTCGGAGCTCGACCAATTCGTCGAAATAAATTAACGCGCTGCTCTAATTTTCGTAACGAGCCCGGAGCAATTATATTTCACCTGACTCTTTCTCCTTCCTCTTAATGCGCGCGCATGTACTGCACCTACTTTACCTACTACTACGATACACAGACATACACACACACACACACACTCAAACACACACGTACATGCTTATAAGGGGAGGATTAGAGATGAGAACATCGATATTCTTGTTTATGCCACAATATGGAAGTATACTTCACTCTGACTTTTTCAAGAACTTCAAGATATGTTATACGTAGTTGGTAAAGTTTTCTTTTTATTCTTCTTTTCTTTTCTTTTATTTTATTTTCCTTTCTAACAAATTCGTACGAAAAAGAAATATTTGAAAGAACGAAAAAGTCAAGGAAACGTTCCATCTTTTCTTTTGGGAAAACGAAAGTTTACTTTTGTAAATAGTCGATATTTGAGATACGAAGTGACTATATTGAAATCACATCTGAAGAGTATTAATACTTCTTTCAAATCGAATCAAACGATATTCGAGCTAATTCGAACTCTTAAAACTAACGACTCCTTCGATCGGTCTACGAACGTTTCTGCTTTTATTTCGATGTAAATAGTGCGTGAAATCGAATCACACCTGAAGTGCATAGCAACCAGTGGTGAAAGAACCATTAGCGAGAAAATTCTCTAACGAAGGGAGAATGCCGGCGTTGGGAAGGGCTTTCGAAACTCATACCACGAATGGGAAGCAGATTTAATCGATTCGTCTTTTCTGTCTTTCTGGTCTCTCTTCCCTACCGGAAATGGTCACTTATCCGATAAATCGAGAAACGCCGTAGAAAATTTCACTCGTTACGTGATAACGCTCCAACGTCCTTCTTTTCCTTTCTTCTTCCTTTTTCTTTTTTTTCCTTTTTCTTCTTTTTTTACTTTTACTTTTACTTTTTCTTTACTTTTTCTCTCTCATTTTTACAACGAACACGGAATGGTAATTAACTGTTGGCGTATTTCTTTTCAAACGTGTATGAAGATGAGATACTCGACTATCGTCTAAATTATAAAAGCTTTAGTGGTTGTGACTACTCCTCATTTCATCATCTTGCATATTTTTTTATCTATTTTTTTTGTACGTAAATATAATACGTACTTGTACGTGATCGTATATATCGAAGTTTCCCACGAGATGAAATGTAAGTACCAACGTGGTAATTCTACCAACTAGCACGTAGATATATAATACAAGTAATACAGTAGGTATGATTTTCTAAGCACGTAAATACATTTCTAATGTAATTATTGTACGTATTGTATGGAGATGATAATACATATGAATAATAACACATACCTAATATATAAAGGTACATACGTTGTTCGCGCAAATTAAAAGTGGATAAAAGTTTCCTTTAAAAAGAGTGAGAGAAAATGATAATAAGTTCAAAGTGCTCTTCATTCTTTTGAGTCAAATATCGTGTTCGCGGTCGTAACGTTTCGTCCGAGAACGCTTTTGCCGCAACATGAAACTCGGTCGGTGTCATTCCGATTACGCTCCGAACTCGATCTTCTCCTACAACGAAAACGACGTCGAATAGGATCCCTATTGCGGAATCGCCGTGTAGAGTTCAACGAGGCGTTAGATGCGTCCCACGCGGCATTTTACCCGTGGAAACTATTGATTTCTCCGAATTCGTCGGGTTTTTTTTTTCTTTTTCTCTTTTCTTTTTCTTTTTTTCTTTTTTTTCGATAAATACGAACCTTGCTGAATACCTATTAAGGAATAATTTTTCAGAAAAGTAACGATACATCGATCTACGTTTTCGTACGAATGTTAAATTACACACGTAATTAATAACGAGTTGTGTTAAAAACAATAAAATTTTTTTCTTTTTCTTTAATGTTCAGTACGAGTACACAGAAATGTTTAATTTAATTACATAGAAATTATAAAAGAAAGAAAGCAAAAAAGATCGTAACTGTTCAAAGAACTTACTATAATGACGAGAACTAATCTTTCTTAAGGATAATTAATTTGAAAAATGTACAGAGATAAAAATTTCTCCAAGCGAAACTTCAACGTATCTCGAAACTCGTCTATAGAGTACTCCAAACTTTTGACAGGGGGCGTATTTATAAAGAAACTTTTTTTTGTAAAAGTTAAATACGACACGCGATGTTTCGTGAATCTCATTACTCTGATACAACCAGTGCAACTTTTTTACCGAACGTTATCTCACACTTCGTCACGAAATTACCTTCTTCCGATGGTTACAACGTTTTTCCTTTCTCTCTTTTTCTCTTTCTTTTTTTTCTTTTCTTTTTTTACGTAGACTCAATACAGATATTATTCTTCGTTTTATACAGAGAAAAGATACCCAAAAAAGTGTGTACTGTTTGCCTAAATTATACAAAAAATTAAAAAAAATTAAATTATATATTTTAACAATTTATTCATTTCATCCAAAGAAGCATGATAATTTTACAATTGAAAAAAGAACTTTCTCAAGAAGCACGCAAACAGATGAGGTACTTTTTGGTGGTCTTAATTGTCTGTAAACTGCAATTATCTCTTAACTAGGTATTATACGGTGTTAGATCAAGATATACTTGTTAGTTTGGCATAGCACAAACTGACGATTCTTGCAACTTCACCATTTAGATTAGTACGTTCGTTTAAAGTCAGTTTTAATTATAATATCTGAGAAACATCAAGCTTTTAACGCGTTATTCTTGATATTTTTATGATTATAAAGATGACAATCGATGCAAGAGATTAGTAAGATCAATAATGAAATTCACAAAATCATTCTCGTTTGAATGCAACTTCCTTTTACGAAACATAGTATATAAATAAATTCTTTTATCCGATAGAATCGGTGAACTACATTTTTCCTTTTTCCATTATTTTTTGACAAAAGAATCTCCCACGTATTCCAATAATATTCCGTATGCGATGTCTTGCATAACCGCAAGGAAAGAGATGATGCGTTGGTCATTAACTTATATTTAAACTTTTCTCTTACCATAATGCATCGCTCGGAGGCCGCCCCTTCGATCGAACCACATTGAGCCACATTGAAAGGAATCGATGATTTTCCAGTTCGTGGACATCTCGGTCGACAGGTCGAAATACTTTAGTTCAGAAAGATTTTCCAATGCCATTCTCATGATATTTTTCTATACGGAAATTGATTCTGTGAAAATAGAAATATGATGCAAAGTAAAGACTCGTTCTATTGTTAGTTATTTTGTTTCGAGCAAATGATATCAAGGATTATCTATGCCAGCGTGTCTTTTAAAAAAGTACTTATCTACATCACAGATATAATTTGATAGTCATCCTTTGCTTTACATCGTATTTTTCTTTCTTTTTTCTTTTTCTTTTTCTTTCTCAAAATTAGTTTCTTTCGTTGTGTAATACGTAATATAACATTGTCTTTGATGTTCGTTATTTAACAAAGATGATTAGTAGATTGTATTATAATTCCAAGAATAGAATAATATGTATTCGTGTGTGTTTCTACTTTGTACATGGACATCGTATTTCCATAGTAACACTATCGTGTCCAACTCTTCTCCTATGGCGATTCGTACCGTTCCCGAGTGAATCCACTAGATCTTAATTATCGGTAAACGGATTTCACCGTCTCACGTTCTCCTCGTGCAAGTCAGCAATGGAAAGAGAAAGAGAGGAACCACGATAACTTCCAGTGCGATTTATATCTGATTAGACAGGAAAACGCTTCGATTGCGATCCTGTTGAATCTATTGAAGATTCAATGAGAGAGAGAGAGAGAGAGGGTATGAATGAAAAAGAAAAAAAGAAGACGAAAAGAAGAAGAAAAAGAAGCGGAGATAAAATACGTTCTTAGTTTCTACCATTCAAGAGAATCGTAAGATAATTTTTCTTTCTTCGTTACGAATCAATGTTCGTATTCCTTACGATTTATTGAACGTAATAATATTAACTTTTATTACGTGATTTTTCATCGAGCAAAATACTTAGTCAGTTTAGAATTACCAAGCATTGATGAAAAGCAAGAGAAAAGAACAAAGAAAATTCTTCAAAGAGAATAAATTACAAATATTTAAAATAATGAAACGTCCGAAATGGCCGCATGAAAAAGTGAAGTCAACGAAGTTAGCAAACTAAATTAGACCATTTCTCAGAAAGAAAGAACCTTAATTGTATAATTCATTCATTCTCAGGATATTCACATAGCGTCGAGTTAGAAAAGAATAAAGATTTTCGCTTGAATCGTTTCCTTTCAAAGACTTTCAACACCGTCGATCTTCTAGACGTCAATATAAAATATTCAAGACTTACTTCGAGGGCTTGAATCTTTGAGAAAATAGCAAAACAATTTCAACCTTTCGAAGCCAACAAACTAGAATATCCACTTAAACGATGAGGAAACTAGAAGGTCGTCAGAGATTGCCTTGAAACGCTCTTCGATCACGCGGTTTCGCTAGAAGCCGAGTAGTGCAAAAGCTATCGGTACGTTGGCCTATCCTTTTCTAGTCATCTACAGCAGACACGACCGCGTCCAGATTAAAGGACTCAAAGCACTCAGACTGTATAAAGAAAGTAATCGAACCCGACTTTTGATTACCGGTTTCATAATTACAAATTTATAGTCACGCTTTTAAATTTTCTCTTTCGTTGCCATGAAAAAGATTATTTTATAAATGAATTAAATTTGATATTTGTATTCGAAAAATGTATATTCGATAAAAAATTATTCTACCAAAAATGTTTCTTTGATTTAAAACTTTTAAAGTTTGAGCGAGAAAAATATTAACGACATTTAAAATATATATTGCTTTATGGCTTATCCGAAAGCTAAAGCGGTATTCTCTAGAATTTCCTTTTTTATTTCCCTTTTTCAACGCTCCAACTGCAAAACTTCTTAATATCGTAGAAACGATTTGAAAAACAAAAGATTTACGTAGCCTCGAGAAAGTATCAAAAACGAAGAGAAGACCACCGTCGAAAGCAATTTGTATTTCGCGAAAATTCACGGCAATGCCTATACTGAGAGATCTTCCAATCCGGGATCCGTAAATTCCTGAATGTCGGTATGTTAGATCGCGCGGAATACAGCGAAACGAGATGAGAAAGGGGAAACGGATGAAGGAACGTTTCAGGTAGCTCGATGGAAGGCAAAAGAGAAAGGGGGAGTAGAAGAAGAAGAAGAAGAAAGAGGAGGAGGAGAATGGGAATGAGAATGAGGATGAGGATGAGGATGAGGACGAGGATGAGGATGAGGAGAAGGAGATGAAGGAGGAGTAGGATAGGGTAAAAGTAACGCTAAGGCAATATCACAGTCGACTAGCGCGAGCCATCTCGGCATACTAAGCGAGCCGGAGTGATTTTTAAAACAGAAGAGAAGAACGCCCGCGGGATCTTAAATAACCGTTCCAGTAGCAGCTGCTGGTAGGAGGACAAGAAAGAGGAAGGAGGAATAGCGAGGGCCTGTCTCTCGCGAAGAAATCAAGCTTCTGTGTCGAGGATTCGGGGAGGAAATATTCCGTACGAACGGCCACGAAGGGGAGAGTGACAGCCCGGGAAATTGGAAAATTGAACTCGAACTCTCTGAGAATCCGTCACTACTGAAACGTTTCCACTACGCTACGAGTTCTTACTCCTTCGTTTTACGTACACGACAATTTTTGATTCCTTCGAACGTTTGTAGTATGTTCTTCGCAGGTTATGGATCATTCTTAATATTTCTTATAGAATTTTTAAAGGATCTAAACAGATTTTCATTTCTGAGCTTTCGCGGAATGAGTTAGCAGGATAAGCGATAAATGTCTCCCGTCTTAATTTTTGTTGTCACTGTTTGCTAAGTAACGTTTCTCTTTACCAGTAACACCGTTCTCTATAATATTAGATTTTTGTTCGATTAGCTTATAAACACATATAGACTGTACTGTACTATGATCGAGAAAAACAATATTGTTCGAATCGAAGAATCATAAACGTTTTTAAACCTATTGGCTTCCATTGTATTGTTTGATTCACCGTATATATTGAATGAACGCTGTCTGTTTCCTTCGTCCATATCTTTCCCACTAACCGTGAAAACGATGCTCTTTCTATCTCCACCGTTTCCCTCTACATTGATATTCATTGCTCGATAGATACTTGCATTCTATTTTATAATAGCTATTTATACGAACCTTTCAATTCGTACAGGAATATGTTTTATCGATAGCGCGAAAATGGAATACACGACTGGATCGGAATATCGAATGATCGTCGACGCAGGTTTCAGTGACATTCCTATAAAAATCACGTCCCCAAAAATTCTAATGCCGCTTTAGTCAATGTCGTATGATTCGGAGCTTACAAAATATGTGATACGAAATAAATCTTCTTATTACGACTTGAATATTTTTCTTATATTTCTTTTATAATTTTATAGCCATAATTTAGATATCACGTAATATCCTATTATCTGTAATGCATCGCGACATTAAAAGGATCACGGTGAGATTACCGAAATGAGAATCATCGTCGAAATTCAGTGTCGTGAAGTTAATGCTTACCTTATTTCTTCGGTGCAATAAGTGGGGAGGGAATGAGGTGATGGAAACTTGAACGGAGTCGTTTTATCGATAGCATCGATTAGCTTTGCTCCTTTTAGTCAGTAAAGCGTGCTCGAAGGGTTTCGTGGTAATTATTGGAAAACGTTGTCTAGTACTGTAGATAAGTGACGTAATTAAAGCTACGTGACACTTTTCTTCCTCTCTCTTGCTCCCTTCATTTTCTTTTCCCACAAGTCTCTCTTTCTTTGTCTTCTCTCCCCCTGCCTCTTTATTACTTCGTCGGCTACGGAAATCAACTGTGTGATCTTGCGGTACAATAATTGAAAAACTTTATGACGATCAGTCCTTTCATATTCCCGCGACAATGTTCCCTTTGATAAAAGGACGACGGAAAGTTCATTGTAGAAAAGTATTGACGCATTATCGATTCTCGTAATATCGTTGCTGATCATTCTTCGAACGTTGTTAAAAACGTTTCATAAAGGGTTTATTGCATTTGCCATTTTCATAAAGCTCGAAGCTTTTAAAATGAGTTCTTCTATCTTCTTCATTTTTTTCTTTTTTTCTTTTTTCTTTTTTCTTTTTCTTCTTTTTTTTTTATGTCGAGATCCGACAAAGGATCCCGCACTATTCTTATAGGAAAGTGTCCTTCCGCGGATTTGGCTAATTTTTGAATATGTTATAGTTCTCGTAATTCTGAACAAATGTCTCAATGGACACAATTTGATTCTATGAGCCATTTCCGCGCTACGAGATCTGAAAAGAGGTCCGGATTAAACGGATCAAAAGCGAAGTAAGACTTGCTTCAGTTTTTTACATTTTTCTAACAATAAATCGCACATAAAGTATTTTGTTCTTCATTGTAAATCCTTTTCTTAGGCTTAACAATGAAATATTAGATTGAATTTTTCCATGAAAATCTTACAAAGATTTCCGGTAATAAAAAATAATACTTTATTATTTATTATTTATCACTTTTTGTGGGAGGCACATTTCATAGTTTGAGATATTTTTGAATTCCTCGAAATTCGAAAGGGTGAATTAATTTCTCGAATAACGTGAAAAAGAAAAACCGGCAGCATTGAACGCAACGAAGAAGAAAGAGAGTCAACCCTGAATATAAATTATGCATCGCTCCTTGGACATAAAAAAAAGGAGTCGTATAAGAATTTTCCTCCCGTGCGCTTTTCTTATTCCTTCTTTTTCTCCGCTCTTTCCTTTTCCTACTTTTTAATGAGTCCATGAATTTTCGGTTCGGTGCATTCACGCTAATGCGGTATCAGAGAGAGAGAGAGAGAGAGAGAGAGAGAGAGAGAGAGAGAAGGAGAGAGAGAAGACGAAGATGGAAAAGAGGAGAAGGTCCAACGTATACGTTTCGTGTTTTCTCAACGTCGTCGTACTAATAACGCAAAAATTTATACCGTTGCTTCTGGTTTCTCGTAGCCTTTTCAAAGTAACGTTTTTCCGCATCAGAACTTGTTATATTAACGTTGAGTCCTGTAAGGTCAGGAAAAAGGGAGAGAGAGAGAAAGGATAATATCCCCCTGATTATTTTGAAAGTAGCAAATTTAAACTACTTTCCGAGATATTCCGCTCGGACGGAAAACTGTTTCGTTAAAAAAGATTACCCGTGTAATTTCGAAGATCGAATTATACGAGCAAAACCGACCGTTCTAAACCAAAAAACATACAAAGCAATGATACAGAAACTTACAAATTCGAAAAATAATTCCTGACATATAGTTATAAAATCATAAGGAAAATATATATCTACGTAAAAGGTACATCTAGATTTTATTATTAATATACATGATATAATACGTTTTTTTATATAATATACGTTTTTTAGTCAGTACGTTTCGAAAATAGCAAATGACAAAATTCGTATGGCAATTTCGTTCTCATCGTTATAAGATGACATTTAATTCGATAATACAAATAATTGTTTAATATTTACAATAATTAAAATTATTCGAAATTGTAATATTTACAAAAAATTGAATATTAAAAAAATTTTTTTTTAATTTTTAATAGTTACAAATAATTGGAAAAACGAATTACGGTTAAGATTGAAAGTATCTCCCGTTACCTTCGTTACGGTAATCTTTCACTCATATTAGAGCTATCGGTTACATTGGAAATTGTGATTTCGCTGTCTCCAGAACGAGTCTGTCGCATCGAACAGTATGTTATGTATGATGCTGCTTAATAAATCCAACAGATACAACGTTCGCAATCTGGCCGGCGGACACGTAATCTAGCTTAACGTATGTACCCACTCGATTTTCTCGTACTGCCGCCATGTAAACCCCTCGAACCATCCCTTCCCTAAACCTCTCTCTCTCTCTCTCTCTCTTTCTCTCTGTCTCCCTCTTACTCACCCATTCCCTTTTCACCAATAGTTCTCTCTCTCTCTCTCTCTCTCTCTCTCTTTCCAAGCAAACTGCATACGCGTTGCCTAGAGATATGGATTCGGTCGTGAATATGTGGACCACAATGGATCGCACTTGAAAGTTCCAGCGAAGGTCCACTGGATAGGTAGAAGGGTAAAGAGGGAGAGGTTCGAGTCCGATAAAATTGACCTCTCGATATTCCAGGCCGCGGTAAGCTCCATATCGTTTCATAAGCGAGCGTTTTGCTCTTCAAAAGAGAGTTTTAAGTTCTGCTGAAAATCTTTTTTTTCTTCTCTCTTTCTCTCTCTCTCTTTCTCTCTTTAGTTTTTTTTTATGCATTTCTGAGAACGCTCTTTACTTTCTGTACTTCTTGATAACGCTCAAAGGCATGTTTTAATGTTGATCTGAAAGATAGCTCGAATGACTTTCATCTTTATTCGTTTATAAATCGGTGAATGTATAAAAAAAAAAAAATGAATAAAAAAATGTGTTCGGATGAAATCAAATAACTTATGATTTATCTGGTTAGAACGATAATATCTTTTATCATCTCTGACATCGATATACGTATGAATAATTATTCAAAATAATGAACAAATTCTTTCGGATACCCGAAAATTAAAAAAAAAAATCATGACAATGAACATCCTGTTTCTAATGTTCATTGGTTAATTTGGAAACTTTTTATTGGAATAATTTTAGTTTTTAAATTCTGGCAAGCATCATCCGATTTCATTTCGCAATAATTTTCACGTAAATGAGAAACGTCGGAAAGTGTGATTATTCATACGTATGCATGAATAAAGTTTAAACGAAATTTGTCCTATTATATCGTCTGAAAGTGATAAAAAAAAAGAAAGAAAGAAAAATGAAAAAAAAGAAAAAAGAGAATACAGGTGCAAGACCGGTGGATAATAATTATGTGCATTGTTCAGAAGCTTTCTATAGATATGGACTACATTTTTCCGTTGAGTTTTATAGCGAATAGGCGAAAGGGAAACAAAGAATTACCGGCGTAGGACATTAAAAGCTCGCTAGGAATGTTTCGAGCGGAAAAATCTCCTTTTCCGTGGTCAAGGTTGCGGCGATTCGCAGTACCACGAGTTCTTCCGGCTTCGTGCTGCTTTCCAATTAGCTTCTAGCAACGTTCAGTTGCGGTTTCACGAGAAACCCTTGGTACGCACACCTCGAATTTACATTAATCGTTTTGCGACCGTGATTTTTCTCCGTTGAACTTATGTACATAATCACGTTTTTTGATTCAACGAGCAACGACTTTTCTTCCATACTTTTTTCTTCTTTCCTCGGTTTCTCTCTTCGTTGGTTTATCTACGTTCCTATTTCCCTTTCTTTTTTTCCAACTTAACTAGTAGAGACAGATATGTATATATGTATGAGAGTTCATCTGGTAGCCGACAGTTACTTGTACTATCTGCGTCAGTGCTATCGGTTTGACTTATTTATGACCCCTATATATATCCTTTATTTCTTATTATACATACATACATATATACATGTATCCATTCTATACATATCCTGCAGATGTAATTTTCAAGAATAATGATTGTACCTATCTATGGTTTTTTCTCTACCGCTTCCCCTGGTAGCAGTTTTTTCTTCTATCATCCTCTCATCGAAAGATCAAATTTTTTTTTTACTTCCTATTCTTTCTTTCTCTCTTTCTTTTTTTTCTCTTTTTTTTTTCTTCCCTCGGTCTCTCTTGTCGCGTCAGTGTCGATACATCTCATGGTGCGATTTTTTCGCTGCCGTTGACAGCTGCCAGAACGTTATCGACCACTCGAAATGCAACGAGGGCAAAACGATAGATAACGTACGCCTAACGAGAAAGAAGGAGACATGGATTGGTAAATACAGATGGCGAAATCGAAAGAGTGGACGTGCAAAAAATTGCACAGCCAAGTTATGGGTGCAAAACTGTTTCACGTTTTATCGCCATATATAACTTTGATTCGTCTCCAACAGATATCGTCCATAACTCGATCATTGCGGTCTTTGAGCGACATGTTTGATTTCTTATAGAAAAAACGGAATAAAATTTTTTTTAAATTTATACTTGCATGTAAGTGCTAGCAAAATTTATTATACGAATTAATAAAAAATATTCAGACGATGAATATCTTCGTTTATTAGTCGAACAAATTATTATGATATAAATATATTATAAATTAGAGTAATATCAAATACAAACATTATACGCGTTTCTTATATTTGCTTTTTAAATTTTATTACTTATTACACCAAAAGATCTTAACGATATACTTACGATATAATTTCTTAACATTACATATATAATAATTACCATGTATATATGTATACAAATATGTAATGTTACAATCTCATTCATTATCAAACCCGTTCTGTTATTTCTAAAAAATAATAAATCAAAAAGAATGCAAAGAAACATTCGATGAAAATACGGACGTCAATCCGGTCTGTTTCCGATTTCCTGTTAAACAGCCAAGAAACTAGGTCTTATCTGTAAAATAGGATGATAGGAACAGGGAAAAGAAGTAGAGAAAAAGAGAGAGAAGATAGACAGAGAGAAAGAGAGAAATTCCGAAACCTCATTTCTTATGGCGGCATTACATAAAGCCGACGGATTTAAAATGTATGAGGTGAGCCACGCGACAAGGACGATATTTTATTCAGAAATCGTGGAAGGCCGTCGTGAAGCATTAACGTTCGATAATACGGGCGTTCGAGGGCGCGAAACGCCTTTTTCTTCCTGTAGATGTTCGCGAGGGTTCGCACCCCATTTATTAGTATGGCACGTAAAGTGCGAAGGGTTTCTCGTCATGCAGTAACTCCTGGTAATTTTGACTTTGGCTTTAACTCTACCCTAGTATTTTCGTTACTCTCTCTATCTTACTCACCCTTCATTCTCCGCCACAGAAGGACCCTTCATCGAACGTCGGAAGTTCATATTAGTCCAAAAGACGATAGGGTTGTTACTTTTACGACTTACGAGACTTGTAAGATTCAAGTTTAACACTTAAAGGCTATCGTGGATGATATTTCATCACACGCGGGAGAATTTCATTAAACTATTAAATAGATAGATATCAGATAATATATCAGATAATATAAATATAAAAGAATTTAATGACTGGTAATATTAATATTTTTTCTAGATTTATTTGGATTATTAGTATCGTTATATTATAGATTTAGATCTATGATTTATAAAAAGTTTTATATATATATGTATTGTTATAGTTTCATAGATATCTATTCGCGTATGTAATACAAATATAATCTATTTTAATAATAATAAAAAAAAAAATTGATGCTACCGAAATACGAGATATTACTCATATCTCGTATCTTTATTATCAATATCATGTGAAATACGCGAATGGAATGATAATTTACTGTCGATTCGTTTTCAAGAAGGATAGAATTCCCTCACGCAATTCACATTCTATCGATTACGCTCATTCACAACGATCGATCGAAACGATTTAACATCTCATTAGCATACCTAACGCGCATAGGTACGTATTCCCCGTAAGCTTCGCTTTTGGCTTTTACTCCAATTCTAAGCGCGTAGCGTTGCTAACGAGCACGGAGTCGCTCGATAGATCACTATTAAGAATTGTACGAATCGACAGGATTCTCTGTCTCGCGAAACATTAATTAGCGATCGTTTAACGAACGTGGCTGTAAATCACGTAAAAGGAATCGTTCGTTATAACGAATACGAATATTTTTTTATTTCTACGTTTGTTAAATTGAATGCAAAAAATCCTAAAAAGAATATTGATGTAATTAAAATGTGGAAAACAAGAGCACATATGTGAGTGTGTGTGTGTGTGTATGTACGTCATACTTCCGTTAATTTTAAAAACTGATTCTATAAATAATTCATTCGTATTCGTTCGATTGCAACGTGTTTTATTAGTTTTTACGTACCGTACATCTCCTACGATGATAACAACGAACGTATCCGCCTAGGATATACGTAAATGTGTTTGAATGTGTGTGATATTGTATCTGTGAGAGTAACTCCTTCAACGTCTACTGATATCTGCCTACGGATGTGCATATCTTCCCACATAGGTCAGACTACTGCTTACGGTATACCCCAAGGTCATATTGCCAAGATTCTAGCAGGTATTCCGTAAAACCTGCGGGAATCATAACAAAATATATATTTGTTATATATGTACATATCTTTTTTATAGTTTTTGTTTTATCTCTTCTTCTATAATATTTTTATTTTTATTTATATTTATTTTTACGTTATATTTTACGCATATATTTACGTTTAGTTTCTTTTTTTATTTTTTTCTAACTTAAGCACTCGATATAGCGAGTGAAAGAATCATCGTTAACGAGATCATTAAAATTTCGTTTAAAAACGAACTCAATTCGAGGAAACGATAACTCGTAAATTTACTTTCGATTAAAAAGTTTCTTTCATTTTACGAACAACAACTTGCTTCTAGGAAAGAATACGTTTGTAAGAAGTTTGAAGAACGGCCAACGAAGGGACAGCTGGATAGTTTGTTATTTCCAGTTTCAGAAAAGTTGATTACAATGATACAAAACATAAGAAGAAGATTAAAAATAATAATGTGAAACTCTTTTGATGAGAGAAAGAGGAAATTTAGGGAGAGAGATAAAAAAGAAATAAGGAATACAACGTAGAAAAGGGCTAAGAAAAAATTTACGAAAAAAAGGAGAAGTAAAGAATGGCAAAGAAAGAAAAAGAAGGAGAAATAGAAAGAGAGGAAGAGAAAGAAAAAGAAAGAAGGAGTGAGAGAGAAGGAGAGAGAAAGAGACAAAGGCTGATATGGAGAAAGAGATAGAGGAGCTGGAGATACGTTTCCTTGAGCGTGTATAACTTTCTATGCAAATACCATAGTTCCAGGATCGATTTCACGTCCCAACGGAGTCTACGTTGCAACGTATAGATACATATACATATACATGAACAGATCTGTGGTGGTCCACCTTCACCGCGTATTCCGCATTACGCTTCATTCCGCTCTCGCGTACACGGAAACTCCAGGCGACATAAATTTAAACAAGAAAAGGACATTTTCGTGGACGAACGCGTTACGTTCATCACCGGTAATGGGTACCTCTTGCTTCTCTTTTCACGGTTTATCGAATCGATTTTCACTTTTAACTGAAAGAAACATTTTAGGAGAGAAAGAGAGAGAGAGAAAGATGTTATGTTAAAGTAAATTGATAAATACATATATTACGTAAATATATAATATATTATGAGATTTTGCAAGAGAATTTACAAAGAATGCAAATACGTTTTTACCTGTCAAATTGTAGTTTATACAAGATTCGAAGGATTTGGAAAGTTTGACATTTTTTTAAACTTTTCAAATTTTCTTAATATTTGAGAAACAGCTGGCTCCTGTAGTATGATATATATGTGTGTGTGTGTGTGTGTGTGTGTACGAAGAATACTGTGTGACCATCAATCTACGTTCACGAAAAATATCATTATCATGATCAATCACAAAAGAAATATCAAAGAAATAGCTAAAAGTTTGAAATAGTAAAGAATCAATCAAAATTAGATTAAAGTAGGTAAAATTGTAACCATTACTAATATATTTCATCCAATTGACACTTATTGTTAGTATTATGAATCGAAACGTGCGTTCGAAACTTTTTCTTCGTTTTTTTTTTTTTTTTTGAAACTTTTTATAAATAGGTATCTACATGTATCGAAAAATCTCGTAGAATTGATAGGGTTGATTTTAGAAACTTATTGAACGAAATGATGAAAAAGATAAATTATAAATGTTGAACCAATGAGATGACAATATAGTTTTTCATAGTTGTACATGGAAGAATATATGTACATAGATGTAATAAGCTTACTTGTTTGTTTTTCTTCAGTCGAAAAGATATATCTATACGTTATCTTCAAATTGCCAATTTGCCAACGAACGTTCGAACAAGAATGAGGCCTTTGGAAAAAAAGCTCTGCGTTGCGTCGCGATGGATAGGAAATAGGAAGTAGGAGAAAAGCTTTCCTCTGAATCAACGATAATTACAACGATAATTACATACCTAGAGTTTTACACAACGAAAGCTTGTACTCGTTATTGCATCTCATGTTCCCTGTCGAGATTATAATTAGCTACCTTTAAATGAAAGACTTGTTACTTCATCAAATGTACGTGAAGGTACTAATACGGTTCTGCCTTTCTAAAGAAATTCTTTTTTAAGTTCTTACTACGTTAAAAATCATTTCTCAGTTTAAACAATTGTCGATCATTAGACAAATTATGATTGAGGAACAATAATCGTTAATTACATAACGATCGATCTAACAGAGACGTAGAATTTATATAAAATAGATTTTAACAAAAACTAATGATACTTAATTTATCAAATCTAAGATATAAACTATACATATAATTATCTTTTCAACAAACGATAATCAATAGTTAAAATCAATTAATTTGATTACTCTAGTAAATATACCTTGTACGTTGTAATCAATCGTTACTTTGACAAATTCAATTTTACCTAATCTTTACAAATCAAGAGAGTAATGTTGAAAATTATCGTTGGCCATTTAAAAAGATGAAAGAATGAAATTTAGGCTAGAGGCCTAAACATGTCCCTAAGCCGTGTTCTGGCCAAGCAGGGCTCGCTACTAGGCCGTTTCACGACAAAAGAATCCGACCAGGAAAATGTAGGTCGGCATAAGGTGAAAGACCGGACGTGCTCGCGAAAAGATCTTTCTCTCTTTCTCTCTCTCGTTGTCTTTTTTTTTCTTTCTCTGCCTCCTTCATTCTCTCTCCCTCTGTCTCTCTCTCTCTCTTTCCCCTTCTGTAACTCGAGAGAACGCCAGTGGCGCTTATCTCAAGTACGAGAAGCTCCCGGGCCCGTGGAATATGTAGGAAAAAATTATAAAAAATTCTCTCAGTCATTTTAGGTGCGAATTCGCACGCTCCTGAATGTTTTTACATGTTTGAGCGCTCGTTGTACACGTTTGTCGTTCGAAAACTCAATCCTAATTATACTTGGTCGAGAACCCCGACTAGTAGCGACGTTGCCCATTTATCTCTCAATGGTCTTATTGTAAATTAAAACAGGAAGCAAGCAAAGGGAGGAAGAGGCAAAAAAAAAGAAAAAAGAAAAGAAAAAAGCAGGAAGAGAAAAAAAAAGAACACTAATTACGATCCCTTAAAGAGAACGTTAAGCATAATGATTCACAAGATTATTTACTAATTCTCACTTATAGCTTTAATTTTCTTACTCGTCCACTATGTATTTTACTCGGAATAGATAAAATAGATAATATATTTTTCATCTTATACAATATACACGATATACACCCCGAAGGAATAACGTGAAATAGTGTAACATGTTTAATTATTTCTTAATAGAGAGAAAGAGAAAGAGAGAAAGAAAGAGTTTTACTTAATAATGTATAAAAAAAATATAACAAGGATTAGAACATGTTAAAATGTTTATAACAGTAAATGTTTTAATTAAAAGCACACAAGTTATTTCTTTCCATTTCATCCTTTTGTTTCTCACGATCGAATATTTGCTGTTATGAAAATAGAAAAATCAATAAATAATCGATGAGTTTATCAGTGTAATTGATAAAACGTCATTCGGTAACATTTTATGTTCACGTTGTGTTGAAAATTTACGTAACGTTGGAAAGGAAGGAGGCGTATACGATAAATAACGTTACCGTGTTGCACGTGCATGCGGATTATATGTATAATACAATATTTGCTAGAGACTTTCCAATTTATTTCGGCTGCTATAGCGTAACGTCAATCGAACATTAAATATTTGGGTTAACGAATCAATCTCCCACGCTGTTTCTGTCATTATTCTTTTTTTATGTATAATAATAACAACAACAACAATAACAACAGTAATAATAATAACAGCAAAGGGAAATATGAATGGAAAGAATACTATGAAAATAATCACGATTCTAATTAGTTCTCTATTGTACGTGAAAAGGTTTTTTCAGAAATATGCTATACCAGCTGTTGGATTTATGTTACTGTTATTATTAAAATAATAAAATTTGATATAAATAATTGTTTATAATAAAATATATGCAAGAAAAATATATTTCGTTTATGTAATCAAATAACTAAAAGTTCATTTGAATAATGGATAATCCTTTCATAGAACTCTTTCTCTGTCTCTCTCTTCCTCTTTCTCTTTCTCTCTTTTCATTTAGCAACTTTCCAAGCGAATTCTAAGCAATGTTATCCGAACTGACATACCATTGAGAATCAAGAACAAAGGATTATTTCTGAACGAAATTCCTCTGTCTGTCCACGAAGTTTACTCTCTCTTTCGATAACTTTCGAAAAGTTTCGATCGACCGAATGGCTGAGCTCTCACTCGCGTCCAATTTTAAGCTTGGCTATCGTTCCATTTCAATATCGTTTCTTAAGAATCTCATTATATTGTTTAACAACATTAAATTGGTAATGATTTATTTATTTCTTTTGCTATATATATACATTCAGGTGATTATTTAATTCTCTTTTAATATGTAATCAGATAAATATATTATTTAACTATTAAAAAATAATGCTTCGAAAAAAGTGCTTCGAATAAAAATTCAAAACTACCAAAAACAACAATAACGTATTTGTTCTTTTTATTATTATAGTCATCGACGTTCGATGGTTAATCTAAAAGTTTGAACGAGAACGTATACCGTGATAAAAAAAAAAAATTTCACGGAATTCAAACGCTTTTTGGACTTCTCAAGCTTTCGATTTACATTTCAAATATTATTTTATTTGCTTGACTGAATCCCCTAGCTTTCCCTCGCTATCTCCCTTCTACCTGTTATTTAAAACGGCAGATAAAATATTTCGATTAAAATATTTTATATACGTAGTTCCAATTCGACGTTTCAACTTTGCAACGTTGAGTTTGTGTGTCCCTTCATTTTAACGCAAGCCAGCTCCCTCTCTACCTCAACCAACCAACCAATACACTCTTACCTTCGTCCGAGAGTGCCAACACTTCGGCGTTTATTCGCCAATGAGATTAGCGTTAATTGAATACTGGCAGAAGGGCAGCCTCCGTTCATCGTTTACCTTTGCTTAACGCGTGCTCCACGTATCTGTCCGTGCGAATCTACTACGTAGTAGATCCTTCTCGAATCATCGACAACTTCCTCCAACATGTATCGATTTACCCGCATGAGTCTCGTTCCTATATCTGCGAGCGATAGACCAAACGATAGAATTCCACGAAACGTTCTAACGAAATGTGATTAGGCGTGTTTTCCCATCTCCTTGTGTCCTTGTAAGCGTGTGTTCGTTTCGGGCATCCCATGTCCTCTGACATTTTCTCGATAAATTATAATATTAGTTTTCTTATATAATCTCGATAGTAATATATAAATATAAACTAGTCGATCAATATTTCTTTAACGGTATAAGTAAGAAAGTAAAAAACATGATAAAGATTCTTAATTAATCTAATGTCACGATTGAAAATACAATAATATAATTATGTTTCGATTCGCGTTACTTCTCTTCTTCAATGGATTTCTTGATTTTGTTGACTCGTGGAATTTTTCTTCTCCTATTATTTTTTTATTATTTTTTTACATCAATATATATATATATATTATATATATTTATTTATTACATTTTATTTGATCACCTTATATCAATTATTTTGAACTGTGTCGTTAATTGACATATATAGTTGAAATATTGATTCGACTATAAGAGAGACGACAGCGTTCGAGTTTCTCTCGATCGATTAAAAAACCACCAAGTACGATGTATTCTCAAGACCATCTCGAGTAAAAGTTAAACTCTCGTGGGAGCTCTTTCGAGATTCCTGTTCGTCACAAGGCGTTGAAATAGAGTGCAAAGATAACATCGTGCCCGCGAGCATTATGATATGAACGAGCTGCTCGATCGTTGCAACGCGATACGATTCATACGGCATCGGAGCGAAGGAAGCAAGTGAAGAGATTTATCTTCTCGAGACTTACAAACGTCTTCTCCTGTCGCTCTCTGTCTCTCTCTCTCTCTCTCTCTCTCTCTCTCTTTCTCTCTCTTCCCTATGTCTCTCTTTCTCTTTTTCTTTCTTGACACTTGCTTACAAAATGATAGCATGAGTTTTAACTCTTTTAAAACTATTCTTACGGCATCTCATTCTTATAAAGATTAAGAATATCAATCAATAATATCATTAAATTGATAATATCATTAAGCGAATCGTCGATATTTCGTTTTTCGATCTTAATTACATTCTCCTTCATCACTCTTTCTTTCGAAACCGTAAACTGCTCCCTTTTAAGAGTATTATATATTTGATTCATTGGCACATTAAATTATTACTGTTATTTGTATTAACGAATGTAATGTATACGATGATTCACATTAAATTTGGAAAATGTAAATATATTTGGAGAGAGAGAGAGAGAGAGAGAGAGAGAGAGAGAGAGAGAGAGAGAGGAGAGAGAAATGGATTACTTTTGATAATAAAAAAATAAACTTTTCAAGTGGCATACATTCATTTGAAAGGATTAATATAATGGTAAAAACTATTACTCAAAGGCCATACTTATTTCTGAAAATATGGATATTTTTCATATTCCTTGATATGGAATTTTATTTATAAAAAAAAGTTGTAAACCAGATAAAAAGCAAGTTCTAAAAGTTCTTATAATTATCTCGAATAATCGTAATCAGGAATATAACAAATGTGTTTCTCAACTTTCACTTTTAGATCTTCAAAAAAAAAAAAAAAATTACGATAACCCGAAAACTCCTCGATATAGTTTTTTTTTCTCATCAGTATAAGGGAAGTCAAGAGATATCTAGGGGTATGAAGGGATGTTAGAGAGATATCATCATCAGGACGTTTCCTGAACGCCCTCGAAAATCACGGAGTCCGATGCTAATGTCCTGATACGACATCTAAGGCCACCAGACGACAGGCTAGATATCCCCAGTATCTCCTTGGATGTGGAGAAGACATCTTGAGAAAGGGAGAAGGGGAGAAAAGGGAGATTGCTTACCACATGGCAGCCTAGAAGCAGCATGCGTCTCGATAGTATTTCTTGTCCGTACGATGTACGAATTTATCTGTGATTGTGGCAGCGGTTAAGCCCCATGAGAATCGGACCGTGACGTAAGTTATTGGTTTGCGGAGAAAAAGGAAAGAAAAAAAATTATTAACGATCATCACAAACAAGCATGTTTTTTTTACGTCCTTACGTATATTCCGAGAGTATCAAAAAAGATCTGGGATATTTAATGAGAATGAAAGACGAAAAAGAAAAAGAAAGAAAAAAATAAAACTAAAAAATAGATACGAATAAAAAAGCAAAAAGAAGAAAAAATGAAAGATAAAAATAAAGAACCTTCTCATTTGTCTCACTTCCTTACAAAAGCTCGTAACAAATCGCGAGATTACTATGCCATTTAACAGATTATAACATGTATGCTAATAGTGATAATATTGTAAGAGTTGGAATCTTTAGATAGGTAAAAACGTAGATAGAAGGAAGTTCTTCTCTATGAAAGCATTCTTATCGATGGGTCATTCAAACGAGAGCTCGAAGTCGGCCAAAGCCGCGTTTGCTCACTTCGTCGAGTGCTGATAGAAAAGATACGATCCGGCCGTAACGTCGTTGATCTTTTCGAGGTTACGACGGTTCTCGATAATAAGAGAAGCACATGGACTCGATTTCGAGAGAAATCCAATCGCTTTACTAGAAGGGTAGGAAAGAGAATCGAGTTTGGAGTAGCACGGACAATGATTGCCACCTCCACTTTGCTCTCCCATTCCTTCTTTCCTCTTTCTCGACTATTGCGATCACCCCTTGAAACACCTCACGGGGTGCGAGGACTCGAGCCAAGATTGGTTCGGGAGTAAAAACGATTTCGTGGCTCCGCCACGTGTATTGGCGAGATAATACAAAGGTCGATTCGCGATATAAAAGAACATTACATTTTCTTTCGCCGTTTCTTCTTCTTCTTCTTCTTCTTCTTCTTCTTTTTCTTCTTCTTCTTTTCTATCTGTTTTTTTTTCTATTTCTCTCTCTCTCTCTCTCTCTCTCTCTCTCTCTCTCTCTCTCTCTTTATTACGAAACATTATTACGAAATCGTTAGTTAGCTTACGTTTTCATCAAACTTTTATCATCTTACGATTAGAATGATCGATTAGAACGATCGTGATGCACATACACGCATATATACAGAGAACATTTATATTCCTTTTCGATAATAAAAATCCGAAAAACTTTTAAATGAAATAAACTCGAAGAAGTACACGAAGTTCTGCTTGTAAATTGGAGCTCATCCTATCGACGGCAAAATCGTTTTTCTCGTCCAGCACTGCCGCCCACCTACTTTCCTTTTTTTCCTATTCGATTCCATTTGGTTAATGGTATTTCTCGCAAAAAAAGAAGAAAAAAGAAAAAAAAAGGAAGGAAAGAAAATTCGCGAAACTCGCTCGCGCGAAACGCTTTTGTGTAAAGCGGCTTAATCCAATCAACGAGCGAACAACGAGACGAACCATGCCGGTTCGCGCGTAGGCACCGGATCGTTCAAATATTGATAAATCGAATTATGAAACTTATTCGACGTATCCGTGGCTCGTATAGCCGATAAACCGTTCCCTCTACGACGAAAGAGAATAACGATTGGACACGAGCTTTCGCTCTAATGAATATCGTCGAGTTCGAAATCCGTTTTCCCATTAAATGTGGGTTGCGTCTTTTAAAAATTCATTACGCAAATTAATCGGCTCAATTCACTAGTAATTAGTGATTTTACTTTGCGAACGATCCCATGTTAAAGGCGATATTGTGTCGTTACTAATGATTACACGATTGTTAGTTCGATTACGCGAAAGAGTTAAATATTCTCTTTGTAATAAATACATTACAAATATTATTTGTATATTGCGAGTATACAAATATAAATTATATTTACATATCTGTATATAAATAATTAGTACAATAAATATAAATATTATTTTTATATTTGTAATACACACACACATATATATATATATATATATATATATATATATATATATATATATATTTATATTCTTTTACAACTGTATGAACGTACATCGAACGTTATTTCAATGAAGTTGTTTCTCGAGTTTAAGTGGAATTACGCCAGATTTAAGAGTTTCTATTATTTTTAATAATATAAGAATGTAGAAAACATTATGTTTGGCGTAATTCGAACTTTACATATACATTATCGTTTTATTATAAAAATTAATTTTAAAGGGATGTCATCGAAAGTAATATGTTGAAAAATGTATTTACATCAATTTATGTATAGTCCCGTAAAATCATTGAAACGTCGACAAATTTCAAATTGAATGTCCCCGTTGTCTTCCAGTTGTCCGATCGATATTTCACAGCTCGTATGACCTCATAAAAGTACGTCGAAAGATCGATGGCCGGTACGCCGTGTCCGCGGACGATTATTGCACAAATAATATCGTCGAAAAAATGGTCCTCCGTGCGAATTGGGAGAGAAAAAGCGAAAAGGAGAGGGAGAGAAGAGAAAAAGAGGAAAAATGACAAAAAGCTGCCAAGATATATGACCGGAAAGGATGAGAGGATAACATTTTATTCATTATATTTTTTTAAATTAAATGTTTTTAGCGTTTTTATTAAGAAAAAAAATTACATATATTATGTTAATTGTTAATTTTACGCTGAAGGATTTCACGATTGCTCGACTCGTATAAAAAAAAAAAAAAAGGAAAAGAAGAAAAAAAATATCAATTATTAATAATCGCTGAATTTAATTGACGAAAGAACTGTCGATAAACAAAATTATTAAACAACTGTATTAAAATTTTTTTTTAGGCAACGAAGGAAAAAAGTTTCACTTTTCGGTGCCGTGTTACGAACTATTATAGTTAAAAGTTTCGTTAGAAGTAAAGTACGGAAGTGAAGCTGTTGAATTCTAACGAGGTTTCTATTCGTTGTGATATAATGATTACAAAGTTCGTTATAAAAAAAAAAAAATCTATAAAAAATAACTGAGAGAGCTGCAAAATAGAGTGTATTTGATTTTTCCGATATATAAATCTATTTTCGTATGAACGCATAACGTTTGCAACGTAATCGACCGAAGCAAAATTGACGTTCGACGAGAGAACGATTAACGAATAAAGTACTTGTCATTGGTAAATGTATATATCAATGAAATTGTTAAACGAATAGAAATAATTTCTGTGTCATAGAAATATCAACTCCCGGTATAATTCGTATTAAGCTAATTATTTTCTTAAACTGACAATCTCACGTATATTAAACCAGAAAGTTATAATCGGGATTCCGGGTGACATCTAATCCCTTCATTATAATATACGCAACGTTATTAGAAACTAATTATACGAGGTACGTCAACTAGAGAAATATCGTTGGACGACGAAACATGAATTTCGTACTGCGTGTATACGAGATCAAAATTCGAGAGTATTAAAGTCGAATGTGATTTTGGGTTTGTTAACGAACAAATCCTATCAAGGAAATGACTCGCTAAAACCTTGATTCGTACCATACGTATATAACATACATACATACGTACGTACGTACATATATATATATATATATATGCACACACACACATGCGTATGTACGTGCGTACGTACGTTCATAGACAAATTCACGAAATTAACCTTTGCCTCTACCATTTATACGCGTACGTACATCGCTATAATACGAGAATAAATGAAAATTTTAATTTTCATTCGC
Organism: Vespula vulgaris; assembly: GCF_905475345.1. NCBI lineage: Eukaryota > Metazoa > Arthropoda > Insecta > Hymenoptera > Vespidae > Vespula > Vespula vulgaris. The sequence continues at coordinate 2,637,777 of NC_066593.1, read as the reverse complement.
CACTGACGAACGTAATAAATTGTTATTAATAAAATTTGTCGATCCTTAGAAATTTGATTGCGGAAACTTGATACAATCTTTTCTGCATTTTAGAATCTCAAGGGGATTTCGAATCGTCGTTGATCATTTTTTTTAATTCTTTCTTTTTTTTTTAACGTTAAATTCTCTATATGAAGCATACATTTGTCAAAGAAAATGTATCGAGATCGTATATATTCCTCGAAAGAATCAAATTTATCTGTAAAATTCGTAACGGTTCAATGTTCCTTATATCTTCTTACGTACATTCGAAGGCAAATCTCAAGAAAGTAGATCTCGCGAAATGATAAAAACGCCATGCTTCTTCGGTAAAGTATGCATCCATTTGATAGTCACAGATATCTTCGTGCTCGTATAAATTTGAGAGATCGGCCCTCTCATTCACACTCGCTCTGAATTGGGTGGAGCATCAGAAGATCCGTACCGAGGATTGGACGACTCTAAAGGCGCAAGTTTTGATGAAATACGTTCCCTCGAAGTAGAAACGCAAAGTAGGAAGTCTCCTTGAACGCGGCCACGAATAACGACTGAATATAGGCCGCGAGTGAAGGGAAAATGATGAAGATATCCCACATCTACGTGATAATGTCTATGTACGTCGATATTTTATATCCTTTTTCTCCTAGATATATGACTTTCTCTTTTTTACTTTTTTTTTTTACAACTTAGAAAAGAAACTACAACGCATTTAATCAATTTCCAAAAACCTCATAGATATCTATATGTTTCCATGTTCCTACGTAAAAGTATTTGACAAAATAATATCTCTTTTCGCAAAATACATGAAATTCCTATCATACCTATCATAATTTATTTTAAAAATACTTGTGGAAATAAATATAAATACATAAAAATACATATTGATCGGATTGCTTTTAATTCATTTACGAAATCTTTGTTGTGAAAATATTTATTGTAAAAATCAAATACAAACTAATTCGTTTTATTCGTTCTTTTTTGTTTTTACTTTTTTTTTGTTTTAAGTTTATTTTTCAAACTTAATCATGGTTTAAATTGAATTAATGAGAATATTGGAAACATTTAATTCGTACGATTAATCGATATAATTCTGCAAATAATATAATAAAAGCAAAAGTGAATAAAATTAAAGTAGTGAAGATATAGACCAACTGGCTCAAATAACTGAATCCTATCAGTCGCTGCACGTACAGATAGATGTGAGAGTATCATGTGATCGCTTTGTAAAGGATTCCCTATGATTTGTCCTTTGTTCGAAAACGAAGTATTTTATCGAACGAAAGAAAATACGATTCTCTACATCATACATGTATACAAAATTCGTGAAAATTCGTACAGCGATCCGTACCTTACAACAAAGAGAAGAAATAATCGAAAAATGAAAAAGAACTAAAAAGGAATATACAAGGTATGTAAAAAATAACGGCCTTTTCGTTCTCTCAAAAAAATAAATAAATAACTAAAAAAGAAAAGAAAAGCAATCTTTGAAAAAATAAACATCGTATAAACAAATTTTATTTTGAACTTTCGGTCTATTTTTATACATAATATCAGTAGATCCCTGGTTATACTACTAGTTATAAACCACCCTATATTATATATGTATATAGCTCTTTTCTCAAGTTCGTTTTTCCATAATCATAGTTCGAGCAACTTTATTCTCTCCCGTTGCCACTAGCATCGTCGCCTACTTCTGCTGCTGTCATCTATTTTTCGATGGATATTACTTTCCTCGTGATTCGTTCTAAAGCACCCAACTCCTAAGGAACATGTTGAATGCATGTTCGATTACGTTTTCGATCATATTATACGGAATTTATAAAGTCACTTTGGCGAATATAATCACTCGAGGCAGCATCAAAGATATCTAAAGCATCATCGTTATTTCATGAAATATTGAAGAAGGAAACGGGAGGTCTGATATAACTGATAGAGAAGTAAGTGGTAAAGACTATTATGGATCAGATACGTACTTCATCGCAAAGTTTTTACAACTTTTTTACGACGCATAAAATGGGATGTAATCTCGAAATATTGAAATTTTGAAAATTCTCTTTGAGAAAACGGCAAGTTAGATATATCATCTTGCAAGTAAAAATGATTTAACGATAAATTAAAGTAATTCAAAGTGGTATCATATTCGGACTCGTTAGTAAGCGATAAAATTTATTACGAACGTGTTTAATCGCATAACATGCGAGTAATGTTCGAAATATTATGCAAAAAAGTATATTAAAATCTATTTCCTATTCGTATTTTCTAAATTAGAAATTTGACAGATGTAAATTTTACTAGCGTGACGAACATTTGATCTCTAATTGCTTGAAATTAATCGTAATATTTTACTTGGATGAATAACCAATCATTAAGGTAACATTCGGATATTCGATGATAACATCGTTAGAACGCACATCGATTTTCCGTTCTGATTGCTCATGGTAGAACGGCCGAGGTAGTTTGGTGTCCAAGCAACGTCGAGGTCACCGACTACGATATCTTGGACGCGTTTACGTTTCATAATTTCCGATGTGTGAACTCGATATCGATTTCCTTTAGGAGAACTAACCCAGACCTTTACGATACTCTCGTTTTATCGTGCTACGACTGCGTTACGTTCGTTGCGTTACGCTCTCTCTCTCTCTCTCTCTCTCTCTCTCTCTCTCTCTCTTTCTTTTCGTTGCCTTCTATTGACTCAGTTTTTACACTTTCAACAGCAACGGCAAAAGTGTGTCGTGCCGACTTGATAGAAAAACTTCACAAGTCTGATTGAAAAAGAAAAAGAAAGAGAAAATTAGTTTAGCAATTCAAACGACGACGGTGAAAAGTAAAGTCGCGTTTTATGTTTGGTAACATTCTGACCATATTTGGTACAAGTTCCTACCACATTTCGAGCACTCGTCACTTTTCAATTCTAATTTTTCTTATAGTAGACCTCGAGTATGTACTCATAAAGTGTATTTCATAATCTAACGACAAGATCTATCACGATAAAGTCATATCTTCGTTAATCGAACGATTAAAGATAGACGTTTCGAGATATCGCAATTTCACGTCTCACTCAAGTCCAACATGTACCGCAGATCGATCGGAAACTCTGCTTTCATTAGATTCTAATTAAAAGCGGCTGTAACTTCTCCGTAGATTGAATTTAGCTTACTTCAGCCCTTACCGTAAGACTAAATTCTAAATTATTCGCATGGTTGTTCATTAACAGTCGGTATATCAAGATTTTTCTTCAAAATTAACATAACTGATGCGTAAATCGTATGCCGACATAACGCACGATGTCTGCGATCACGTACGCGCAAATTTTCTTGCTGATTTATGCAAATTATTGGTACGTCCGAGGTTAACATACCACGCCGCATGATCGTGAAACGTTTCTACGTAATATCCAAAGCCGTACGGGTGTACGCGCGTGTACAGAATAGAAGGATTTCATTAGCATCCACGATTAATTTTCAATAACGCTACCTGATCGCTAGCAGTCGAAATAATACAGTAGAAATAACGTTGTGCAAGTGAGCTAACGAGAAATTCATTCCCCGATTTGAAATACACGTATGAAGTTTCTTCGAAAATTTCTACGAAAGAAAATCTGTTAAATTTTCTTTCGTAAAATAATCATTACGAAAAGAGGATCAAACTTTTTATCAATAGATAGATAGTAGAATTTATAGCAAATTTCAGAAACAGGTAATCATGTTAAATATATAAATATTTTATAGAATTTGTTAATTCATTGGATGACCTTAAAATGTTCGACATTAGATTCATATTCTTGCTTAAAGCTTCAAATTAGTCTTCATACATTGATAAAAAAAAAAATAAATAAATAATAATTTGTTCTTGAAAGTAGAATTATTAATTTATTTGAATGTTTAATGTGATTAAATGTTTTTATAAAGTCGAAATATTAAATATACTTCTATGAAATAGCAAACATTTTTGATAATTTTGTTAAAATCATCAAATAATAAAATTAACATAGTGGCACGAATGATTTTTAACGAAATAGAATTTCGTGCGATGCGTAGGGGAAAAAGGGAGAGTAGAGTAGCGAAGGTCATGGGAAGATCAGGTGTTAGGTCCGACTTTTATGACACGAAAATCAGTTTCCACGCGGACTCGCTGAAAGTTTCAACGGAAACGAGCCCCGACGGTCGTATCCATCACTGTCGTCGGCCTCGTTGCATTAAGCATAGACGACACAGAACGATAAATTCCGAACATTTTCTTTCGCATTTCCCATAGATCATAATTTGCGAGTTGAGTCTGGTTAATCCCACCGCGAGTTGAAATGATCAAGTATGGTTAACATAGAAAGAGTAAAGAAAAAAGAAAAATAAATAAATAAATAAAGAATAGGAGAAAAACTCACCTGACAGTTAATCACGAAGATCCGCTAACGATGTCCTCTTAATTTTAAACTCATGAGATTTGAAAATCACGCGTCTCGTCCTGTAACTCGCATCATCACTATGACCGGTATCACAAGCACCAGTATCACTACTACCACAACCACCAACAACGACAAAGACGACGATGGCACTGAACGAGATTGGAACAACACTCGCGAACATTCACAGATCGATCTTTACACATCCAACGATGAGATAATAATCATCATGATACACGTTCACCGTTCTCGTTTGTATGCAAAATCCATAAAACAGGCATCTCTCAAGTCTTCTCGTAATGTTCCGAAAGAAATCCTCGTTCATAAATCGACAAGTTCGGTACAGAGTTCGTCGATCTAGAAAAGTGACGGAGCTGAAAAAGAAAATACGTTCAAGGTTTCTTTAAACGTGTGTCTCGTCGGATCCATCGCATTTTTGTACACGTGAACGAATCCCGTTTTGAGACGGACTTTCCTTCTCTCTAACAGAAAAAGAAAAGAGAAAAAGAGAAAGAGAAAGAGAAAGAGTGAGATAGAGAGAGAAAAGGAAAGAAATGATCAGGCTCTCCTCAACGTTTTATCAACACACACGTGACGACACGAGCTAGAACACACAGGAGAGCACTAATATCTTTGCACGCACGAATATCACGCACGGAAACACGCGATGAACGTCAGAGGGAAAAAGAAGATACCTATGAGATAGGCATAGATCAAATGGAGTATCCGCGTATACGTGTGAGATATACAACAGCGTATATGGAATGAATGAACGAGCAGCGAGTGAATAGACAGACGAAGACAACGAGAGTGAGAACGAGAGAGTTAGTCAGTGAGTGAGTGAGTGAGTGAGTGAGCGAGTGAGTGAGCGAGTGAATGAGTGAGTAAGTGAATAAGTGAGTGAGTGAGTGAGCGAGTGAGTGAGCGAGTGAGCGAATGAGTGAGTGAGTGAGTGAATGAGTATGTGAGAGAGAGATAGAGAGAGAGAGAGGAGGGAGGACCAAGAAAAGGAGCGGCACAAGCGAGCCCGAACGGCGCCTCGAAGCTTGCGAGACGAACTACGGCACCGGAATGAAAAGCTCCGCAAGCTCTCGCGCACCGCGACGCCAGAGACTCCACTGGCCACCCCCGTTCGACAACGCCCCCCACCCCTTTCTCCACCTATCGTGCCGAGCGCGCCACGGTCGATTCTGCGGCTTACACTTCGGCCGGCGTGCGTGTTCGCTGGACCAGGGATGCTGCGAGAATCCTGACGAGATACGTGATACATACGATGGAACCAATGCTCAATGCGAAAACTTCGAGCCCCTGCATGACGAGATTACTTTCGTCGCGTGACGTGCAGGTACGCTCTCGTTTGCTTTGATTATTTTCTATTCTCTCTCTCTCTCTTTCCCTCTCCTGTTTTCTTTTTCTTTTTCTTTTTCCTTGTTTTTTTTTTTTAATTCACCTTTCTTCCTCTTTTACTTTAGTTAACATGATTTCCTTTTTTCATTCTCGTTAAGATAGTATATGTTCGTTGAGATCAAGAAAGAGAATTTTTCTCTTTTTCCTTCTTCTTTCTTTGTACTTTTTTTTTACTTTTTTTTCTCCCTCTCTCTCTCTCCCCCCCTCTCTCTCTCTCTTTCTCTTATCTTTCTATCTTTCTATTTTTCTTTTCCTTGCTTTTCTTTGCTTCTTTTTTTTTCTTTTTTAATTCTTCTTCTTCTTTTTTGTTTTGTAGTGCAGCGAAGTGGAAATTTTTTTCCACAGGAGAATATAAATAAAAGTGAAAAGTATGTACGAGGTGAAAAGATGAAATCGATTTTAGCCGGCAGGCGTGTATCCACTGGACCGTTGATGTTGCGAGACGGAGATGTTCTTATCGATAGAGGGCAGTGCATCGTACTCAGCCTTTTACACTTTCGGTCGAAGTTTCGTAGGGTTAAAGATACATACTTCAATCTAGTCCTAGTGAAAATTTCAGGACTCGGGTTTGTTATTTCTTTTTTACACGTACATGCTACGTTTCGTTTTTATTATCAATTTCTTTTTTTTTTGTTTCTTAAGATACAGAATCTTAATTATAGAAGAAGATATAATAATCGTAAAAATATATTATATCATTTTCTTCTATTGTCTAGTCGTGAATTTTTTCTTTCGTTCGAAAATTCATTCAAATGCAAAATCGAACATAAAGTTTCATAAATATTTTTTAGATTATTAATTTTGTTGAATCGATCAAAGTTCTTCGTTGTATATATATATATACACACACACACACAAATAAATTCAATGATGAAGAAAATAATGTTTGCTCGATGTCACTTTGGTTCAAGAGAAATTCTTTCGTTTATTGATGAGCGACAAAGATGTTCGAGTATTTAAACTTTCCGCCTCCTGTAACACGTATATGTATCTACTGTATGTATAGGTACTCGTATGATAAGCGCTTACAGTACTTGCGTACGGGTCTCCATATAACGTCGTACATAGGCGAGGCACGTTCTTCTTCAATGGATTTTCTACGGGAGTACGTATAGAAAACACGGTCTACCGAAAGATAAAATAAAATGAAGGAATTGATAGGAGAAAAAGTAGCAATACTTTTAACTTAAAATCACTCTTTTATATAAACGAACATGGAGACACATTTATAGAAATAAAATCGAATATAGTTATATATGAAAATAAAAATATGACTTATTATGAATACTTTCTATCGATAGTTACTATTTCAATAAAAAAAAAAGAAGAAAGAAAAGAAAAGAAAGAAAAAAGAAATTCCGGTAATTTTTAGCGAGATTTCTTTCCATCTCTCTTTCTCTCTCTTTTTCTATCTCTCTCTCTCTCTCTTGAATATTCAACGAAAGAGATGAGAGAATATCGAACACAGGAGAAGTCTGACAAAATCGCACAGCGTTCATCTCGGATTAAAGCAATCGTCTCAGATTAAAGTCGAGTATTCCTCAAAACCATCCTCTCACTTTCTCGAAATTGCAAGGTTACTATCCTGAAATACGCTACCGACATCATCAATGCGCTCTTGTCTTTCATGGAACTTGATCTGTAACAACCTATGAGTCTTTGCAAAAGAAAATTGACATAAAAAGAAAAAAGATCCGTAAAGATAAGTACTTTTGTAGAAGGTATCACGTTCGTGTTTTATAGTTTAATAAGACGTTCTCAGTAACCTTGAAACTTTCCAATGGTAATAAATAGTTTCCAAAATGTTTTTGCCATATGTACTTCGAGGCAATAATAGTGAATCGTATAATAAAACTATCTTTTTAAGGTTTTTTGTTTCATCGTTTTAAGATTTAAATAAAATAAAAAACGTTCGAGTTATTTGTTCTAACTAGTAAAGTACAGAATTGATCGTAAATTAACATAATCCGTATAATTGTTAATCGCGTTGATTTTATCTACTTATTTACATCGTAACTCTATTAATCTTGAAAAAAAAGAGTGTGTCGAATATTCCAAATTGATTATATGAAACACAGAAATGACATCGTAGAGAATAACAAAAATGGTGTCGTTGATCACACGTTGACGCACCCTGCCTGGAGCTTAACCCGGTCTCCGAAAGCTAGAGTGTCTGCAAGCTCCGAGGCTTACTCGCCGCGTTCACCGCGCAGACTCCACGAGATCCCGCGGAGAAAAGGATAGAGGCTATCGATTCAGTTCTACCAACGGAAGAAATTTTTTTAGTAATTTTAACTGGATACTATACGAGGTCGATTCATAAAACATGATTCCGTCCCTGTTTTCTTTCTTTTTTTCTAGCTCGTTTTGTAAGTGTATCAGCATAAATAGTAATATTTGATAATTCAATTTTGAATAATTTAATGCGTATCTTTCTTTTTTTCTCCTTTTTTCTTTTTTCTTTTTTTCTTTTAAAGTTCACACTTAACTGCGAAGACGAGATATCGACAAAAGAAACATTTCGTGCGAATTCATAAAATTCTATTCTCGGTAAAGTCAGTCACATACATTTCGAGCTGACGTCACGAAGAATGAAGTTACTCGAGCTACTCCAGCCGCTGAAAATTGAAGTGTCTCTGAAGAGGTTTACGACGGACTACTAATTGGCTGGACCAATTTCGGCAGATGTTTTCGGTAGCTCTTTACGTCGAGACTTCGCGGCTAAATATGCTCGTAAATGAGAGCTTTTACCCTCTCTTCTACCTATGCTCATCGTTTTTGCTCGATCGCGAATGAATTTTAAAGTACTTCCTGCATACATATATGTACACGTGTACACATGGATCTACGTGTGTATGACCCTTGAAAATGATTCTTTATTTAAATATTTTATTTCACATGATATATTTTCATCGAATATTTTAACATAAAAAGGTATCAGTTAAAACATTTCCAACATTTCCTTTCTCGATAAACAAGAGCGACTTCAAATAACGATTATTATGAATACATATGTATTTTCATGATCGAGTTTTCGACGATTGAAACAAAATCATTACGAAATTATTCATCGTAGATTCTGATCACCATCGAAATGTCCATTCATTACCGCGAGACATAATTATGAAAATACGATGAAATCATCAAAAATGATTTGTAGCAATTTATAAAGCGATTATACTTCAGAAAACTTCAAAAATTTCGCAATATGTTTTTCGTTGATTTTGAAAACTACAAAACTCGTCGTGGAATAATTTTTTGGTTTTTTTATCGAAAATGTTTCCACCTGTTGTTCGGCACTTTGCAATTCTCGTAGTCCAGAAAACTCACATAGTCGAGATTTCGTGCTTTTCCAGAAGGAACAAAAATTAGAGCATTTTTTTTACCCTCTTTTTTTTACATACTTTCTCTCCTTTTTTACCTCTATTTCTCTTCCTCTCTTTCTCTCCCTCTCTCTCTTTCCCCTTGACGTTGAAATTGTTCGATTGACGTCGGAAAATATTCGGAACGCTTTTTTCTCTCCTTGTAGCTTTTAGTAACGTTCCCCCACGAGGGAATCCCTTGTACGTGCGCTTTCACAGAGTGCTTCATTCGCCATAATTCAGCGAACCGAAACGGACCAAACGAAGCAGACTGGACGATATACTTGTCTGAATACGTGCTTCGCAGACTATCCTCTTTCTAGATTTCATTGTCATCCTCGAGAGCTTGAAATTCGATGGTATGTTCAAAGTATTTAATTCCTACCACCACCACCAATGAATTATTTGCTTTCCTACGAACAATAGATAGTTCTAAGAGAGGAATTAAACGATATTAATTATTATCGATATCGCGATCCGTCGATATTTTCGTGAAAATATTAGTGATGAGAGATCAAATGAAATAGTCTCGAATATCGAGTTCTATTTTTCTTCTTGTTTCTTTCTTTTTTTCTATCCAAATATATCTTGTAGCTTTTTATTTATGTACTGCTTAAATGGTTTGATGTCTTGACTCGTTATTTTGTTACGTGAACGAAAGAGAATTGTTCTTAAAAATCGAACTAATCGAAAATCCGGTAAGCGCGAAGTCACTCGGTGTGACGTGCATCGTTTCTATCATTGTTCGAAAGGTAGGGCAAAGGGAATTGACTAACGGTTACTTTCGCACGTTCGACCTTTTAACGTGCGGTCCAATGGGGAATAGGAAACTCCTGAATTGTCCTAAAGTGCTTTGGCACGGTTTAGCGAGAATCAGGCCCGTAACAGCTGTTGAACGGATTTATTCTTCCTGTCGGTCGTGTCGTATCGTCCGTTGAATTATTGAATCGGATAGCACTTTCCACGGAACGATTAAGTGACAGCTAACGAAACGATCCCGTGTGTTCTTTGTTATATCGTTCACGTAACTAAAATCCTTTTACATTTTCGAATCAAGGATCATTTCGGTAAATAAATGGATTTCTTATAAACAAGTGTGCACTTACTATATTCAATAAATCTAATCAATGAGAAATTAAATTTATTTTATTTATTATGTTACGTATTACTACCTAATTCAATATTCATGATTAAATTTATTTTATATTAAATGTATATTAAATGTGAAATCTAAAGATCACAAGGATTAATCGTAGCGAAGAATATTTTTTGGTAATAAAATATATATTAAAAATAAGATAGCAGATCAAATCTCAAGATACAAATGTAAGATGTAGAATATTAATTGATACAAATACGATGAACTATTCTTTTTTACAATCTTACTAAGATCAAATTATTTATTGTTTTATTTTGAATAAATATACGCGTAGGCTAATTACGTATATTTCATATTTAATATACTTTTGTTGTTAGAACTAGTATTCTGAGCATGGCAACGAGAAAATTAAAATTAACAAAGAGTCGTACTATGCTCTTTACGATTCAATATGCGTGAAATTCAGAAATCGTTGTCGAAAAAAGGAACAGAAAAACCGAGTTATTTCCCAACACGTCGCGATTCGTCTTATACCAAGCTCGAAGACGGATAAGAAGCCCAAAACTAGTCGAGGTCGTTTTCTAGTACGTACGCATACGCGCGCAACTTCGCTCCATGGCTCGGTACGTTCGTGCTACTTCAGAAAACCTTTCGATGCGACCTATTTCCGGTGAGGCGCGGTCTTGAAACGAGCTTGACGTATAAAAAAGAGAAGTGAGGAGAAAGAAGTAGAAGGTAAGAGAGAAAGAGAGGAAGAAGAAACGATAAAAGAAGCAAGAAATGGAAGTTGTGCTTTTTTCGAATCATTTCTAATTAAACGATGGCTCTTATTTAAGTCACATAAGATTAATCGTGTAAGAAGTTAATAATCATTATCTCGGTGAGAGCAATGGAAAGTGAAAAAAATTATGAGTAATAAAATTGCTGGAAGAAATCGAAGAAATTATGTCGAACATCGTGAAGATATATTTCAAAATGATCTCGCTTTTATACGTCAACGTAGATATGAAAGAATTTTATTTATTTCACGATTATCGTAAATATATATATATATTTTTTTTTATGTAAGAAAGGATTAAATTTTAGATATTTTCTCGACGAGATTTTTCTGGACGGCGATGATCTCTAAGAAATATAAGCGAGATATATATCAACGATATATCAACGTAATCGTTACGATCATTCGTATGCGTTTAAAGAACGATTCTTAAATTTGTAAAGAGAAAAAATCCTTTATTAAGTTGAACATACATTTAACAAGTTGATTGTAAATATTTGATAAAAATAACTCGACATTCTCCCTTCAAATGAGAAGTTATAATATCCCCCGGCAATTTAGTTTTCGTCCGAAAAATATAAAATAAAAGTTTTATTCGAAGAAATTTCGGTAAACAATGTAAAGCAAAAACAACGTAAATGCACAAAAAATAAAATAAGCTTGTATTGGTTCCACAGGAATAAATATTTCATACATCTATCAAGTTTATTTTCATATTAAATATTTTCATTCTGTTGGTCGATATCGCAAAAACAGTTAAAGAAGTTCCTAATTCTCCACGCATTTTTATTTTCGTGTTCTTCATACAGCGAGCTACATTGCATTATTGAATTATTAAAATCCTGCAAAAGTAAAAAAGTTTTCTTTCTTCTATCCCTTTTTCTATTTGTCTTTTATACTTTTAACAATTACTACGATGAAACTTTCTTTACAATTGTAAAAAATAAGAACTTGACAAAACTTGAAGAAGTAAAGAAGAGATCGAGAATCAAAAAACAAAAAAAGAAATAGGAAAAAATAGGACGAATCGAGATCTCTGTTCTTCCTTTTTTTTTCCCTTTCTTTCGGAGAAATCTCTCGTGCAACGAACTATCGGTAAAATTCTGACAAAAATGCTAGACGAATGAGCTCGCACAATGAAGCTTCCGGTACGTGCGCAAAGTCTCGTGTATCTATCTTCTTGTAACGTGCTAAACGCGTAGAAAGATATTCGAATGCGTACTTTTCCGAACGCTGGCACGTATCTGAAAACACGGGCGCCAGGTTGGAGCCAAAGATATGAATTTTAGGCGTCGTGCCAATCCCACAGATAGCCATGTCTTTTTCTACGCTTCTACGTTAAAACGTTTCGGCCGTGGACTTCTTTCTGACGCGAGAACACGCCTGTCAACGGCGCCGTTAAGCATTCGCACTTCACATCGGTTGAATTTCAAAACTGATCTTCGTAGAAGAACCCGATGAAAAAGGAACTCCATCTTCCGTCCGATTCGTTCCTTCCGAGTTCTCGAGAACGTCAGGACATTGACGTAAAAATGATATTCATAAAATAGGAGACACCATTTTTTTTCTCCACTTTAGAGTCTTAACAAAATAAAGTAAATAAAAATGTGATATTAACTTCGAAAATCGTTCAATACTAATTATTGCATCCGAATGATTGAATCGTTTAAACTTTGATATTTTGAGAAACTATATAATCTAATATATCTATACAGTTTTTTATCTACGAGATTCATTTTGATTTATTAATTAATTATTATTGTCCTACAATAATTTTCTCATTTGAGAACACAAACTTGCTGTAATCCGTCAATTTTTTACAACATCGATATAAGATAAAATTCGATATAAGATAAAAAGAGAGAACTCTTCGATTTCTACGCGTAATTTTTATCCAATGAAACTTTTTAAATCGATAGAGCTAATTCGTTTAATAATTCCTAATAAATTTTTGAACGTAAATGTGAGCACGGCTTAAAATCGAACAAATTTATCAACATTGATCGATAGCTTCCCTACGGATTAATTTAGGTGGAACAAAAAGCAATTTCATTATCGATATTATCTCTAGATAGAGTCTTTAAAACGAACAATGAAGTACAGGATGTATTGTAACAGCTGATACAATCGAGTAGATAGAATGCGATAGTGCGTAAAAAATGTCAGTGGAAAAAACAAATTAGGAATGTCGAAAGTATATTTTCCTACTGTTTCATTGATCTTATAAAAAATTTTAGAAGTATACTAAAATATATAAATCGTAAGGATTCGTCCTTTTTATATTATCGACTTTATGCAAAAAAAAACGAAAGAAAAGTTTACATAAATCGTTGTATTCGTTAAATTCGATAATCCCTAAATGAAAGCTTAAGTACATAAGACTTTGACCGTTTAATCCATGGTTTATTTTATTAAAAATCTTAAGAAAAAAGTTCTAACATCTATTACCTATCGAAATCAGAGCGAAACATCACGGTAATATTAAAGCGAATATAATTGGATAGTCAAAGTTTTTTTTTTCGTGAAATTTAACAAAAAATTAAATCGTTGCACATACGTATATTGCATTGCATAGTAAATAATATTAATTAGCATTATCCTATAATTCTACAAACACAATTAAGAATTAGAAATAGATAATATTTCTCGAAGATAGACCTTTCCTCGTAGAGAAGTTTTATTCTATATTTGTGACTTATTCCTGTAGAATATCATCTGTATCATTTATTACCAGATAGCATGAGTAATACTTATTAAGTGTCCCTTTTTCTCTCATGGACAGAGACGTACACGTTTTGGGGGATTTCTGTTGACGCACACAAACGTAGATATCAGTCGCTTTAATCCATGGCGCAGTCTAGACTCTAGAGTATGTGGCAACGAACACGGTGGGTCGCCGTCACGAAAAGAAGCCGAGCTATACGCCGTCTTTCTCAGGGGGTTGGGGTTTTCGCGTGCATCGAGGCCACAATAATCCCCTCCGGAAGATGAATCACCCTGTCGGCCGTCTCTCAAGACGCGCTACAGACGATGCTGATGGCAAGATGGAAGCGAATGAAAGGAGCAAGGAAAGCTGCTCCACAGGCGGCTCCTTCTTTCTCTCTTTTCTCACTCACCTGTTCCTCCAATACATTTACCTTCTCCTTCGATCTTAACCCTGGACTGCAGAGAAAGAAGAAGAAAGAGAGAAAATAGAACTATGGTGGTCCTTCGTCTTTCACACTTTCTTGCAACTAAGAAATGACAAGAAAACGAACGGAAGTGTTACCTGGTAGAATTTCAACGAGCTTTGCAAAAAGAAGGCAATAGATTATATAGGATGAACCATTTACAAAAAGATCCCATAATTATCTTGAGTTTCTATGGATATAAAAAAAAGAATTCATAATTTGTATACTCATCCCGGAAAGTTTTTCTTTCATACTCTCTATAAATTATATCAATGCTCAGGTGGTCCAATTTAAATGACTTACATTGTACATCTGCATACTCTACGAGTTTCCTATTGAAATTCATCAAGATTGAAAATGGCCGAGTGCTTTCATTCCAATGATTCACTTTATGTAAATGTTCTGACGATGTTACGAACTCGCAATATCACGTTGCAATAACGTATCGCGATAGCAACAGTGATGTGTACCTGAATGATTAGACTAATTTATTTGGTTAGAGATATACCGAGCAAAGATGATCTAATTTTCTACGTTTTCATTTTACGCTCCACGTATTTAATATTACTTTGTATACGTTACAACATTAATATTACAAAATTGCTTTTGTCAATTGACTCGTTTTTAAATAATAGTATAAAATAAAAAATAAAAAATAAAATAAAAAATATCGATTGTGAGTGTTTAACGATTAACATGAAAAAAAAAATCTAATGATACGTTAGATATCCTAAAAAGAATTCCTCGAACTCGTTCGATGGCGGAAACAGCAGCAAGAAATAAAAGAAACAACGAAGAGACAATCAAGTTCGAGTAAGTTCGCTAAAGCGAGCTCCATGGAAGGCAGCCAACAAAATTCTCAACATAAGTCGAGTACCGTTACGGATGAGATCGTTCGGGTGAGCTACCACTAGATGCGCTGGAAGGATGTTTACACCTGAAACTTGCTGGCACGATCTTTCGAACGATACTTTAGTACTCATACGAATGATCCCGGAAGAAAATCTATTACCTTCAACGTAAAAAATCACCGATGTTTTTTCCCAAATATCTAACAACCATAGATACAAATAGATTTCGATTACAATTAATCGTAAAAAGGAAAAAAAAAATAAAGAAATTGTTAAAATGCCGACATCTATTTTTTAATATCAATGTAAAAATGATCTACGACATCAGAAAAAGTTTTTTCTTTTCTTTTAATTGGGATAATTGTATCAATCAATTGTAGACAATCAATTAATTCGAATAATATTAATACACGATATAAATCGTTCGGGTTGAAAAACATTGATAATTTTTTATCTTTAATATTATCGAAGAAAGGAAGCATCGAAAAGAAAACAAACGGCGAGATTGTCTAATACGATTTCATATTCTCTTTTCTGATTATCTTTCTTTCTCTCTTTTTTTTTCTCTGTCTATCTGTCTGTCTCTGTTTCTTTCTTTCTCTCGTGGGAATCAAAGGAGAAACGCAAAGATAATGGTTTAGAAACGATCGTTAAATACGAACGTGCTGTGAGATTCACTCTAGAGAGTGAATTGAACGCGTCGCCAGCTTCGTTTATCTTCGCGATGCTAGGAAAACTGAAAGAGTGAGAATGAAAGAGGAAAGAAGAAGAAAAAGAAAAAGAAGAAGAAGAAGAAGAAGAAGGAGAAGAAGAAGAAGAAGAAGATGGAAAAAAAGAAAAAAGGAAGGAGAGAAGAAGAAAAAGAGGGTTCATGGGTGGGGGTGGTGGGATAGGGGGTCAAAGAGAGAAAAAGAAAGAGAGAAAAAGAAAGAGAGAGAAAGAAAGAGTAAGAGAGAGAGAGAGAGAGAGAGAGAGAGAGAATGTTGAGGCGAAGAAATTGAATTTGATGCGGAAGGTGAAATGAATTTTTGCGAACGGAGCAGTTTGTAAAAGAACGTGACAAAGCGAAAGGAGAGTAAAAGATAGAAGTACAAGGGAGTATATAAGTATAACTGCTCGATTGGAAAAAGCAGTACTCATCGTAGAAAACGGGAAGTGGTGAAATTAGATTTCATATAACGGATGCTTGAAACTTATTAGAAGCTACATAAGTAGCGAACACATTCGGTTTAGAGAAAGGAAAGAGACATTTCCATTATGCGATAATAGTTACGATATGTGCAAGTAAAAAAGAAAGGACAGTAGTAAATATGTTTTGTAAATTAATTTATAAAAGTAAAAAAAGTATTATAATGTAAACAAAGAGAAAAAAACTTCGATCGAAAGCATTTTTTTTCTTTTTTTTTCGTACATTTTTTCTATTTTTTTTTTTTTTATTATACTTTATTTCTTAAAACCTTGGACAAAACGAACGAGATATACCGATATTATTCGATTTTATAAAATCTATTGTAGCACAATTTTTTCAAATAATTAATATTGAATGATAATATAGAGTTATAAAGTTTCTTTTCCGTATAATGTTCGATAAGATCTCACGATTAAAATTGTTTATAAAGTAATAAGAACTTTTTGCAGAAAGTTATTAACGTTTGATTGATATTCTCTCTTTTCATGATCTCCTTCGTCTGAATGGCGGCTTTCGTTAACTTTTTCTACAATTCCATCGTCATTAATCTCGTCCAACGTATCATTAATCATACAAAAGCTTTATACGATAAAGTGCGATGATCGATAGCGGAAGAAACTATGAAAATATTTCTTTCCTTTGTCTATATACAATATCATTCATATGGTCTAGGTCACATCGTTCATTAAAAACAAAAACGCATTAGAATATGATTACATATCATGAAATTTTCAACTTACAGACAGAATTATATGAACAATATTTATATAACAATAACAATCTATCTGTTAGTATTTATCAGTTACTTACTTTAGTATTTATCAGAATCAATGAAAAATTGATAAATCCTAAATTGTTTTTTCCAACCCTCTGTAATGCAATTCGTTATGCCTATAAAAAACTTATATTACGTAAAAGTTATAATATTATTTACACTATTAGATATAATTATATCGTATAGAGTATATGAAGCTTGAGAAGCATTAAAAACTTTGAATATAAAAGTAACAATTAAATTTAAGTAGCTATAAAATGAAATAAAACGTAAAATAATATAGACATATAATTGTCTGACTTTAAATTTACATTAAACTTTATAGTGGGTTAATAAGAACGCTGTTATGATAAGATCTCTTTATATTAGAACTTATATATGTATATTTTTTTCTTTTTATTAGTACTTATAAATCTTGATGTATGAGATATTTAGAGACATTAATGATCGCGAAAGCTTTAAAATAAAGTTCTGAAGCAGAACACCGATTATCGGACGACAGAGTTCTATTAGCAAACTGTACGGCAATGTAAAACCTTGATAGGTAAAGAGAAAGAGAAAGAATAAAAGATGGGATAGGATAGAATAGGAAAGCTTTTCTAGCGGCTCTCGTCGAGACTAGACATCTCGCGCGATGAAAATATTACCCAAGATTTCATTATAGATAGACGACGTGAACCCCGTGCCACTGGATTGCCGTCGTTCGCTCATTCTTTCATTCTTTTCTTTCTTTTTTTCCCCTTTCCCTTTCCCTTTCCCTTTTCCTTTCTTTCTTTCATTCTTTCCGTTACTCGACATCCCTCCTTTCCATCCCGTTTCGGTCCGCGGCTGACCCCGCTCTTTAAAATTCCCTTCCTCTCTCCCTCTCTCCTTCCTCAAACATCCCTTTAATCCTCCTTACGAGAGATTTACCGAGCACTTTATAAATTATAAAACTAGGCCGCACGGGAAGGAAACCTGACTAGTAATCCTACATATTTTAAATCTTTTTTTTCCTCTCCTCCATTTTTCTTTTCTTTTCATCTTTTCTCTTTTTATTTCTTTGTTGATTTTTTTTTCTCTTTTACCTTACGAATTATATTCAAAGCAGAAACTTGCTTGTAGAAAGATGCCAAGTGGGGATAACATTTTATATCGGTGTGTATAATGCACACTGTCTATTACTTTCAGATACTAAAATCTGTATACAAAAAGGTAGGGACGTCAAATTTATAGCGGAAACTTGTTTTAACTCAATTTTCTTTTCTCTGCTCTTTCTTTTTTCTTTTCTTTTCTTTTCTTTTCTCTTCTTTTCCCGTTTTCTTGAATTAAGTTCATATCATTTTCGGAAATAATCGCTCCAACAATGGAAATGAATCTTATGCTAATCTCTATTAGTGTAATTCGCGTCACAGGATCGTAAAATCCTCTATTCCCCCCTTCTCCTCCCCCGTGATTTTCAAAATAAATAACTCTTGATACTAAATACGATTTGTTTACTTGGAATATAATAGTATTAAAAAAAAATATTATCGGAACGAAGTGCACTGGAAGAGTTATCACGCAACGCGATCACTTGTCATTTTTCTCGCATTTTTCATGCTACCTACATATATATATATATATGTATGTATGTATGTATATATATATATATATATATATATATATATATATATATACGTACATACGTATGTACGTTACAACGAATGCAAATGCGCACCTGTACGTTTCTGTCTGGCAAAGGCCATAAGTTTTTCCACGGGTTACCCAAATCGTTTTCATAACGCACGACTCGTGAACCCGTTACCGCATTTTCGCGGAGAAAAGAATTACCGTCGGTGTAAACACATATCCGTTTTACAAATGCCTCTACCGTCGTAACTCATACCATACTCTATTTCACTGTGTTACGAAAATCGAATTGTGCCGTAATCCTGCGTGTTGATCTACGTCCATGACTTTAATGGATTTTAATGGGATTTAACGACTAATTTTTACGTTTTAGATTATAAAAGCACCTTATTAAAACATATATATTTATAAATATATGCAAATATTGTATATCGGATTTCATATTATATATCACATATTAACACGTTTACTGATACTCGGTTTTACCTATACAATATTTGTCTGAGCAATAATGAGGATAAAGTTCTGCGTAAGCAATATAATATTGAAATCTGTTACATGCTTGTTTACCAAAATTACGAGAGACGTGAGGTAAATATATCTATGTATCTAATTATGCAAAATTCGCATAGAGCAGTGAACGTGTCAACATTGTCATCGATTTACATTTAAAGATGTAACGATATGATATACAAATTGGGATATAATTAATATATCATTGTAATAATTATAATAATATTACTTATTATATATAGATAATATATAGATTAACATATTGATTACTATATAAATTAATATATTATGTCTCTATACTTTTAATATAATAAGTTTTTCTATTCAGTTTGACTATTCATCGTTATGAATGATCAAAAAACGAAAACTGAACGATTACGTACGTTTCTTTCTATTCATTTTTTTAGTTTGTTTTTCTTAAAAATTGTTTTTGCTATGATCCGTGAAGAAAATGATCGTTCAAATGTTTTTATCATATCGACGGAAAGGGATAAAGCAATGGACGATAAAAACGATCATATAATGTCGGTAATTGTAATGTCATTGTAAAAAGAGAATCCCTATCCCCTCTCCTGTTATTGCGTTTGACAGCTATCTGACATTTATTAAGTTTTTTATCCGTCGCTTAAACTGGCTCTACCCTTTTCTCTTTCTCTCTTTGCTGCCGTATTTAATTAGCTTTTTTTTCTCTTTTTTCTCTTAATGGTAGCTCGCGGTTATATCTCGTTTAGCTCAGACTGAGCCATAAGTTTCGGTTCTTAAGCGACAAGAACGTTTATTAAAACTTCCTCATTCGGTACGAATTAAACGCGTTTCCCGTGGAAAAATATTTGAAATTTAATATTACTACGTTAAAAGTACGTATAAAAGTCAGATTATAAAATGTGATCAACTTCATTCATTTCATAAATTTATTACGATACAATGGTAAAAGACGAATATTTACGAAATTATGTTGCTAATGATAAAGAGTAATATGGAGTTGCGTATGCGCAACAGCAACGAAAATTACTGCGTTCTGAACGAACGACGTTGACGATGAGTAGCCGCCTAAACGGTGTATCTGTTTAGATGAGCAAACGCCGTCGTGTAATATACGTTTGCAAGAGACAGCTCTCGAATAATACTAACAATCTGCATACAGCATATAAATATTATTCTATGACGATTCAGATTACTCTCCGTTTACGTTTACATATCGTTGAACGTGTTATTCCACTGATGATACGATTTTTCTTCCCAGTAATAAAAATTATGAATGATTATTGTTTTATCGATTTTATATAATATATTATTTAGTATATTGTACATAATTATATCAAATATTTCTTTATCTTATTTCGTTCACCTAAATCACCTAAATAAATTGAAAACAAGAGGCAAACTAACGATAAAAAAAACGACAATAAAAATCTATTCACCCTCCAGCCTCTTCCTCCCTCCCACTACTTCGCACGAGAAACTTATCATCGTATTTCGGACATGTTGAAAGCTGGAGAGTGAATAATCCCGCGTTCTCGGTCTGAACCAATTAATAAATTTGTACCGGGTGGCTGCCCGTAGGACAAAGTGCCTCTGTCTATTTCAGAAGGGGCCCCTATTGTTTCCAAGACAATGCGAGCTACTTGGCAGTTAGACTACATTGTGCTGTCCGAAGGGCCTGCAGTACACTCCGGGACCACGATGTCAGATTAATTAGATTTCGAAGTGGATGTATCTATGATGGGTTTCTTGTGACACTCTAGAGAAAGAAAGAAAGAGAGAGAGAGAGAAAACAAACAAACAAAGCTTCTTCATCCGTCTTTTTCTTGTCTTGCTTTGTACCATTAACAAATCTTTTTGAATTAAACGACGAAAGGTCAAAGAGTATATACTACGTTTTAAATATCCAACAATATTTCATGTTTATACACACAGAATGCTACGACATTGTAAACAAGATTCATACATATTATACATATTACATCTCTCTTATTTCTATGTAAATAAACATTCTGATTGGTTCTATTTCTCTGATCGATATAACATCTGCCTCTCGGACACGTCCTTGTAAAATCAAGTTGCTGAAATGAAAATTTACAAGAAGTTGTGATGAAACGCCATAAACGAAGAGAAAACTTTCTTATAAAACTGATATCGTTGAAATATTCAGTTTTTTCAGAAAAAAAAACAGAGAAAAAAAGACAAACGAATCGAACGACGCTTGTACCCGAACTTTTCCATTAATAATAAAATGCATTTAATATAGAAATATTGGCACTTTGAATCGTATTCTTGTCAAAGACACAAAGCATTGATCGTTCATTTCTAGCTCAATCGATCGAATCCAGCAACATCGATAGACAGCTATATATATGCTTTCGGCCGAATTCTCTCTACCAATGTGCCGGATCGATCTCGCTTTCACGCCTTGCTATTTCGTCCGTGAAGCATAAAGGTCGAAGCGCAGGCAATTGCGCGGCACGTAAACGTTTCATGGGTATATGTATATGACCGTTCGCTGGCTAACAAGCACGCCTATACGAGCGCGTCTAACGAAATCTGTCGGCAGTGTCTAATTAGAAGAGAACGCTTGAAGGCGAGTTTACTGCACCGTTTAATGATGCACCTTACGTATGCCGTCTTTGTCGTTTCGCGTTCGTTCTACATTGAACGTACACGACCATAATTTACCGAGATACTGGACTCATTAAGATAGAGAGAGAGACAAAGAATGTGTTTTTTATTTTTTTTCTGTCTTTTTTTTTATATATATAAAAATAACTTTTCTCTTTTCGAGAATTTTCATTGGTCCAATTTTTCTTATCTTCGAATATCTTTACGTAAATATATAAAAAAAAAAAAAAAACAAAGTAATCATCTCTCAAAAATACATAAATATTATATAAAGGAATTACTTTCTTAGAGAGGCGAAAGCTTATCGCAACGAATTTTTTTTTTAATTAAATATAGATATTTGTGTATTAATTAATGATAAGTATGATTATTCGATGGTATGAAATAGAAATTAATTTTTATAATTACAGTTATATCTGATGACCATTCTCATTTTTCAGGAGTTCTTTTCTTCTCTCTATATCAAGGCGATTCCTCGGGAAGATCTTGGTAACTACGAACGTCACTGACGTTCAATTTATTGTATCTCTATCACGTTTTCCACGTAATCACGATGGTTTCATCTTCGTAGCTTCCATCTTCGCAGTAGTCGATGAACTGCCGTAGGTTTCTACCTTGACGCTTTATCGATGATACAGAATACAATGAACTGTGCTTGCTTCGTCCTCTATTTCTCTACGCTTTTGTGCCTGTATGTATATGTTTTCACAGATCTATGTTTTGGAAACTAATCAAGTTCTGAGAAAATATTTCAAACAAGGTATGTTTTGTTTACTACGAGACAAATGATCTCAAACACAATCGACTCTTTCTTTCGAGGCAAATGTTTATTTTGAGATATCTAACTTATGTAAGAATTTAACGAAATCGTCTTTAAACGATCGAAATTATATTTTAATTAATATTCATATTAATTAATATCCATTTGAAATTACTTAACAATTAATTCGAAGATGGAAGATATCATCGAGATAAATCTGTACCTGTCGTGAAACGTAAAACGCTACTATATCCAGGAAGTTTTGAATTAGAATAGATTCTTTAAAAAGGGGCGAAGGTAACAGAAATATATTCATGCAACAGGTGTGCCTTGCGTAGATGTTCGTGACGAAAGGTTTGCCAAGATATCGAGAGAATATCATTTAATATAACATTATCATTTTTCATGACATTATCGACACTAGAAAAGATATAATAAAGATAATAAAACGTAATTAAACGGTATAACATGCAACACTAGTAGGTTTTAAGTATATATACTAAAACAAACGTGTACTCTTTAATATTATCATAAATAAAAGTAATTTTTATAAAATATCAATTATCATCATTCGAAAAATCTCAACTTTTTTAATTATACGATAATTGATTCACTTTATTCTTTACAGGAGTTAAATCAACATTTCTTATATATGTTCAGGATACGTGTCTAAACGTTCTGAAAAATCAATCGCTATAAAAAGTGCAAAAACGATAACCTCGACCATTTGTACAGTTTCCGCAAAAGAAAATTCAGAGTAGCAAAGTTTGTACGTTCCGAGTATAACAGGAAAAACAACGCGTAACATCGAGAACAAAGTTAGGAATTGCGGTCACCGTTCGGCTGTTGCTAATCTGCCCTAGACGAAAAAAGTACAACGGACGATGCAAAGGAAAGCAGAAGCAGGGAGATTGAGGGGTTGGGGGTTCGGTTAAACGAGCGACGATAATTCGTAGCCAGCGGTTGGGAGATCTAATTGCGAACGGCCGAACGTGCGCTATATACATAGCTGAATGGAACAATAGCCTTCACTCGAGATAGACACCAATTAGCGTGGACATAATCGAATAATACCTACACATACACGTATCGTCTTTTCGCATACGTATGACTTACGTATAGTATCTATATAGATGAAAACGTATGGTGTGAATATAAAGTATGAATAATTCGAGATAGAGAGGTGTAAAAATGTATTAGTGAATGTACGCAAGGCTGACGAGAAAACTATACAGATGCAAGCTTTATCGTTTTATTTTAGAAAAGTTAACGAACGTTAAAAAATATGTGCTCGCGGGTAATTCATTTTCTGAATTCCTCTTTTGACGCTATCTTTTAACTATTATTAAGACTACTTATACGTAACGTAATTGTGATAAAATTATGAGGGTTTAAATATTTCATGCGTGTTAGTGCGCGTATAGAAATTTGTATATCGTCTTAAAATTTACATACCCATTACATACATACATGCATATGGAGACGTACCTACACAAATACTTCTAAACGCGTTCAAGTAGTAACACATATGTTATACATATGTATATACATAGATGCGTATATGTACGCACACGTATTTCATATTTCATGGTAAATTTTCACCACGTTAAAAACTACTCTCCCTTTCGCCATGGAAAGCTTTTACGGTGGCTTTTAACGCCACAGTCTCGTTGCAATTACGCTCGTAAAGCGAGCAGTTTTGCGGAACGTTTTCTCCGCAATATAGTCCAATCCGTGTTCTTTCGTCAACAGTTAAAAAAGAGATCTCTATATCATTCATTGAATAACCGTACTTGTCTAATTACGTTACATATATTATAAATTTAGACGAAAGAATATACGTACTCGTAGATACGCGTTTTAGAACGCGCACGCGCTAAACTGTATAAATTTGACGAACGACCCTTTGAAATGAAAGCTTTTCACTCTGGCGACCACGCGAAACCGCCTGTCGATTCCGTCTACACGACGATATGTCTTACGAATTTACGATAATTTCTTATGAACCTTCGATATTGGACCTTTCGAATAGTATGAGGGTATGTATCTACGTATATACTTCTATCTAGGTTTACGGATGAATTATTTCGGAAAGGGTATTCGTATAAAAATTTATTTTGTAGCATTTTGTTTGATATATGTGTATTATATTTTATATCTCTATATTGCATTTGCTCTCGATAGATAAGTATTAAGTTATTTTTTTGAAAGTATTCATTAAGTAGATATTAAATTTGTATGTAATTAAGTACATACGTTTAAGTATTCTCTACGTTTTAATATTTTTTCGATGAATATTTATTAAATTGCGAGGATGTGGTGGAAAGTGAATAAAAAATACAAGAAAAAAATATGACACAACTATCTCTCTAATTGTCCTTTTTTCTTTTTTTTATATTTTATATTTTCAATTTTCCATCTTTCGTATTCCTTTACGGATATTTCCTTACGAGAAATCAATCATAAGAAACAAACTATTGTTGTATGTACTATAAAATTCAATTCGTACTTGAGTTATGAGACTGCGTATGATTCCTTTTCGTTTTGTTTTATGATCGAACTACGTAGTATGCAACAAGTTTTCTTCAAATAAAAAAATATATTGATTTGTGTCGTTACGCGGATTGCTCGTGATGAAGAGGCTGCCATATGTCTATGTACGTGTATATATATATATATATATATATATATATATATATATATATATAAACATAAGAGAAAAATTAAAAAAATATTATTTTGATAAATATTCAAAATGATTACTCTGACTTTCGATACACAAAATACGACTATAATCGAATAGAATCGGATAGGATTCTATAAGTAAGGCTAGACCAATCGCCAATTTCCATTTGTCATTCTGAATTAAAAAAAATATTCACTCTATATAGAACGTATAGTATATATCTATATATAAATATTGCTATATTGTACTATTGATTTTTGTCAATGTCAAGAAAATCTGTCACGTCGAGCGATTTTCACGTACGTGGTCTCACTTTTGTTTATTTTTTCTTTACCTTTATTTAGTTCGTTTATTTCGAAAGTTATGTCATTTTACTCTCTGGCGTATGTATGTACGTCACATCACTCTTCTGAATTAGAGCTTATTTCCTCAAACGTGAAAAACGAATAACTCCGTCACTTCGAATCGCACGTTTTGTTGCTTTTCTCGAGCACGATGCATCGTAAAAGTCTGTCTCGTTTTTCGGGATACGTGCGCTTTGAGTGCGATCCTTATGCCAAGACGTATCTGTAGACTGAACTTCCAATAAAACTCTTTCTATTTTGTAATTCTGCTCGTATATAGTTTTGATGGAACAATTTTTTTTTGTTTCTTTTTTTCCAGTTGAATACATCTGATCAAGATAGAGTAGATAAAGACAGGATATTTTTTAAATATTCTTTTATCTATTTTATAACGTATCTCTGATATATCTAAATTTTTACTTCTAAATTATTTTTGATCGACCGACGTTGTATCAAATTTATTTTCTTTTTTTTCTTTCCTTTTTTTTAAATTTAAATCCACTATTTAAAATTTCTAACAAATTTCGACCCAAATGTATTTTCAAATTTAAAATCGACTGCGTTTAAGGCGTAACTTCTGCATTCTTGAAAGAAATCAGTACGTAATTTGAAACATAGCAATACGTTAAAAGAGCGTTACTACATTTGATCTTAGCCTTTGTCAGAAGGAATCATTTTCACGAGATTAAAGCAAGGAGAGCATAGTGGTTTCGTCGGCTAGTCTTAGCTGAAGAGTTAACAGTGGAATGTGTAATTAATTAAGGCGCTCCTCAATAGAATTCAAAAGTTCTCGAGGAAACAATCTCATCAAAATTAAAACCGCCCTCTTTGCTGCAGGTCAGCCCAACGGGGGCAGCATGGCATTTACGTTTAATTAAAGTATCACTCGGTCATTTATTCGAGTATCTATCTTTCCGTTTTTGAAGAAGCTCGAAGAAGTAAAGTGTGAATCCGTGACTCGACTCTTCGTTGCGAACTTATCTCTTTAATCTTATTTCTTTTTTTTTCACATACAGATATATACGAAACTCCAAGTCGAATATCTTTAAAAAAGTAATTCGGTTATAATGAACGAACGTTTTTCAAATAATTATTTTATCAAAGAAAAATTCATAAAATGTAAATGGGAAAACAAAATTTCTAATTCTAATATTTTTACTTAAAACCAAGAGATAATTAATTAATTTAAATATATTAATTAATTTATGTTTAATATGCCGAAGTTAATTTATATGGATATTAGATCCCGATTTAATTCGTTAAATATCAAAGTTTATTTGCGTTTTCGATCGTAAGAATTCAAACAAATTTTCTAGAGAAATTAATTAAACTTGAACGTTTGATGAGTAGAATTTACTACTTTTACGCAATAAATTCAATAAGATCCGCCAGAAAGCGAAATGATTGCGTAAAACGAAGACTTAAGGTTACTAACTCGTTAAGGCGTAAATGGAGAGGTGATACTTCGTTATATAAACTTAGCTACGTTACGAATTAGCAAAATTTTCGATGAATTCAACGCTATCGATACTCGTGTTTATTTCGAGTCCATAAATGTAACGGCAGAATGATATTTGAACGACTAAATGATAAAAATATTAATCGATACAAAACCAAATAAAAATCAATCATAGTAAACATAAATTCGAGGAATTCACATTCTACGACAAATAATGACAGGAGACAAATTGTCGTAAATTTATTGATCACTTCACCGTCGAAATCTATTACGAATCAAATATACATTATAAAATAAATAAAGTCAATTGGTCAAAGGCAGGATCGAACGTATGCAATTTATGAATATCGATCATTTCGGCAAGTGAATAAAACAAAGAAGATAATAATTCTCCGATTCGAGTGAACGTGATTCCGATTATAAATAACACTAATTGTTAGAGATAGTAACGTGTCTTTTATAAAACAAAAACGTAACTGTAATTTTTTATTAAGGCTGTTCATCATCTTTTGCTCGAAGCGTATGTGACTTCAGCAACAGATATGGACAAAATATGAACTACAAGCGCAAGCGAGGAACACTGTCTCCATCATGCGCCCATCGTATCAGTGTATAAGCTTGTCTAGATTATACCTGAGTTAGTATGGGTTAGAGTATATAGTGTTAGTAGACTGTGAACTCATTTTTCAGTATTTCATATTTATATCTTACTTTGATGGTAGCGTGTCTCTTGCATTATTCCGTATTATATACGACGCAGACTTACGCATTTATTTTACGATATGAATACATAAAGAATAATAAATATAATTGATACATTTATATATATAGTAACTAGTACATACAACTTTGATGAAGAAAAAAATTTTGTTGAATATATTGTAAAAAGTAATAATTAATGAATACATATATAACAAACGTTATATCTCCCAAGAAATTTACTCGTGATTATTCTCAATGCTCTTTCACTAATTAATTACAACCACTCACCGTGCAGATTCGAACCTTCAACATGTTTGAGTTCAATATGATCGGAAGAACTCAAAAAATTCACGTACTCCTTAAAAAGTTCTACGATGGATCCAAAATACTCGTTTGCGATTTAGGTCGAAATTGAGAGTGAACGATACGTAAGTGGTTGAAAACGAGGTAGGTCGGCATCGAAGTTGCTTGAAATCCTCTTCAATGATGCAAAGACTCTAATACACGGTAGTTGTTTTTTAACGAACGGTCACTGAAGTAAATTCGCGAAACACTACTATGTTTTATAACTACAGTCTATGCGACTGTTAAAAAGGCAAAAACTTTACGTAAAAACGTTAAAAAAGACAAACATTGACTCTAACGACTGCATTGCACGTAATTGATACAACTTCACTTATTTAAATCACTAAACTCGAATGAATAAACACTGCTTCTACTACATGACTTTCTGATTTTAGCTATACAAACACTTGGTTGCTTCATTTTTAAATTGAAATAAAATTATTAGTATTATTGTTATAATAAGAAATTGTTGGAAGTATTTGAAATGAAAATATACTTACTTTTAGTCTTCGTTGACGATGAGCATCTGAATAATGACAATCGCTATTCGACGTAATATTATTTAAATATTCCTTGATTATACCCGATGCACACAAAATAATCAAAAGTATAAATTATTAAAATTTATCGACGTGGAAAGTGAGAAGTTTGATGTTTACTCGTCGGACTCGAAAAGGAAACTGTTTCGATAACCATCAAAGTCAGTGAAAAGTTCGTTTTTGTTGACGTAAACAGGCAACGACCTCGCGTTCAAAATTTAACCTTATTTAAATATTGATTTACATTTCTTTTATATTTATCGAGTGTTTCAAGCTACGAAATGTTTATATAATTATGCTATTATTTAAATATTAGTCAGCTATACTTGACTTACGTTTCAAATTGCTTAAAAAATTTTTAATTATTTCAGAATATGATTTAGTTAAATTTATATGTTCGGAAAGATAGTGCTCCGATCTTTACTCGCCGACATCGAAAGGAGAACTGTTTCGGTAATAGTAAAGTTAGTGGAGAGTTAGTTTTTTTTTTGATAACACGCCAAGATAACGACTCGGTGTTCTTAATATTAAATTAAAATTATTTTATATTAAACTCGTATTACCGGCTATTTATTCTTTAACAGAATCTTTAATTGAATATTATTTAAATATTAATTTAGCGTATTTCGTGCACATACTGCATTATTTTAATAATTACAAAATTATTAAAAATATAAATTATTGAGATTTAGCCGTATGGAAAAGGTGAACTTCGATATTTATTCGTCGGAGAGCAAAAGAAAACTGGTTCCGTAACAATCAAAGTCACTCAAGTGTCCTGTTTTGTTTATATTAAATGCGGTCAAAGACTACAAATACAAAATTTATCTACTTTAAAATATTCAATTGAAATTATTTTATATTTAACGTCTGTTACGAACTATACTATTTTTAATCAAATTTACGATTTTTCCAAGATCAGTTAATTATATTGCACGTACATTATACATTATTTAAATAAATATAAAATATTCGAGAATATAATTTATTTATGCTTACCTGTACGGAAAGAGAGAATTTCAATGTTTATTCAATGGAATGGAAAATAATGTTGATTCGATAACTGTCAAAGTCGGTCGAGCGTTCGTCTTTGTTAGCAACCCTATGTCAATTTTAAATTTCAGATTTAAACGTCCCGAAATATTAAATTAAAATTATTTTACAACAATGTTTCACGAGCTATGTAGACTTTAAAATAATGTACGGATTTATATAAATTATTCTTTTATAATTATTAATAACTAGTAGAGTTCAATACAGTATTATACATATGTTAGATGAATATTAAATAATTGAAAAAATTGTTTACGAAATGTTTGAGAATGGATATTTAAAATTCAATGACAGATTAATTGTTTTCCATATAGATATTATATAGATTATTTCATTTTATAGATAAAATTATAAGAAAGACCCGATATTTGTTTTCTTGTTGGAAGATAAAGAACTTCTGTGTAAATATTAGCGTTTCACTTCTATCCAATCATTTTCATAGTATCGTACGTATAGTTTATACCAGAAATATAGTTTATACTTAGCATGCATAAAAAGTATGTATATGTATATATACGTACGTATACTAGCACGTTGACCTTTAGAAACCCGATTCTTTCCTTCGATCGGGTTAAACGAAGAGAATAAAAAACAAGAATAAAAAAAGAAAGAAAGAAAGAAAGAAAGAAAGAAAGAAAGAAAGAAAGAAAGAGTAGAAGAGATGCAGAGAGAGAGAGAGAGAGAGAGAGAGAGAGAGATATAGATAGCAAGCAGCTGAGAAGAGTGGTGATGGTCCAATTAAGCGTTCTTTCTTCTTCCCGTTGCCACGGCAATCCGTCCGATTCGAAACAAAAAAGAAGACAGTACAACAAGGAGTCGTTATTGGAAATTCGTAGGAACGTGATCAAGCAGCGAGAGGACTTACTGTCGCGCGTGTTTCACGCTTTTCCTCTTAATTATTTCGTACGTTTCTCAGTGTGTGAAAATACTTTTTAACATTCTTAATATATCTGAAAGTGCAAAGAAGCATGCATACGAGCGTTTACACATATATATACACATACATTCCTTTGACAGTCATTAAAAATCGCTCGAGTAAAGTAAAAACGATATTTCAGAATAACTTCATTTTATCAGAATTTATTGCACCTAACAAACGAAAAAAATAGACTAACACGGATTAAAGAAATATGAGAATTTGCAAGTAGAAAATTTACAATTTTTTTTCTTTTGTCTTCTTTTCTTCATTTTTTTTTCTTTTCTTTTTCTTTTTATAATGATCGTTATATTTTATTCTTACTTTTTTGTTCGAATACTCTGGAGTGTAGTAGGTATGTACGTAAGTACCTGTACGCGCGTACTATTTCTCTTGAGAAATTTTGAACGATTTCTTTTCGAGACACTACGAAATAATTCTCGTAAGAAGATTGGAAAACGTTCGTATTTGCGTTAGTACATGACGATAATTGTGAAAAAACGTTTTGCAGTACAAGCGTAAATCATACTATAGTATCAAACTGAAATCGAAAGGAAACGAATAAATAGAAAAAAGGTGTGAAAGCGTGACGTATTCGAAAAGCATTCTCCACGAGAAAATTGCCTTTTTTCTTGTTCTTCTTTCTCTTCTCCCTCTCTCTCTCTCTCCCTTTCTCTCTTTCTATTCGTCAAGGATTCTGTAGAAGGAAACGGGAAACGTATTGCTTCGGGAACTTTGAAAATCAATTGGATTCGCGAGCAATATAAGCGGAAATTCAGAAAGTCAACCACCTACGTTCCAAACACTCGACTTCGTCTTTCGCTCCTCTTCTCTTATCCCCAACGGGTACGAACCTCTTATGACTTACGGACTTTGTTTTACTTCGTAATAAAGTTTATCGAGTGAAAATGAGAAAAAAGAATTTATACGATTACGTATTGGTTCATTTACATGTCATCTATTGTATACGAGAAAGAAGAATTCTAGATTCTTTTTTTCACAAAAACACAAAACTGTATATACTTTTTTCTATTTGAACTATAAAATAATAGTTAAAGTACAATAAGGATAAGTCAACTTTCAATCGTAATTAAAATAAATATAATACGTGTTATGTGTGATATGACGGAAAAAAATAAAAATTCAAATTTCCTACATCATCGTTTCTACTGCAAAAGTAAGAAAATCTTTTTATTTTTTATTCTTACAGAAATTAGACACAATACAAAATTTTTAACGAAACAATAATTGAGACAAAGTGGTCGTAATATATCTTAACTGTATTGTACATTTGTTAAAAGATTATAGTTAATTTATCGATACGATATATAACAATGTTCTATCAAAATCTTTTCACTGATACATACATATTTTTGTTCAAAAAGTATACAATTTCAAATCAATGAACGATAATCCATCAGTGATTAAAAATTTTTCACAGTTGTACGAAAAAATAATTGTAAAGTATAATATTAGAAATCTGTTGGAACTTATCAGATATCGTTAAAAATCGTGTAAGTATATTTTGTCATTTAAAAAACTAAACACTTTTTTTACGATTGTTATTCACAAAATCGAACTCACGCAAATAGTTTTAATCTCTCGGAGACAGTTTTTACAGACAACATGTCTTACATTAACGTAATTGCAACAGACTTACACTATCACCGATCACAAAAATATAAGTTTCCCACGTTTCTAACTTCTTCTTTTCTAGAATAAAATTCGTCGTTGCATCGTTCAAAATCAGAAGCGATCTCTTTCGTGAAGGACTTTTCAATCTCTTCCTTCGGCCCGTCGAATCTGAAAGTCCGCTCGAATAGAAAGATGGTTTCATTACTTTAGCATGCACTGGACCGAATCTTTTCGCCAACTCTCTTTCTATGGAATACTTCAACATCGGCTTTAGGTTTCAGAGAATGATATCGATAGATCAGTTTTCCTCTTTGGAATCGTTGAAAGTTACGAGACGAAAGAGAACGTACCAACACAGCTTCGACATTCGATTTACTGGAACTAAAAGTCTTTGTTGAATTCTCTGAGAGAATAGTTCGTGGGTAAGTGCAAGAATCAGTCTGCGAAGATGTAAATCGGCCTGTAAAATTCGATGTATTCTTGTTCTTGCGTCATTAAGATTAAGATATCGACTTAAAGGAAAAATATTGTCGGCAATCCAAAAGTTAAATGCTACGTTAAATCGGACAATACTTTTTCCCTATCTCGATGCTTCCACTTGTTAAATCTACATAATTGTTAGTTACATTACTCCCATCGCCTTATCTCTATTCGCTTAGCTTATGCATTCTGTATATTAATTATATCAACGTTATTTGATTATTTTAATTTATCATTATTTTCTATCTACTGGTATAGTCTGTTATCTTGTCTTTACTCGATTACCTACCAGTTACGATTTCGTCCCCTTTTAGTACTCCCTTTGATGTTGCAAAAAACAAAAAAAAAGGTATCAAGACAAGCAAACTGGTAGAACTAGTTGACGAACGTCTTGTATTATTTCTTATACGAAGGTTTCCTTCTGACTGTACCGGTTGGAATCCCATTGGAATCTTCTCCAGTTATAGAAGACTTTTCGCTGTCCTTTTTCTGAAGGGTAGGAATAGAAGATTTACCGTCATGTGCATAAGTCACGTTCGCGATTTTACCAGGTACTGCTTCGACTCTTTGCACGATCTCCGTCTTCTCTGTATGCGTCTGAGTTAACGATTTATCGATACCGGTAGGTAAGTCCTCTTTTCGTCTTGAGAAAGACGGTATTCTCGTTATTTTCGGCTTTTCTCTTAAGGGAGGTCTGTCGACAGTAGGCCTGTTCTCTTTACGTTCTAGGATCTTATCCCTTTCGACGTTCTGACTATTTTGTCGTTCCACCAATGGTATGGCCGAGATTTTCGGTACGTTCCTTTGATCTCTGCTCTTCTGAAAGCTAGTCGTAGGTTTTATAATAATTTTTGGTTGTTTTGGATTCGTCATAGCGGTATTCTTTGAATCGCCAGCAGTTATTATGATACGCGGTTCCTTTCTTTCCTCCTTCGAGCTAGTTAAATTGCTACTACAGTTAGATTCGAGCTCTAACCGTTCCGATGAGCCTAAATCGATGGTATGAGCTTTCGAAGGAGGTATCACGGTTTCAACGGAGCAAGCATCTCCTACATTGGCTATAGTCTGGCAGAGATCTTGATTACCCTGTCCTAGAAGATTAACCACTCTCGGAGTGATCACGATCTTTGGCTCGCCTGTCCTATCCCAATTTGCGTTACCACCGAGCAATCGCTGCTGCCTCTCTGGCTCCCTAGGAGCGATCACGATCCGCGGTTCCGAGGATGCCAATGACATTACCGGCACTACCTTACCTTCCTTCGATACAGGCTTGTACCAATTAGGGTTCCCCATTCCTGCCTCGATCAAGTCTCTTCTAGGATCTCCGATATCTTTGTCGAGTATCTGAGAGTTTGGTGAAAATGTGTAGGATCCACCGTGTACCGGACACCTTGGGTTCGTGTAAATGGTATCAACGCTACCACCGGCGGAATGAACGCTATTGATCATGTTTCCTTCTATGGAATCGATGATGCTAGGATCGGAGTTGTTCCTGGCAGAAGAATCTTGTCGTTTAGTTAATGGTCCAATGTGAAGATCACTGGTAACAGCTTCCTCCTCGCAATGGTTTTCCTTCTCTTCGGCGAATTCCAAGCTCTTCGATGTGCCGAACATTCTCGGCGGTGGTAACGGAGGTTGTCCTGATACAGGACTAGGTAAAGTACCCTTGTATCCCCTTAAAGAGTTCCCATGTTGTTTCGGGAGGAACAAGGTAGTTGGTACTGGAAGAGAACGTCTTTTCTCGATGTCTGGTAGAACCTTAGGGTAATTTCGTCGTTTTATCGTTCTAAGAGCTTCCTCTGGACTAATGCATTCTCTTTCGACCGTTGGTTCTCTGCACGTGACATTCACATCGCTTGGCGTACTACCCCCGCTAAAAGTTGTCAATTTCGTCGATTTCACATAGACTTCCTCCAATGGTGTCGTTTGATCCTCGGCATTCTTGGAGGCCTCAATCTCGACGGTCTCGTCGCTCCTTTCAAGATTCCCCCGTGGAAGTCGAACTTTCGACTTTGGATTGATCTTCGCGTAGAGACTGCTCGTACTACCGGAATCGGATTCATAGATTCGCGGAGTCGAGAAATTCGGTTTCATGCTTCTCAAGACGTTCTCCATTGGTAGTGGATCACTTCTCGAATGATGATGTTCTATCACAACGACTTGAGGTGTCATCTGGAATTGGCTGCTATCTGATAAAGGATAGTCGAAGGATTGTTCGATCTTCTCGACGAACGTCTCCTCCTTTCTCGACAATTCGATTGGTACTTGATTCAAAACGGATTCGGTCCTCGTTGCTGGGGTCGCATCAATAGCCACCGACACCTTTGGTACTTTTGACTTTTTACCAGGTCTTACCACGATCGTTGGACTCTCGTCGTATATAGGTTCTTCCTTCTTACCTTTCAATGCTTCCTCTTCTAATCGCCATTTTTCTTCTTCCTCTTGTTTCGTTAATTTCGCCTGATGCTCTTTCGCCAATGTTTCTCTAGTTTTTCGCAGAAATCTCGGCGAACACCTTCGAAAACATAAGAAAATAATTGGAAATGTGAATGGTTTTACTTTCTCTTCTTTTCTTTTTCTATATTTTTTTCTTACATTTAATATAATCGATTCTATTAAAATTTATAAAATATTTAATTGTCCTTTTGCATTCTCCAGATGACGACGCTAAGAAATAAATCGTTTCTCTAATTTTCTATTCTCCATCATTTTAAGATCATCGAAGGAAGCTGGCAAGTTTGACCGTTTGTGAAATAATAATCTCTTATTGTCTTTTCTTTTTCTTTTTTTATATTCATCGAATCGTTTTTATAGAACTAAAGTATGAAGAAAGAAGTCTGTTTAAGTTATGACACGCCACGTAATATACCACGATGATAAGAGAAAGACTAACCTTCGTCTACAAGTCTAATAATTTTCTCTTTCTTTTAGTCTTTACTGAATATTTGAGTCGAGATCATCATAACAACTACTTTGTAGTATATTCAAAGATCTTCGTGTAGAATACCATCTTTCTCTTTCTCTCTCTCTTTCTATGGCTTTTACGATGGAAGTTTTATGAGAATAATTCCTTTATTCCTTCAAATTTAACCAGAGGAAAAGTAGAAGACGTTGGCTTTGTAAAAGAAGGGTGAGAAACAAAAACGCTCTTAGAAGAAGCAATGCTACCTTCTGAATGTAGCTCTCCTTCTTTTAAAACATCACTTGGAGCATGCACGATTCCAAACTAAAATAAGAAAGAGAAAGAGCATCATTTTCATGCTCTAAATCTTCATGAGTACATATATATGCATATATATATAATATTTATATATATATTATATATTTATACATCTATATATATATATATATATATATATATATATACACATACACACACATACACACACAATATCTCATATAAACAAAATGAAAAGACCGAGTTCTATTCATTGACGTGTAACGAAGAATCCGTACTTCTTCAGGCTGAGTAATAATCGTGGAGAGAAAACGAGCGGAAATATACTTACTCTTGTAAAATAATTTCGAATATACTTTTAGAGGATAATGAAAAACACGAGTTCGTCATCGTGATGACCTAATATATGATGCTTTTAATAAATAAGACTCTCCCTAATTGGGATTGCCATTAAAGATAATTAAACGATGACCTAGCGACGAAGGGTCGCTTAATTGATATCGTTGATATTAAAAATATATTTAAATCTACGTTTATATGAATTATTTTCGGCGACGGAATTTGCCTCTCTTTTTCTTTTTTATTTTTTTCTCGTGTTCTTTCTTCTTTTTTCTTTTTCCTTCGCAGGTAATACTACGACTAAAGCTTTCGATATCGGAATTTCTGATAGCTCTCTTTGACAAAGGCGACGTACGAAAGGTGGGAAAGAGAATCGCGAGAAGCAACAACGTCGATTAACGAAAACGTCCGTCGACGAGATGGGTTCAATATTCATAGGCACGATCGAGTCTCATAGAATCGATCGAGAATGACTCAAAAGAAGAATATTTCGATAGGAACAAGAGAAAAGAAGAAAAAAGGAACTCTGTTCAATTCGTACGCTCTTGTGTATCGATAAAACGGAAAAAGACCGATTCTACATCGTGAAAATGTAGATATACAATAGCGCTCAAAACACAAAAGCGAATCTCTCTAACGCTAAGTGCGTCCACTAATTGGATGACCAATCCGTTCGATGCTCAGAACGAATCGAAACAGAGATTGTTATAATTAGAAACAAATCGAATATTCAGAAACAAGTAACATATATGTACCTACCTATTCTCAATTCCTTATCAGGAATACGAATTGAAACGAAAACGATATTTTGTTTCTTCGATCGAGCTTTTCGATATTTTTGATAATATAATTCCATGATATCTTTTTAAAAATTTTTAAACTTACGAATAGATATCATATTTTACTCGAGATAACAAGTCAAGAAAAAACAAAAATAAACGTCGCAATTTGAACGTGCTTTTTTTTCTTGGAGATACTAAGAAACGTCTATGACTAATACGTATCTCTGATTTACAAAGACGTTTACTTAGAAGAATTACGTCATCCTAGCAACGTACCTGATCAAAGATATATTTACATTTTTCTTTCTCTCCCTTTTTCTCTTTCTCTCTCATGTAAATATGTATATATACAAACACACATTGTTTAGTGTGTATAGAAGAAATCAATTATAGCTGGTTCGTTTTATTTTGATGACCCTCGGAAATTCAGAGGACGAACTAAATGCCTGAGGCATTGTGATCCGAAGTTCTAAAGGTCGTCTCTTTGGGTACGCGTGGTGGGGATGCCACAAGGAGACGAACAACAGAATACGTTTAACGATCGAAGAGTACGTACGTTATTTTCACGTCCTACCAATTTCGCACAAAATATATTCGATTAATACATTTTATCTTGTACGTAGATAAAGGAAATGTGCATTAGATTGTACTTTTTATTACTAAATATATTTTCAGCCTTCAAAGTGTTTTAAATAAAGTGTAAAATTGATTGTCGGTCATCGTGGCATTCGATGCGTTAATTACGTTCAACACTCGATAACATATAGACATCGTTATTATTCGCAATCACTTGTTGAAGATTCATCGATCACTTGGAGGAGACAAAAAGACAAGGTAAGATATTTTCTCACCTGTGTACAATTTCCTGCTGTATCCACTCTCTAACTTTAATATGGGTGTCAATGGTAGAACTGGAATTTTCTCGAGAAAGTTTTGACCTCCTACCGAAGTTCGAATTGTTGTCGTAAGCCTTGTCACTTTTTATCACCTCGTTCAAATCCGGCTTACTATCGCTCTTATAACCGAGGTCGCCATAATGGTTTTCTTGTTTCTCTGTCTTGGGCCTCTTGGACGTTTCGTCCTTCTGACTGAGACGTCTTTTAAGAGGCTTTTCATTCTTTTTCGTTGCTTGACGCTTCCGGTAGAGATAAAGGAAAGCGGATAAGTTGATCAGGAGGAATACCATGCCAAAACCAATCATCATCGTTATCACCGAGGAACTTTTTAAAGAACTCGATTCAGACGTGGTACTTTCAAGATTCGGCTGATTCGTTGTTATGAAGAAAGGTATCAACTGTTTCTCTTCCAAATTACTTTCAGTAATACTCGATGGAGTCTTCGTTGTAAACCTAACGGAAATCATTTGATTTTAGTAAATGATTAAAATCGTTGATACCTTTTATCTCCTTAGCAGGAAATAAGTTACGCGTAGAAATAACTATATCACCAATATTAGTTGTTATATTTGTAATATACTATTATTTATTTTTTAATGCATTTTAGAAAAGATCTCATTTTATCAACCGGTTTTTTCAACTTGAAGAGATTCATAATTTATAAAACGATGACAGTATTAAATAGTATAAAGATTACTAGATATAGATATTAATAAAAATATAAATATATTATAGTTAATCGCTGACCAGGCATTGTGGATGTCGTAGTTCTTGTCGGAGCTGCCATTCGCGTATTTACCAATCACATCAGCGAAGTCGAGGATCGTAGGTCGTGGACCCTTTGGTCGACTAAACATCGGAATGTCTTTGTTGGGATGCCTCAGCATGTTAGGAAGGTCCTCATTCCAGAATTGCATCTCAGCGGAACGATAGTGAGAGCCGAGCTTTGGTGGTATAGCTGCAACGAAAGAATTTCATCCCGTGGTCAACGAAGACTTCTTGGTGACTCTACGTATATATCTATACGTGCACAGGTATATATGTACATGTATGTTTATTCTCCAACGTAGCATACTTACTTAAATTAAAATAAGTTTGATTTCTCGGGTTGTATTCCAACCAGTCAAGCTCGTACTGTCCCCATTCTTTTAATCCGTCGGTCAAATATGGATATCTCTTGGCTGCGTTCGGGTTTCTATTTTACGAATGTATACAGAAATAAAATTTTCTCTTAATTAAGATATATGCGTATGCAGAAAAGTGTTATTGTTATCTCGAAAATATATCGTTAAAAAATTCGTTTGACATTTAGTATCTAGGTATCTAATACTCGTTTCATACATATATAAAATCTATATCTACGCAGATATTGTTTCATTGTTAATTAGAAACTGTCATACATTATACGAGAGATGCATAAACGTTAGAAATGTATTTACCGAGATTGTCCGTACATGTGTAACAATCGACTTGCGAGTATAGTGTTCGCTTGCAAACAGTGCTACTAAACAGCTTTGTTTCACTTAATTGGATTGACCCAGTTAAAGGTGATCCTACGATGCATATGTCGCGATGCATATGCATCTATGTATCGCATAGCATTCTATAGAGAGCACTCAGAGAGTGAGCGAGATCGAACCGAGAATTGTAAACGAGGACGAAAAATGGAAGACATCGTGTCGAGAGTTCACCATCGCGCAACCTTTCTCGAGTAAAATTATTCTCAAGCGGTGAACTTGAAGGAGAAGCCATACTGACGAAACCAAAACGACAAGTTAGAATAGAGTGCACGACTGACGGATTGCGATTAATGTAGGAAAATGGAATGCGAATGTAATATCCGAGGACAGAAACACTCTCCTTAGAGTCATTCTTCAGTATTACTGATCTAGTTTATCATTATGCATTCCTGATGGATCTACGGATTTATCAACTCTAAGTCTAACGATTTAGGAGACGTAATTTGCTTCGGACGATATTAGATAGGATCAATTTTAACTCGCGGATAACAAACTTTATTCGTAATTCTGTCACGTTTCGAATAGATTTATCAGATTTCTACGAGACAAGAATAGAGATCTATCATTTTTTTTTTTTTAAATCTCATATCTCACTCTCTCATTTTTCTTTCTTATAATTTTTAGCTTATTATATCGTGCATGAGATTAAACGTATGTAGTAATCATATCAGTTTAAATGTATATATGCGATTTCTCTTCTAGCCATTATCCACGTTAGAAATTTTTGCTAGATGTCAGTTAGGGAAGCCAGCTCAACTGGATTACCATTACCATATCGTTTCGAGTAGTAAACGTATAAATATTCAGACGTACTAGAGTTAATTGAAAATCGTGTTTTATAATACGAGGAACCTCCGTGAAACGGTCGGCTTCCCTCGACATTCCACTTTTCGTCGAAAGCGGATTTTCGTAGCACGTAAAATGGGTAAAACAGGACCGTCGCCTTAGATTCGCTTTGAAAATCGTTTCGGTCCGGCCGAAAGCCGTTTCGAAAGTGCCGCTAAAGCTTTCCACTACCTTCCTGAACAGCCTTCCTTGTTTTCCTCCTGTAGTCCTCGTAAAGCAATTTTCCAGGGCTGGCACTGGCTGAAATAGGCGTGCTAATGCTACCTACAAGCGAGCAGTAAACGTTCGACGTATGTTTATATCTATACATATAATATAACAACGCAATATAACAACGTGTACGTTGATTCCATTTTGTTTCGCGGTCATTGCCCTTGTTGGAGAGTGTAAATTATCGCTGACATGTCTGCAGCGAAGAGACTTTTGTTAGCGGTCACTCTCATGTACGATCATGAGCTCTGGAATGGAGAGCGTTAAAGTGCATCGTCATAAAAAAATCCACGAGCGAGTTATTTTGAGAGAAAATTTCTGTCTCATCGATTAGACAGGTATGAAGTCGTTATATATTAATTACATATTAAAGTAGTTGACTGTTAACGATTTAACGAGCACGTCATCAGAAATAAAATTCATTTACGTTCACTTTAATAAATATATAACATCATGTTTTATTCCATCGACATTTTACGTGTTATTACTGTTTAAAAAAAAGAACAATTTTTTTAACGTCATACCTAGACTCTATCATAATTACATCGTAATACCGAACATATTATATCTGAAATTTGATATATGAATATTTTTAGATATATACTATTTCAAGCGAAATTAAATATGAAGGGAATATCATCGTAATACCATGACATTGAAAGCAATAGATATTTCGTAAGTTCCTTTATTTGTTTGTTTGTTTTTTTTTTCGTCCGCAAAACATTAAGAAACGTCTGATGATGAAAGTAAATTAGCAATGCTTGTGATTCGTTCGTTCGAAAAATTCATTGTTAATTGCATAATTTTTCGATATAAACGATCAGACTTACCCGATATACGCGAAACTGCACCACCAATTCATCATGGCCTCGGAAAACAATGTCTCGCCGATGTTGTATCGAGTACGCAAGTCGTACTTGCTCTCGTCGAGTGGAACGCCGAGCACATAGGACAGCTCTTCGCCGTGTATCGTCTGTTGTCGTTGTTGCTGTAAAATAACGAAGCGACGATATCGATCGATATGTCCCGCTTTTTGTTCCGTGCCCTACCCTCCTGATATCCCATTCAACGGCGTCGCCGATAATTATACGAGCCTCGAATAACATCACCGAGAGAGGTTAGTGCACGAGAGAAATCAGAAATAATCATCCGGCCGGGCCATCGGATCCAGCTTGGGAATATTTAAATTAGCAGCTTTATCGTTAACGTTCGCTTCTCATATGTACATAACTGTATACAATGTGAACTTATATGTGTGTATACATATATCACAGATTTACTTTACATTTTCAATTTGAAAAACTTATTGCTTTAACGGATGTCGAGTCTATGTTATAAATTTATATTTCGAGCTTGCGAGTTCTCCTACAAAAAATTATATTTCACTTAAAAAAAATTTTTTTATTAACGTCGACAGATGGAGAAAAATTTCGAAGGGAAACGTATATTCGACTTCGATGTTTTACGTGTTACACTCTATATACGTTTTATTTTCCATTCGTGAGTTATCCTGTTGATTAAGAGCGTCTAAAAATTTATCCTCAAAGTATATTCCAGACTATATACCACTCGACTTGAAGTATCATTATTTCGAGCTAAAATATGTTATCTCGAGTGGACGATATAATCAAAAGGATTCTGCTCGTGTCTTTGCGTGTATCGCGTATTTCGTTTTACTCGATCTTTGCAAATGTTGTTGAAACTGTCGAGTGGAATTAAATCTACTCGAATTATTAATCGCATAATTTTTATTATTAGAACAAAAAAAATATTCAACGTAATTAATTTTTTAGCTTGAATAAAAAATGAAACACCCGGTATATGGATCCAAAATAGAAATTTTTCACAGAAGCCAATCCGACTTCTGTCGGTTTTTTCTATCACACACACACACACACACACACACACACACACACACACACACACACACACATATATTTCCCTTTCTTTCTTTCTCTATCTGCCCTCCGGTATTACATGAAAACGAATAGTACGTGTGTGCGTGCGCGCGCATATCTCGTACTTCGGTCAATGCGTTCGGGAATTTGCGACTTTAACGTAACGATACATCGGCCACGTCATTGAACTTGGAAATGGAATTCCCCATATTTATGGTGCACGATGCGCCCATACGATGCAAATATCCGTGTCGAAGGGGCAACATTGGTAGTCGAATACGTAATATTTACCGTATTTGCTGTATTTGCCTGCGGTATCGTCATATAATACCATTTTCCACTGCACAATACGGCTCTCGTAACAATTCCCTTTTTTCGGTAGGGTGAAAGTGGCTTTTTTGTATTCGTTTGTTTTTTTTTTCTTCTTTTCGTTTATTTGATTCCAATACGTGAACGTTGGTAGAATAAATAGTACGGTTATTGGTCGA
This sequence comes from Vespula vulgaris, assembly GCF_905475345.1. Classification (NCBI taxonomy): domain Eukaryota; kingdom Metazoa; phylum Arthropoda; class Insecta; order Hymenoptera; family Vespidae; genus Vespula; species Vespula vulgaris. Next base: position 2,594,913 of record NC_066593.1, on the reverse strand, counting down.
TACACAGTGTATATTACATTTAATCCGGGTATGAAAAATATTCTCGTTTTTCTTTTTTCCAAAATTCTCTGAGAAAAGAAACGATTATATTGTTATTGTAACTAACATAATTTTTCTGATATCAACTATTAAAAACAGCTAGTTTTCGGTTTTTGTTAATCGAAATCAGGAAACTTATTTGATTGTTATGCGTATAAGATTTAAGACGAAACGTGTAATATGTTTTGGAATATTTAATCAAGAAAATATATTTGATTTGATAGAAATAAAAGGATCGTTTTAAAAGTTCTTGAACATCCTTATCGAACGCCATAACGCAATACAAATTTATAGCGCTCCGTTGACTTCACAAGCGTCTACGAGCCTAAAGAGACCTTTATGCTGATCAACGATACGATCAAGGGTCGGTAAAGTGTACCTACATCAACACCGAGTCGAGAGTATTGGATAACTCGGAAAATAAAGTACCAGATCCAATCGAAAAATGAAACTTTAGTTCTACTCGAAAACCGTTCGACATTTCGGCCGATTTAGTCTCTGTGTAATAGAAATCACAAGGATAGTTGGCCCTAACCCAAACAGACTCATAGTTTGTATTCGTGTTTTTCTTTTCTGTAGTTTACGAACGTAATGATTATTGTTAAGCCAGTGAACGAGAAACTCACAAGAGCGAGAGTGATAGAGAGAACCAGACAGACAGAGAGACAGATAGAGACAGAAAAAAGTAAGCTCACAATTTTTGTTGTATCTTTGTTTTTTTTTTTTTACGATAATATATCGTAAAAAATACTTTCGAATAACGAATAAAAATTTCCTGTTATATTATTTCGATCGAGAAATGTATGTGCAGTCATTATAATATATAATATATCTATACGATTTAAGTAACTTGTGTTTACGTAAAAAAACGTATTTATTCCATTAAAAAATATGTCAGTGATTTTGAAATTTTCTTGACGTTTCCGCTTATCGGCATTTCCCTAAAACATTCCGACGTCTTCCTTCGAACTCCATCAAACTCTATACATATAACTTTTTCTTTTTTTTTTTTTTCAATGTATTTTACACAAAGTAAATCTGTTCACGTATAAGTACGTAGATTGAAATCAGGCATCATGCGTAAGCGAATATATTTAAAAAAATAAACAATTAAATAATACACACACACACGCATATATATATACGTATATGAATATTTAAATAATTAAAAAATTCTATCGTATAATAAAGTTTCGACGATTGATCCGAATATCGATTATATTAAATCGACTTTCCCTTTCAACACTCTTTAGAATTAATTAACATATTCCTGGAAGTCCGAGGAGTAGTCGATCTATCAACGTCAAGGTAAGAAGTAACTTACGCCGGAGTAATCTTGCATAGCCTTCGGATGGGAGAAGACGTACATGTAACTATTCGGGTTCGCCCTAGAATGTAAATTGGCGGTCATTATCAACGGTGCGACTGTACCGCTGTCAGAGAGTGCTTCCAGGACCATGTCCCTATTCTTCGTCGCATAGTCGTCTGTAAATTCACCGTAAAAGTCTCCATAGTGTTCGAGAATTTTTGATAAGACGAGTTCTGGCTCAAGCTCGTGCGTAGCCTGAAAAATTGAAGAGATTTTTCTTTTTCTTTCATTCTTTTCGAAATGCATTAAATTCAATTAACTTTATACCGATAGATACTAATCTGTTCTTAAATTAAATACTGTCAATCGTAATTACGATTCGTATAGTACGGCGATACGTGTTTTAAAGTTTTTGCAATTATACAAATCCTTTGTTAATATAATTGGAACGTTTAAAAGAAATGACATTATACGTATCAAATGAATATTTTGATTTTCGATCCAGATAAAAAGTTTATTTAGATGTATATTTTTTATTCATAATCAATCATTGGTTATTAACGTTATTAATCATTTTGAACGCGCATATCGTGTATAACTGTACGTTGTAACCTGTAGCCGATTTCACTTTATATTTTTTTAATTTAATGATATTATACGAAAAGTATTCTTTTCAACGTAAAAAGATTGAACACGTAACAACCATAAATGATGATTCTTACCTTAGCATGATCTCGAAGAATTTCATCGCGTTGATTATCTAACAAACCATGTAGCAAGGCAATGGGTGGTAAAATGTGAAATTTTTCTGACTCAGTAACGCCGTACATCAAGTCGAATCTGCGCAAGTATTTACAAGTGGACGTATTAGAGAAATTTCGCACGAATACCCTAGAGACGCATTCAAAGCGTGCTGCTTTCTACCATAAGCGGCTCCTATACGATGCACGGTTATGCGGCGAAAAGGATTAATCTACTGCGCGTACCCACTTGCCGCAATAATACGCGGTAGTACGTAATACCGTGGTAAAAGGTGGGTGCTCTTAAAAGCATGCGACTAGGCGAGAGAAGCGTTACGAGTATCGTTTTGTATATTTTATCTCGTATACTCTCTCCATAGAGAATATATACATATAATATTTTCAATATATTCTCTATACATTTTGATGGATTTAGATGTATTGGGTTGATTCATAAATAAGTGAGGTATAAATAACATACAAGTAAATAAATAACATATATGTAAAAAGTTTATTACAATGAAAGGGCACTTATTTATAAATCAATCCAATAAATTATATATTTAGATTAGAACTAATGTACCGTGTACGAACGATATAAGATAAACTAACTTTTTACATGACGATATTATTTAATTCCTAATTTTATATAGTAAAAAAAAAATAGAAATATAACAAAGTTATTAGAAATCAAAGCTATGTGTTAACATATAGTAAAAATATCAATTAATTATCTATCTAGTAATATAGTTAAAAATTGTTTAAAGTCGATTGGTTTAAGATCCGCTAGAAATTATTTTCTCTTAATTACTCACAAAATCACTAACCTGCCAAAAAGTTGTGTATTTTCCATGAGATTAATAGGTTTATCCGGTATAACTGCCCTGTCGACAAGAGGTGCAAACGCCGGCACGTATTTCGGCTTGTGAATCTTCACGTTTAAAAGAGCTTCGACATCTTGAAAGCGCAGACAAAGCGCCAAATCGCTGTCGGTCGTCGTTGGACAATTCAAAGCGTGCGCCACCTGCAAAAGGAAGCGATTTCTGCAATTTCTCTTGAACAGCAATGAACATTCCTGACCTATCTCGAAGCTCTCAGGACGATAAACGATCATTGTGTTTTCTTTTTTCTTTCTCTCTCACCAACGTGGAATTTAGATCGTGACACCAGTTTATTCTCTGAACGTTTCTTTGTTCGATGCAACGGAATGGCTTACATTCGTATTTGTTTTCGTATTCGTATTTTAACTGGAAAGTTGCGATGCAAATGAAACTCTAATGAATCATTTGGAAGATTAATATATTAATTAAATGTATTTAATTGTCTTTTTCTTTTTTAAAATTTAGATGAGATATGACATAATACAAGCGGATTATTTATAATGGATTTATAAATTAAAAGAGTTCCAATCAATAAAACCCTTTTCGTTCGAGAGCTTAAACATTATCTCGATATAGGGAATATTAATGAATTGATTTTATTAAAAAGAGACTATTGAGAAAGTTAAAATTTTAAAGCAAAGTGATAAATTAAAAAATCTATAATATTTACAGAATTTTTTAATTTGGTACGAATCTATGTACATAATAATATCAGTGAACGTTTACCTTATTATATATGATATTACTTTTTTAAAAATTTTTCAAGAGAAAATGAACGTGAATATAGAAATAAGAAAAAAAAATGATGGAGACTAGTAGATACATACATTAACAAAATTAAGCTTTTTTAAATATAATTGTTCTACTGAAAGAAATAAGAAATTTTACGTCCATTTTTCTCGACGCGAGCTCACTATAAAAGTCTTGTGTTATAGTATACTGATGTTATAATATTCTCGTAAAGATATGAGAGAGAATGAGAGAAACAGAGACGAAGTCGGAGACAGACAGAGAGAGAGAGAGAGAGAGAGAGAGAAAGAGAAAGAAAGAGAAAGAGACGATGAGAGAGCTTAAAGAGTAGAGACGGTGGAAACGCAAAGGCGTCGACCCGTGTTGCACCGATGCGTTTAATTTCGCGTTCGAGATACGTAAGAGACTTCCTAAATCCTCTCATCCCTTTGCCGACGACGGGATCAAAGGCGATGAAAACCTTTAGCGGGCCTTCGAGCGAACTCTGTTCTTGTCTCCCTATCCCCACTATTACTACCCCCACGTTATACAGAATTTCGCGGATTTTACTAAGAATACCCTTTGATTCCTTCAATCTAATAGACCGTTCACAATTATTTGCCTTTTTGTCTAATAATATTACGACATGTTAAAACGACGTACAACTCGAAAATATTTCCCTTCTCTCTTTTTTCATCGATTTTTTTTTATGCGTGAAAATGATTAAAAATAAAAAAGAGAGAAAGAAGAAAAAAGAATGCAAAGCGAATGTTCAAAAAATCGTTCGTAATAACTGACGTAAAAATCTGGTAAATATTTAAAGAATAATAATCGATTATCGTTTAAATTCGATTAAAATAAAAACGGATTAAAGATTTCATTATATCTGGCACATATTTCTTAATGTAAATTTCAAATTAATTACTACTAATGGTATGTTAAATAATTCGAATATTTGCTTGATAATGTAACGCAATGTAAAGGGAAAATTCTGTGTGTATTAATGATATGAAAAATATTGGTACTCTGCTTACTTTATTAATATAAATGCGATATTACAAAATCATCATATTTTTTTATTCGTCTGTTTATGTGAAAAGGGATGCGTTTGGAACGTGACGTTTAATTATTGTAATCAGGAATATATTTCATGTAACCACATTCAAGAATGAAATTTCGAAAATAGAGATATATTACAGTAGAAAGTATATATCTAAAACAAAAAAAGAAGTTGTTTTTTGCGCGATAAATTCTTTCTCTTTTTCTCTCTCTCTCTCTTTCTCTCTCCTCACTCTTTCTTTCGCGTAAATCCATCTTCCATTCGAACTTGATCGATGAAACTAGAATATATTCTTACCTGCTTGGTAATTTGCAGCGGCGCCTTGCCAATGGCGTCAGCGCTCAACGCCGAGCCGGACATCAGAATGGCTCGCTTGAACAGACCTGAATGTTATAAGAGACAGGAACGATTAATAACTTCTCTGCTTGCTTGCCGTGGTGAAAGAGGATGAAGAAAGTGAAAACAAAAGGAAAAAAGAGAGCAAAAGATGAACAAAGAGGAGAGAGAACAAAAAATGATCTTTCCCTTCTTTCTCAGCTGACCTCAACGCAACGTAAAAATACAAACAAGGGGTAAAATGAAAAATTACAATACCATTTTCCTCTTTTCCGTTTATATATACATATATACGTAAACGTAGCCCAAAATTAATCCCTTTACAAGTTTTAAAACATTCAAGTTCGTTTCGTTTAAAAATTCAATTTTCAAGTTTTCTATTTAAGGAAGGAAAACAAAATCAAGAACTAGAGAAATTAATCCTGATCGTGGAATACTTTTTAACATCTCAACTTCAAGGAAAAAAGGAAAGAGAAAAAGAAAAGAAATTATCTACCCTTTAAGAACACTCAAGAGAAGTTCGAACTATATAGTAGATGTTGACGTTGTAAGCTGTATATCGATAAATCGTCGTTATCATCTACCCTTCGAAGTTGTGGGGTTCTAATATATTTCATAATTATTAGCCGGAGAGGGTGAATTCGTCGATCGTGTTGGTGTCAATGACAGAAAGGCAAAAAGCCTTTACTTTCGATGAGTATGAAAAATGATCGAATTTTGTCGGGTCTCTTCGTAAAGTGTGTTCGTCAACGAGTTTCTAACGTTTAGGGTTGGACGATGGAAGTGGAGATTGTGTACGAGAGAGACAACCACAGGATCGACGAACGCGTTCATGCGAGGAACGTTTAGACCGTAACACGTACGGCCAAGCTGTGCTAGGAACCCCTTCCTAGTTACGCTCGCAGTTTCACCCTGTAATACGTATGCACGCGTGTGTGCCGGTTCACCGGTTCACACCGTTCACGATCTACGAGATTAATTCACGAAACGATTCTCCATCCTTCTCTTCCTCTCAAACCTACCTTCTCCGACCTTGCCCTATCCCCTCCCCCTCTCCATTTCCCCTCTCCCACCCGCTGCTTCCTTCCTCTTCCTTCCTTCCTTTACCTCTAACACCCCTTTCGACAAACTTCGATCTCGTGAAACTGGCCAACTTTGCTCCAACTTCTATTCGAACACGTTCTATTCTTCTGCTATCGTCTATGCGATTCTAAACTAACTTTATTTACACCGATATATTTCTTAGATGTAACATTATTATTTTTGAGATAAACTTTTTGTCATTCGCGTGAAAGTACATTGACGTTATACAGATTGGTTGAATAATTAAGTTCATCGTATTGCTTAAAAATTATGGGAGCTAGAGGAATATCAGTGTTGAATCTACGATAATATTCATGTTATTAAATATTGTTATCTTTATTCATTGGTTATCGTTATTGTTGCAATTTGCAATTGTTTGGAAATGATCAGGCGTGATTTTTGTTTCGCTTCGAATTTCGTATTCTTCTTAATTATATTGTTAATATATGCAAGTTCAGCAAGTATTATTATTGTTATTTGTTTTGCAAAGGACGTCGGATTTATTCGTAAAATATCTCTTGGAAAATGTATACACGGCATGGAAAAATTCGACGGTCCAGGTTTATATGAAATTTTTTTCTACGTGACTCCAAACAAGAAGTTCTTTTAACGAGTTTTTCTAGAATTTACGTAGAAGAGATTAGTTTCTCGTTGAACGACACCAATGCGAGGGTACAGTAGTTCGTATACGTTAGAGACATACGGAAAAGGGATGGAGTTGTTTTTGCAAGAGAGAAGTACTTTAATATATTTTTGAAACGCGGAAACGTTTTAAGGGCGTAGAAGATAATTTCACTCTTGTTGAACTCCGAATGCGCTCTTGCAGCGTACATATATAAAATACCTACGAGAAGATATGGGTTCCCTGGTTAGATTCCAAGTTTGTTGGATATTCAATTTAGTATGAAATAAAGAAGTCTTTCAGAAAGAAAAATATTTACCGCAGAAAAAGAAACATTACAATGTGAACTTGATTTAAAAATTATTAACAAAATTATAATATCGAACGAAGAACGAAAAAGATTTTGTCGAAATTTATTTGTTTTGAATTTATTTTCCTAAATAAATACTTACATATCTCAATGAAATTGTCGTACCTTTGTTGTTTGCAACCGGGCTGATGAGAAGTAAGTTAGCAAAAATTGCACCTGTACCGTGACCAACTAAAGTTACACTGTTGGGATCTCCACCAAAGGCGGCAATATTTTCTCGGAGCCATAAAAGCGCTGCTATTTGATCCAGTAATCCAAAATTACTCGCTGCGTCGTCCCTAGTACCTGGTCTTAGGAAACCTACAAAAGAAGATAACTTTCTTTTTGTTACCGTTTTACATCGATCGAGCAAATCTTTGCAGTATAGTATCTTTTTTATTGTTAGAAGTATTTGTTTTTTTACTTCTCTTCATTTTCCTTATATATTCAGATATTTTCTTCTTAGAGATTCTAACTTTACTATAATAAATCGTAGAGTTGCTCTTTTTCTTTCTTTCTTTCAAAATCTTCCTGCAATCGGTCGCTATATCCCCGTAAAAGAACGTCACGGTTCATGGCGTAGAAATAGTGAACGCTATCTATCATCCACGGCGAAAGGAGACTTTGAAAAATTTCGAAGTGAGAAAAAAGCAAGTGGAAGGCTAGAAGAAAGGGGAAAAAATAAAAAGCCGATAGATGCAAGAGTAAAGTTCATTGAGTTTTTACCGAGACTTTCGTCTCAGTGTTTATGTAATTAGAAGTTCGAAAAGGACAGGTATTATAGAAGTAAGTTACCTTTTAGAAAGGGGAACCTTCCAACTGACCTTTCTCGTGAAAAGGATAACATAAGTAGGAGCATGAGTACGATACAAATGGACGAACGTTGCAATAGAGAATGAACGAACGTACAGCCTAGTTGGTAAGTGGAGTGGTCGAAGTAGAAAAAAGAGCGTAATAGCAACAGAAGAGAAAAGATATAGAGATAAAGAGATAGAGAGAGAGAGAGAGAGAGAGAGAAGGAGAAAAAGAAAAGGAAGACGAGTCCGAAACCATAATCATAAATTAGGTTAAAGTGCCGGAGAAGCGCTTAGTAACTCCGCTTTAGGTGGTCTGCTTTGCTCGAGAAGGAGAGAGAGAGAGAGAGAGAGAGAAAGAGAGAGAAGGAAAAGAAAGATAGAAGCTCACGGATAACTTGGCCCCTTCGCAAAACATGGGAAAAAATATGCTTCTCGAGCTCGACGTGGTGGAAGAAAAGAACAGAAGCGTTATGGTATAAGAGCCGGTTCTGCGTTTCGGACTAACTAACAGGAAAGGAGGCTCTTTAACCTTTCGTTAGTTTGATTAAGCTACGTACTTCGTCATTTCCATCTCGCTCTTCTCTACCGGATTTTCTTTTCCCTTTTTATTATTTTCTTTTTTTTTCATTAGTTAGTCTAAAGGAACTCGCTACAGAAGATAAAACGAGTTAGTTCGAGGGGGTGAAAGAATCGATCTCTTGACAAAATGAAAAATATGTTGTTTATCCAATTATTTAAAGCATAATTGAATCTGTCTATTTCTTTAGATTTGAATTAAATTATTGTGAATATAAAAAATAATTTATTTATAGATATTTACAGGTATACGTTTTCATGATTTTAATAATGTAATGATATTACTTATACATATATATATATATATATATATATATATATATATATATATATAAAAGGATCTTGGTTTACGATTACATCTAATTCCTCACGTTGACCATATGATTCGAGCATGTTCAAGGATAGTAACAAATAAAGAAAATAGAAAGAATTCGCGTATTGAGGATCATAGGTCGAAATGTCGAAACGCGAATGTTAATGAAGCAGAAGTCCTGATTCTGTGCTGAATGCCTCCACGCAGTCCAATGAGATTTCGTGAATTCGAATTGGAACAGCTTGTGCCTTCGATCCGTTAAAAAATCGAATATCCTCGGCGATTTTCGTAAATAGAATTTATTGATTTTTTGTTAGAGTCGAATCACGATACGATGGTGGAGAGTAAAAAAAGAAAAAAATTCGTTCTGGATCGATTCAACGATTTTATAATTTATGGCAAAGAAGAAATGCTAAACACGTGCACGTAATGCACGTACTACGTTAAATCCGGATTTTTAAATGCATGCATATATAGTATACATTTTTTATAGTATATATACATATCATTGAATGTGTATATATATATGGTACGTATGGTCGATGTAATATATTCTGTGAAAATATATCTATCGTATTTAAATTTTTAAGTACATGTATATATATATATACATATATATATATATATATATATATATATTCATAGGAAAGGAATCTGACTCACCTAAAATACCGAGGCGAAAATTTATGGTGACGAAAACGACATTTCCGTAAGCCGTTAGAACGGTGCCATCGTATGGATTACCACTGTTCCATTCGTAACTTTCACCATGTATAAACACCATCACCGGATACTTCTTTAAATTCCTCTGACCTGTGAATGGAAACAAAAAGATATCGATCGCTATTACTATAAATAGTAAAAACATTTTTGTTAAATATCTTTCATATATTACATATACGTATATGCTATTATTATATTCATATGTATACATATGTAGATATACGCTATTACGATAGGTCACGTCGTTTTTTACGAGTTACTTTGATTTACGTCGGACGAAAAATGATCACCGTAGTTTGCTTGTGGTAGCGAGAGCACGTTGGTTCGGGTCAGTTTGAAAATTTATATCCATATCGGTCGGCTCGCCAACTATTCAGAGTTTTCGATATTAGAGTAACTATAAATTCTTCCAATCCCGTCCGGAATACGACAAAGTTTTCTTTTTGGAATACGATCTGCAAATTAGAACGCCGAGGACTTTGGCTGTTTAATTTATCGTTGAATCCATTTCATTCGATCGCATTTTCTAGTTTGTCGGACGAAATCGGTAAAGCGGCTGCTCGAGCGAACTTTAAATCGATAGCTACGAACTTTAATCGTTTGACTCTTGGAATCGTACAAATTTCTTTTATTTTCATTCGATCAAAGCCCACGTTAATCGTGTGGTTCTTCCCTCTTTTATCATTTTATATTTCATCATACAAAATCCTTGATAACGTCGAATTTTGTTCGTTTATTATTCGTTCAAATTTTATGAAATTATTTAAATACATATACTCTTTAATTATATAATAATTACAGAGTTTCCAAACGATCCGGAGATATAACTTATTAACTTTATATATAAATGGTATAAAAGATATAAAATATAAAAGAAATTGCAAAAGCGTAGAAGATATCTAATTACAAAAATTTCGCGTGATCTGATTCAAATGATTCAATTAATCGACAATTTTTCTTTTAAATGGATTCAAGTTAATCTATCCGTCATATTTTATATTACGTAACAATATAATACACGATATATACGTATGAATCAAACGCGATACTAACGAATATCAATGATTCAAAATTAATTGAACAAAGTAGGTATTCCTTCTTATTTTTTTTTAGTTTCTCTCTTTCAAAACAAGAAGATACAAAATAGAAGTGAACAAATGTTTCGAACGTTTTACCGTCGTGAGAACATTGCGACTGTCACTCGTGATATGTTGGAGCGAGGGCGCATGGAAATTGAATGTCGCATCGATGTTAACCGAGTCGACGAATGAGACACACGTCGGAATCCACTGAGAATGCTGTGCATCGAAGTATTTCGATATTATAAAATTACTTGCTCGTGGAAAGCGCGTTATTTCACAGCCATGAAATATCACAAAATTTTAATATCTTTTCGAGAGAAGCAAAAGCGCGTACGTATATTACTTCTCTCTCTCTTTCTTTCTCTGTCTCTCTCTCTCTCTCTCTTTCTCTCTGTCTATCCCTCTCTCACACACTCTTTCTATCTCTTTATGTCTCTCTTTCTAACTTCATCTGAGATGATACTTTTATGTCAACAATTTAGAACATGCGAGCTTATTGTATTTCATATAAAAATAATTTTGTAATTTTCATTATTTAAAAATATTTTTTCAAATAGTATGTCTTAAAATTTATATATATATATATATATATATATATATATATATATATATATATATATGTATGTATGTATGTATTATTAATTCCAATTTTCCTTTCTCTTTTTTTCTTTTTTTTTGATAAACACTATTATCTATTGTTCGTTTGTAGTATTATACTATGGATTAATATTTCTAGCGAGGACGGTCGAGTGTAGTTATTCATCAAAAGATTTTTAATGAAATAGAAATACGACATACGTACATCAAAGGATTTCAGCGCGACGATATTAATTGCAAATATGACTTTATTATTTTAGATTTAAAGAAATCTCTATAATTTTACAAGGAATAAAACGACTACACATAGTTATCAATTTTATGAAGAACAAAAAAGAAACGCGAGTACGATCTTTTAAAATATTTATTAAATACGAACATCACGATCTCAATCTAATCCATTTAATCAATAATGGATTGTGTAATCGGGAAGGTAATAGAAATCGTTAGCTTTTGCTGTTTTACTTCTCTCGTGTACACACATTAACCGTATCGATTGGTTACGAAGGATACTCTTCATCTCACAAAGTGATCGCTTAATCACAGATTTGATTTTATCCTTGATGATGAGCGAATATATTGAGAAATAGAGACAAATGCAAAGATTGAGATGAAGATAGAAATAGAGAGAGAGAAAGAGAACGAGGAAGAGAGGTATCCAGAGGGGAAAGAAGGGAAGAGAAATCTAAAAACTTATTTGCTAGCAAAGCTTATCCTGAAGGTTTAATTTACAGTTTCAATTATCACTGCTGACGCGAAGCATCGAACGTACCGCCATATTCCTATTTGTGATTGAACCACGAAAAGGAAAAGTTCTCTCATCATTGGCGAGGAAATGTACACCCTTCTCCCTTCCTTTAAAACAAAATCACGAAAGGATGAGAGTATAATGGATCGAACGTGAACCAATATCGATGACCTCTTGACTTTTTTCTTTTTTTTTCTTTTTCTTTTTCTTCCTTTTTTTCTTTCTTTTTTTTCTTTTTTTTTAATCTTTCTCCTAATACCTTTTTTTATCTTTCCGATAGAAATGATCTCTCTTTGAAATGGCACATGGTAGTAGATTTAAAATTGAAATGGCGAATAAAAAAAATTGCAGGGTTTTATTGATATCGTTTGATTGAAATGTTTTCTCTTTTTCAAATTTTAATAGACAGGTTATAAAAGGTATGCAGACGTATCTATGCGTTACGTCATTATAATTTCTTCCATGTACATAAAAGGATTTCACAATAGGATTGTAAATATCATTTCGAATTCATTCTTGGGATCTTAAAACATAGATTAAAGGGAATGCAATCACGTCGCTTTATTCAAATTATCCATCACTCGATGCACGAATTGATCGATCGATCGATCGAAAGAAAGTAGGTACTCGGGAAGCATCTCTTTTAATATTATCCGTTAAATTGAGAATCTGTTACTCTGATGTCGCATCAATTTAGTTTGGTTGACGAGGGAAAAGAAGAGAGAAAAGGAAAGATCGATTTGAAAAAGTACGGAAAGAAAGAGAGAAATACTAAGAAGGAAAATATAAAATCTTGTTATTCTGTAAGTAAATATCCTTATAAAAGATCTTAATGTTCTAAAATATAATTAGATTAAATAATGTAGAAAACGTCTAATAAATTTACTTATAATGTATTCTTAAATAATAGTAAATAATAAAAAGTTATTAGTGTATATTACTATAACAATCTATAATACAATATATAAAAAGAAAATTGTAATATAGTAAATGTACAATAAATAAAAGAGATCGATATAAACAGCGATATAAATTGTTTAAAAATGAAATTTTAAACAAGGACAAAAGAGATACAGAAATAAGAGAGAGGAAGGAAATATCTAGGGCAAGGAGGACAAAGACCTTTACGAACGACCAGCCGAGAAATTTGCATGAAAATTGAAAGGCAAATCGGTGCGTTCTGCATAAAATTGATGTATCGAGAATCATGGCCGTAGGTAGGTATTTTCATGTCGTGCTGGTCGCAGACTGTTTTCTGGAGTGAGAAACCGATAGTATAAATCACTCGACGACAACCTAATCTGTATCCTAATAAATGGAAGAAAGTATGGCTTCCTTTTTCCTGATTTTGTCAGTTATTGTGATCAATTTTAAACAAAAAAAAATAATTATTATTATTATATAAAGATCAAAAAAGAAAAAAGAAAATTCAAAGTATATAAAACGACATTGAGCAGAATCAAATAAATGATCGCATAAAATAAGTAACATAGAATATGTTTAAAATTATTATTTCGATGTCAAATACAATGAACTAGTCGTGAAAATTTATTTAATTGTTAAATTATTTAATTGTTTAATTTCTTCATTAAATATTATTTAATCTCTTCATAAAAACGGAAAGAAAAATCCTTCTTGGCTATTCTCCAAAAATTTGACACATTGTTGAACGTGCCAAATATCTTTAGTACGAATTCTTTCTCTTGGAAGAGAATCATCTCACAAAGGGGGTTGAAAATTTGTTCAGGGTGCTGCCATCCCTGGAGTATGGTTTGAAACTGTATACCGACGTCGTTTCCAAAGCTACGATGTAGATGTCGTCAGGTATATCGTTTTACTACCCTTTAAATGAACTTCCAATATTCTTACCCTTAACGAGAACTTAATGTATTTCCTACGTATTGATTATAGTTATTGCGAATGTTACATTCGTCGATCAAAAAAAAAATTTATCTGAATTTTTATTGTAATATATATATATATATATATATATATATATATAACAACGTATATAACAATATATATTTATGTTATAACAATAATTGTTATATCAGATAATTAATCTCTTATGGAGATTACGAATATGATAAAAGATTCTTATGCGAGAAAGTTTCGATTTTCAATAATTTTGTATAAAATAGTCTTTTATTTATTTATTTTTTTATTTTTTATACGTATATACACATTTCTCACAGTTTATATTTGATTTTAGTTCGTCAGTTTTTACACGTGTAATTGCAATTCTCCGTAATTTGTGCATTTTCAGATATTGCTCTCATCAAAATTTATTGGATCAGTAGCGTGTCTAGCTCTGTCGAATTTGATGAACCTGCAATGAACGTGCGTAATATTAACAAAAAACATCAAAAAGAAAAAAAAAGAAGAGAAAAAAGAAAAAAGCGAGTGGGAAGCATAGGTGGAGAACGACACATCGTTGTGAATTCTCTCAGCTTTATCAATCCAACGTGATACTTTTTCAATTTTCACTCGAATTTTGTACTCGACCGAAACTGTTTTGTCTCTTTTTTTATATCTCTTTTTCTTTTTTTTTTTTTGATCACGATCGAACGTATGACGGCGTCGGCGATTTATTGGCCGTTCCCAATGAATTTTCGCGTTCACGTTCAAACGAATCGAAAAGTCGTAAATTTTCGTTTTAAGCTCTAATACGCACTAGTCGCATCCTTTTAAATGGACTTTAAACGTCGGATTAATTATCTTCGTGACATTTTAAAAACATGTTATATAGTACATACATACGTGTGTATATATATATATATATATATATATATATATATATATATGTATGTATGTATATATATGCGTATGGGGACGAATTAATCGAACTATATGAATCGAACTATATGAATAATCGATATCGTTAACTATTTCAACGAATTGTTAAATATTTCGATATATATATCAATTATTTCCTATCATTTTTTCTAATTATATAATAATGATTATTATGACAAAAATTTATATCATCTATAAACGCATATAAGTATATATTGTTATAGATATATATAGTTATATGCATTGATATAAAAAGTAATAAATTTTCTTCATAAAGAAAACACAAATCTATGAATATTGATCGCTGTTCATAATATGAACAATAAATTATGGTCCATATATTATTATAGAATGATTAGTACCACGTTGTATACTCATAGAAATGAAATTTCATTGATATATGTAATATTATCTGTAAGTCTGTAAATAATATTAAAATTATTAAACTGATGATATTATATGTAATTAAATATTATCTAAAAAAAAATATATAAAATAATTCATTCTTATTGTATTCTTTATGAAAGAAAAGATGATTCACAAGAGAGGAAGTTCTGGCTAGGAGCTTTTGTATTTCATCTTTGTTAAAGATTTTATAAAACAGACTCCGAATGGAGAAGCATTATTGTTACGATATAAAGTTCAAAGAGATTGGAAACCAAGCAAATGGAGTAGGTATTATTGTAAAATAAACGCCAGCATTGTTATAAGATACAAACACTCAAAGATTAAAAGTCTCGTCTTCATTAAAGTGTTCCTTTCAACATTGAAACATTGCAAATAATGTCCTTCTTTTTCTACAATCATATCTTCAATTGTACGCAAGGGTTATACGCTAGATTTCTTTTTCTTTCTTTTTTTTTTCATAACTTCTATTCAAATAGAGATCGACATATTTTTTCTAAATTTTGTCACTCGTTCAAATTCTTTTTAAAGTATCGTGCTGAACCGTGTAATACCATAGATCATTCGTTTATGAAATAAAAAATATGAGTAACATGAGTCAAATCGAATATTTAAAGTGACTTTTACGAATAATAACTTCCATTAATATTCGAGTAATATTTTATCAGAAGAGGATATAATTTCTCATATGAGAATAACAAAATTTTACAAGGTACAGTAATTATCTATCATAAAAAATAAATCATAGTTTCTTGTTTTACATACAGAAAGATTTATCATAATATAGACAAGAAATTTGTTTCTCGAATAATGATTAGAAAAAAATTCCGTGGTTTTAAAAAAACGTTGAACATTAAAATATTCTTGCGTAAATAAAGATCCCGTATGCACACGATATAGGTGATTTTATAAAAAGTGATTCGAATTCTTTCGTTCCCGAGATCGGTATGTGATATCGATTAGACTTCTCGGTAAATATCACGGCCGTGATTCGCTTCCTCGTACCGTTCGGCGGCCATTTTTCCAAGAGATCGTGACCCGACGAGACGCGGAGGTTCGAGCGAGCAAAGTGCGAAGTCGTGTCGTCCGCTTTTTACGAGCCAGCCGTGCCGGGGAAATCGAGAACGTGGTGGTGGCGACGTCAGAGATGGCGACGGTGGTAGCAGTCGGTTTTCGAGGA
Source organism: Vespula vulgaris (assembly GCF_905475345.1). Classification (NCBI taxonomy): domain Eukaryota; kingdom Metazoa; phylum Arthropoda; class Insecta; order Hymenoptera; family Vespidae; genus Vespula; species Vespula vulgaris. Next base: position 2,578,548 of record NC_066593.1, on the reverse strand, counting down.
AAATGGCGGAACGACGAAACGCCAGAGTCACCATCCGCATTTCGCATTCCTGCTTCGAGCGATTTGCACCGTTTCTACCTCGCAAGCTCACGGATTCGCGTAGCAACTCTCACTCGTGCATCAGCCCCCACAACTCTTTCTCTCTTTTCAACGTTCTTAAGAATTCCGTTTCTTCCGTTTCAAACGAAATATACTCTCCTTCCGTTTCTAGCATGACGATATTGAAAAAGATATAAGAAGAAATTCAAAAGACTTCGCTAAAATACTTGTTCGCGATTATTTTAATAGCAGATAAAACTCTATGGAAATGAATTATTTCGTTTCCTTTTTTGCTTATTGCGAATGTAAATTAACACGAGTTACGTAAGAGCACAAACGAATTTTAATTGTTCTCTCTGTAGTCGGTTCGTACTTGTAGAAGATTAGTCGTCTCACGTACTACCCAAATGTACGCCAGACATAAAACCATTTCGGTATGTTAAACGGGAAGATAAATATGAAATTTCTATTGAAAATTATGTTTCCTTTCAAAGTTATTACGAATCCTTTCATCTGATAATGCTTAATTTTAATATATTCTGCAAAGGTCGAAAAATACAACACGGATATTTTTTCTTTTCTTTTTTTAATCCGTTTCTCAGTATTTTTTAATTGATAAACATAATTCTTTACAATGTTTCTAAAACGTTCACTGGAAGATTTCACAAAGTGATATGGGAATAACCCAATATGAAAAAGGGGGAAGTTTCTTCTCAGCGACGCGAAAAAAAAATTTCGCATTCTCTTTTGTGATATAGCAAAGACTCGTATCCCCATATATATAAAATCTGCTAGGTAGATTTTTTAAAATTAAAATTGTAACATCATATCTTATTACCGCGTATTTTCATTTTCTCTTTGTGAACAAAGTAAGGTTCTGAAAAATCTTATTCTTTCCTTATCATCGAACAATCCTCTATCTCCATCTCACTTCCCTATTTTCTTTTTCCTTCGTCGAAAACAAGTCCGAAAAGAGAAGTGCAGACTGAGGAAACTATGGGAGTTGCCTTAAAAAGTGAAGCAGATTCGAACGAATCGAAACGATCACGATATAGCTTTCTTTCCTGTTCTTTTGTAGCAACGGTTCTTCACTTATAGTTTTCTAGGGACTCTACATTTTATTTTTTTAGTCTTCCTTTCACCAATATATTTAATTAAAAGTAAAAAATTTTAATACAAACAGGAACATTATCTTTCTATTTATTAATTATTACTGCATTAAGATATATTATTTTTATTTTTGAACAAATATCCACGAGGAACAAGTAGGATATTCCTTTCGTTAGAAAAGAGATATCTCGTGAATAATAGTAATAAGAAGATACAACTTTATATATGCTATCCTATTATACTATATTTATTTCTACTTATTTTATATACGTTTTTTATATTCTATATGTACATCAAAATATTAAGATAATTTCAAATTCTAATGTATCATTATAACATGTATCATCATCGTCGTTGTCGTCGTAATTATTATTATTCTTATTATTATTATTGTTATTATTATTATTTCTAATTATTATATAGATACGCAAATGTATATATGTAGGAAATAATGAAGATAAGATATACGGCAAATTATCAATTATCGTCATTCTTACCATCATTAAATTTTTCCTTTCTTTCTCTCTCTCTCTCTCTCTCTCTCTATATATATATATATATATATATATATATATATATATATATATATTATTTCTATCTTTCTCTTTCTTTTTTTTTGTCTTCTATTTCCTTTATTTCTATTCCGTCCATTTTTTTTATTTTTTCTTCTTCTTTCACGTCCCTCTGTCTTGAATCTTTTGATCTTTAGCACAAATCATTATTGCACAAGCATTGTTGTATTCCGTATATAAAGGTAGCTTCGCAGCTGATCAGTCGTACGTCTCTATGCTCGTTCCCTCTTCTCGAGATACACGCGTTTCGCGTATAATATCCGTGCCTCGGGTATTCGGAATGAAAACGAGGCGATCCTGATTAAAATACTTCTACAACGAGAACGATCCGATGACAATTATCAATAAATATTGATCTCTCATTGAACGACCAGCTTTTATTTTTCTTTTCTTCTTCATATTTTACTCATGAGAGATATGGAGAAGTATAGGAAATGAAATTGATAAAACATAATCGCATATGGTTCAATAAAATTAATAAATGATTATCATTATATCTATATAATCTGTATAATCTGACGAAGAAACAAAAATTACCTCGAAGAGTCTCGAAAGAGGGTAATTAATTGTTTAAATCATTTGAAAAATTTTCGCCTGTATTTATATTTCATTCGATACATTTACTTTCTGTTTAATGAGTCAAATATTACGTTTATATCTTTCGATTAAATTTTCTTTCTTATTTCTCGTATTTCTTACTTTTACGATACAGTATATATACGTGCATATATATATATATATATATATATATATATATATAAATTATCGGAATAAGAAATCAGCATTTTGTCTGTTCCTATTCTCTCTCTCTCTCTTTCTCTCTCTCTCTCTCTTTCTTTCTTTATCACAGAAATAGCTTCCGATCTCGAGGACAATCCGATCGAAACGATATCGCAAGAGGTGGAGACCGGACAAAGGGAGGAAGGAAGAAAAGGCCTTTTCCCTTTAGCATAACTCCTTCTACTTCCGGGCTCTTGTAGCGAGAACGCGGAAGACCGTGAGAGATTCGAATACTCGATAGGAATGGCCGTCGATGTTGATACACGCTCCGGCAAAGCCTTCCATTATCGTCGACGACGCCATTGAATCCCAGCTACATGTATTCCAATGTATACGCAGCTCGTCTCGAGAAGATAAGACGACGTCGATGGAAGGATGACCTCGAGGCAGTCCGTAAACTGCTCGACCATTTATCGGGCTTTAATCAACGGGAACTATCGACGTTCGAACGAATTACGAATCTAAAATATAATCTCCAGTATTAAGAAACAAACAATTTTCACCTGACAATGTTACGCCGGTAACATAAATATTAGTAATTAAAAAAATACATTAGGATTGGAGTATGAATCCATTATATTTTTTTAATTTTTTTTTCTTACCTTAAAAAAAGATAGAGAATTTTTTTTTGTATTATATAAATTATCAATATGAAGTCTATTAAAGAAATTCGATGATTCTAAATGACCATAAGCACTTCTGTTTATTCAATAGCAATGACAGAAGTGAATAGATGCATAGTAAGATCAGTATAATAGATTTCTTTCTTTTTATAATAATTCTTTTTCTGTTAACAGAACAATATAAGAGAAATTTGCATCGTAATTGTTTATTTATTGCAGTAAAGAATGCAAATGGCATTTTTGTTGTTTCCCTCTTTCTCTCTCTCTCTCTCTATCTTCCATCTTCCTATGCAGCCATGTCATCTCGCTTCATATTCAAAAATACGGTACCGGATCTTCGATATTTCCCTTTTCACATTCTCTCGTTGGTAATGTATAAGGCAAGACCCCATTCTAGCTGCAGACGCACTCCTTTTCTTCTCGTGATTTATATCCTGCACTTCTTTCTTTCCGCACACGAGCCTAAAAGCGATCGACCAGTGAATTATAAAAGGAGTGCAATCTATGACTGTACTATACGAAATTCGTTCAATGCCCTTGAAATAAAGTATTCGTATTCTTATGCATTTTTCTCCTTTCATTTCTTTTATTTAAATAACAAATATTTCTCGCAAGTAATGTAATGTATATCACATCATAAAACGTAACTGTTAATAATGGAGAAAAATGTGACATTTAAAAAATAAATAAATAAGGTATCACCGATAGTAATAAAGAAAAAGAAAAAAGAAATGAAGAGAGAGAGAGAGAGAGAGAGAAAGAGAGTAGCAGCAGAAGCAGCAGCAATCTCGACCAACAAACTAGAGTCATCGAGTTCACTTTGCTTCCCTTTTTGAGTTTATAAATGATCTTCGAAGTAACTCTTGAAACTGGCTTCACCGCGCTCGAGATACTCCTAGCCTCGGTGTTCCATAGCTCCTTCTTCTTGCCTCCCTCTCGAGGATGAAAGTCTTTTATAAAAGAAGATTGCTACTCGCTCGACGAACGAGCGTAACTCTGCGTCGAACGTTTCCCTTTAGAAGATAGAAAATGCGAGAACAATGTCAAGGAAATACAAGTGTAGGAAGATGGTTGAAGGTTGGTTTATGTATGGTTAAACCATAGATGCGTCAAAGGAAAAAATAATCACTTGGAACGGTTCGAATATCCCTTTTCTTGTTTTATATTCAGGATAATAATGTTACGCATTATCATTGTTATTTCTATGAGAAACATAATTTCTGAGATTCTGAGATACGCATGCATTTATGCATGCATACACTTACATATCTATTTGCATACGTATGTATAATAAGGAAGAATAATAACATCTAATAAGAATAACGTTTTCAAGTTTTCAAAATACTCCTTTTTATGTATCTTAAAATATCATCGTGCGTTAACATAATTTTTATACTGAAATAATCGTTTTCGATTCAAGATAACATAGTGAGTTAGATATTTTCATTACTTGCATATCACTTGAAGTTAACAATAATGGATTGAGAACTCTTGCTATTTCAATTGTTCGATACCTTTTAGTTAATCAACTAATTAATAGCAATATCATATAACTATGTTCGTATATAGATTTATTCTCGGATGTTCGCATTTCAAAATCAAATTATTGGAACGTGTGTAGGATGAATCAGATAAATTGGATTAATCAGGATATGGAAAAAAAATAAAAGAAATAAAAAATGTATTTATATCGTAGTTCGTTTCGTAAGTATCCTGTTTGATTGAGTTTAATTGTTATACAATATATAAAGGGGAGAAGATAAATTATAAATTACACAAATAAATTTAATTATAATTTATATTTAATTTTTCATATTAATCTCATCTAGTGTTTAAAAAACGCCAATTTTTTCATTCACTCAAGACTCTATAAGGTTTGTATAAATATATAAAAATGAAGTTTTTAAGTTATTTTCATATGTTTATATAGATATACAATAGATTATATAAAGGTGATTATGACGAAGATGATAACGATATATATAATGAAGTAATAAAAGCGATTGTGTGTAAATGAAGAGCATAAAGAAATAGTTGGAAATAATTTCGACAATTCTTAGAAGAATTTCGGTCGGTTGCTTTTCATGCTATAAGAAAAGACAAGAAGAGAACGTCGCGTTAGCTCGATTCTCGAAGGAATCTCGAGTAGCTGGAGTCGTCGGTAAATATATGGTTGGACGCACTCTCCAACGACGGTAGTAGCTACTTAACCAGCATGCCGGCACGAATAGTCTCTATAAGCCTCTTTCTGACGTCTTTATTTTACGAAAGTATTCTTAGCCCTTAATAATTTTTAGCAGAAAGAAGCTTGAATCGAATAGATTTTCTCGTGCTTCCGCTTTATTTTAATAAGAAACTAATAATATATTTATAACAATATATACAGCTTCCGTTTTATATAAATTGTTGTGAATTATTTTTGTCAAAATGTACAAAAAAATTTATTGAAAAAAGTGAGATTCACAATGTCAATTTTTCTTCATTAAATATAATAGTAAATCCTTATAGGAAACATAAATGAAATTAATAGACCATCCTGGTCTATTATATGGACCATTATATAACTAATTAAACAACATAAGTATATACTTATGTAATAAAAAAATCGATTATTTAACATTTTTTCTGAAATTCAAAGGAATGGAATAAATCATTAACGAGGTTTGAAATCCCTCTATCACAGATCTAAATAATCGTCAGGAATAATTTATTAAACGGGCGAATAACGTACTCGACGAGGTCATTCGTCACGCGCGATCGATCAGACTATTGTCCTTTGTGAATAAATCGTCGCGTAATTCCATGTATGAAAATTCATTGGGAACGAAATCGCGCGATAGTTATCAATGAATGACGATTATTATTAATTACGAACAAATTCTCGGGCATCGATCTCTCCCAATATTTGTTCAATCGACTCGAATTTCCTTCTTTCGGGTATCAATTAGAAAAGTTATGTTAAAAAAATTTTTAATGTTAAAAAATCTTGCACAATCTTTTTAAACATTTCGGCACGATTTCTCTTTCTCTTTCCTTATTCTTCTTAAAAAAAAAAAAAAGAAAAAAGAAGAAAGAAAAAGATTTAATTGAAAATAAGAAAAGTCCTTGCACTTAACATTTTTTTAAATTTCGCAATATTTTTGTAAATGTTTCTGTTCACGACTTCCCTTTTTACAAGAAAAAAAAAAAAGAAAGAAAGAGAAAGAGAACTTCAAAAAGAAAAATCTACTTGATAGTAGAACAAAAGTTTGTTCCCGAAAGTGGAAAGGATATATTCTCGCTTAAAAAAAAAAAAAAAAAAAAATTGCACAAAAGCAAAATTTGTATAAACATTTTTAATAATATAGTCGTAACTTTTACATGTTATACGTTTGGTTTTCGTGCAATTGCCGATCCGATCGTGAACACGAAAAAATAGCGGAAAGGGTAGAAAAAGTGTAAAGGTGGGTGGGTGAGGGGGAGAGGGGGAAGGGGTTGCCACGTTGGACGTTATTAAATATAATTACGTTCTTATCGTACCCGTTTAAATGCATGAGACGGACTTGCCGGCTAAACCGCACGGACGACCGTGAGAAGCGCCGTTTTCTACGTTCTACTCGCTCCGTGTCCGAGCGTATTTACGCGAGCCGCGATAAGCGCACTCTGTCCCTTTTTTAAAGGAACGGCTTAAAAGCTCGCGCGCGAGAAAAAGGCTCTTCGAAGAGGAAACGAACTCGTGCGTGCGCCTTTATGACTTTCCCTCTCTTTTCCTCTAATAGCTGGCTCTAACTCTCTTTCTTTCTTTCTTTCTCTTTTTCTCTCTTTCTCTCTTTCTCTCTTTCTCTCCCTTTTTCTCTTTCTTCTCTTTCACTCTTTCGTAATTTCTTAGTTCTTTTTCTTTCCTTCTCTTTTCTTTAAAGAGGCGGTCTAGTTGCTAAGGGCCGTAGTAAAACGGACACATTTGTTAAATTATATTAATGCTTTTAGCAACTACAAAACGATAAAATTTACTTTTTATTTCTGTAATATTATAATTATAATTAAAATATTTATCTTCAATAATAATAATTATTGATGAAATCGATTAATTATCTAAAAATCGAATATATTGTAGAGATTATAAATATGTATACATGTACATGAGGTTATCTATAAGAATGTCGACTTTAGAAATCCATTCATAATGGCTACGTATATACGTACTTAGATCACTTATTCAATATTGAACAAATTACTCTTATTATAAGGATAATATTAAAATATATAGGCAGAAAGAGGGCGTTTTTCCCTTTAAAACAAGCTTTTTTTCACATTTCTACGACTTCTGGTTCAAGAGATATCGCCTTCGAAATATTTCCATTCATCATTCCTATAACCTGTCTATACACCGTGCGTAGTAGTACTATATAGTAAAAAAAATTTACGTCTATCAGCTGACAAGTCTTGCGTAAATTCCAGGAATTTATGTAGGTCAGTGTGTCAATAACTTCATTAATAAAATTATATAGGTCAATTTTTCTCAATGTGTAAATACTATTTTATTTATTTGCGAGTATCTCCGGAACTAAGGGTCGTAAAAAATTCATACAAAGACCATTTTAACGGGTAAATTTTTCTCTATTTTGTTATATAACAATAAAAATTGTTTAACAAATTGTTATAAACAATTTCTTATAAACAATTTCAATAAACAATTTTTTATCAATCAATATTATATAATACATATATATACACAGATCTATCCATAATTTTAAGAATTTGTTATAAACAATTTGTTATAAACAATTTGTTATAAACAATTTCAATAAACAAGTTTTTATCAATCAATATCATATAATACATTTATATACACTTCGTATCCATAAATTTAGTAATTTGTTAAAAACGATTTCTTATAAACAAATTATTATAAACAAATTATTATTAACAATTCTTTATAAACAATCTAATATAATTAATTTCAATGATCAAGTTTTTATTAATCTGTATTATAAATTCATTTATATGCATATACATTTGTCCATAAATTTAATAATTTGTTATAAACAATTTGTTATAAATAATTAGTTATAAATAATTGCAACAATAAATTTTTTATCAATATTATTATATAATACATATAGATACACGTACATCTATTCATAAATTTAATAATTTGTCATAAACAATTTGTTATAAACAATTACAATAATCTTATTTTTACAGCAATTAATATTACACAATATATATATATATATATATATATATATATGAGTGTATGTGTGTGTGTACAGAGATACAAACACATCTATCCATATACGTTTAATAATTTGTTATAAACAATTTTTGTAAACAATTTCTTAGAACATTATTGTTTATAAGTTATTTAATTCCTCCTAAAAACATCTTAATCGAGTCAATCATAGGATTATAGATCAAATTAGTAGGTTATCGATGGTGGTTAACAAACAATTAATAAAAGAAGGCGATTCAACGTGAATATTTTTCCTCTTAAGTTCGTTCTCATTGCGTGCTCGGTGCTTGGCTCATCGAGTTCAGGTGATTAAGTGGTCGTTAAGGTAATAGTAAGACGTCGATGACAGCGTGTACCGTTCGCTACGAAGCGTGGAGACGCGACGGCGCCAGCAAGAGCTCTCGTGGCTAACGACCCTTAGGATCTCCACCGACAAAAGTTTTTCCAATAGCATCGTTTCATCTATAGAGGGATATACCGTTAGAAAAGTAGTGAGACGCATCGTTCTTCTTCCGTAGTATAATCGATAGTCTTGAATGATTACCTCACACATCGCTGATTTGAAAAATCTATTTATAAATATAATACATAGATTTAATAATTCGATGTCCAACTTATCGACTGTATTTATTTTTCTTTTTGTCGCCCTTCCCACAAAATTTGAAATTAACATTTATGAAACGAATATTACAACAATGTTGTATGTTTAAATAATTCTCGATTAACTTCTACATGCATGAAGCATTACAATCGCAAGATTACGTTTCAAACATTTTGATCGTAAACATTTATTTAATATTAATAATATTGATAAAGGGAAGAATGAAAGAGAGAGAAGAAGAGAGAGAAAGAGAAAGAGAGAGGGAGAGAGAGAGAGAGAGAGAATAAAAAAGAAAAAGTAAAAAATGAAAAGCAACGAGCTCAATGCAGAGAATCAAATTTTCGATTCGACCAGTTTTGTACGGGCTAGCTTATCGTACGATTCGACGTTACAAGAACAATAAACGAAATTCGAAGGGCTGCGCGTTCGAGAAACAACGAGCATAAAATTCAAATTCGCGAACGATCGCGAGGGTGATCGGGAAAACCGAAAACCGATTATATTTTCGTGGTGATCCCATCCAAAACGTAGATACGTACGTACATACATACGTGAAATACCGATTCGCAGAATAAATGGCCTCGCGATCGTGGCAAAGGGCTAACGCGTAGTTTACATATATCATGCAAAGTATGGCCAAAAGCGTACCGTAGGCCGTTTTGTTTTGGATGACCATTTATCCTGTGGCTCGATGGGTAACAATAAAAATCTCGAAAGAAGGATCACGATTGTTCCAACGATTTCGACGATTGTTAGTGAAATAAAGCGGCTCGTAGTCCCAAAATGTCGGGTATACATGTGTATGTATGCACGTTCTTGTTTCATACGAGCACTAGTCATTGTTCGAAAGATTTTCGTGAAATAATTCATACGGACAATTATCTCTTTCGACGATAATTATTTATGACTTTACAGGAAGATTTACTTGGCTTGCAGTAAAAAGTTTAAATCTAATAAATTTGTTTCTACATTAAAATTCGTTGTATAATAAATTTAAAACGTTCTTTAAAAAAAAAAAAAAAGAGAAAGAAAGAAAAAGAACCTCTACAATTTAACTTGTTTATGAAGTAAAAGGTAGATAATTAATAAGTTTCCAAATGAACTGTTTGTAAATGATTAAAAAAATTTCTTTTTCCTTTTAATATTAATTTTAAAATTAATTTAATTAATTTGAACGTGTCCCCGATCGATAAATCAATTATTGTGAATTATTATTATATATACTATAGTAAACTACGACCTTTTTTATAAATATAAACAAATTTAATATTATCCGTTGACCTTTCTTAATTCATCACTGGACCGGACAGTAATCGAATTCTTAGCACATTTTATCCGTAACGAGCAGCTTTAACTCCTTTTCAGCTACGATTAATCAATCGGTTGATTTTCATTTTTGCAAAGACAAAACGAGGACAAGCAATCGAGCGAATAGGGGAGGTTACGAAGGTCGGTAACGCGAAACGATAATCGATTCAACGCGTCGCTTCGTATTCGTAACGCTCCAGCAATTATTATTAATGCGGTGAACCGCAACGATTCGTCGCATTCTCCTCTCCTCTCTCTTTACGTTTCGGACGTTGACCTCGCTGAGAACAACGAAATGTAAATGAGTAATCAAGAAAATCTAGCAAGAAGGAAAGAAAATAACCGAAATTACCATCGAGGATATCGATCAGATCTTTGTTATTGTTCGCAAACACACGCACGAGATTGCACCGTGATAAACGTCTATATGTACGATCATGTATGATACATATGGTGTATATATATTTATTATCTTCTACAAATCTTACTTAAAAATAAAATTCATTAGATTTATCGAGATGTATCTACGTTATGAATTATTAAGTATACATTTATTATATCCATATGTTATATCATGATTGAAAAACTGTATCGATTATAATATACATATAGGATTAATTTAGCATAAATTAAAGTATGTAGCATAAAGCATTCCATTTATACTTGATAATTAATATGCATCGAAATGAATTTGTTAATTGCCAAAGATTTAATTAATTTTCGATATTGTCGTATTTTTCCTCAGTATCAATTATGGCATCAATTATCATAAAAGAACATCATTAACTTTCATTGTAAATGCTTCTGTTTACCACAAATACAAAATGGAGTCGTTGATGATCTACGATGGTGGCATCGTAGACAAACTATCGTCGTTCCACGATCCAAAGCCGATCGTCTGTGACCGGCTTAATGGCTCGGAACAGAGCCGACTCACGGACAGCTGTATCGTCACATACGACGATGAATGTCTCGATCTTTCTATAATTTTCTACTTTTTAAGAATTCGTCAGTTCACTTACGAACAGTAAGAAAATTGACAAGCAATAATAGTTCTATTTACATTTTTTCCATTTTATTAATTATAATTAATTAAGTAACAAGCTTCGATCATCACAAAAAAATTTCTTACTCGATACATTACTCTTACTTCGAAATGATTTCACGTAAATAAATGTATGACGACGATAAAAACATTGGTCATTTTCCGTGCAAGTTAATATATGCGAATTAAATGGAATTCATTAAATTTTGGAGATAATCGGTCGTTCTAACAATCGATATTAAGCGAATATTAATAACACGCGCGAACGAATTAACACGATTATCGGATTTACAATCCCATCGGAAACGTCAAAAAATAATTTTCTTTCCTGTAGGAAAACATTCTTACGTGATTGTTAATTCTAATTTTTTTTCTTTAATCAGAGCTATCGAACGAAATCCTTGACTATCGTCCATTCACCGCGTTTTACGTTTATTACAAATTAGTTTTGATGAAACGTTTATTATTTACTCGCACATACGCGTAGCAAGGTTTTCATCCTTTTCGCGAATAAATTACAGCTTCTCGTGTTGTAGGAAAATTAAGTTACAAGACGGTACGCAACACGGACTAAACATGACGCGCCGTGAGCCCACAGTTCGCAGTGGTTTATCTTTTGTATGTGGTACTGTATGAGAAAGAGAGAGAGAGAGAGAGGAAGTTTCCATGCCTTTTTACGGGTTTAAATAAATTTGCGAGGTACTCTCTTGGTTGGGAAAAGTCGTCTACACGTAAAATTTCCTTTCGCTTTGCTTGCTCGAAAGGAACTTTATTCTGGCATGATTGTTCAATACCATCGTAAATTCCTCTTTGTATTTTCTTCAAACACGATTTGTACGAAATAAATTCTTAAAATATGATAAAAAAGAAATGATGAGAGTAGTAAAGATACCTAAAGAAAATCTATTTATGTATAATCTCTGTTGCGTTTATTACGGAAACATTGCTTTTTTCGTTTGATATATGTGATAATCGTTTTAAAAACAATCGTTATATACGAGCCCGTAAAAATGCCAGTTAATCAATTAGGAGAAGAACGTGTAACGGATCCGTCGAATGAATAAAAGTAATAAATTTTCTTCTTTGTTCCTTTTTCGCTTTTAAATCGCGTTCCTTGTAGTAAAGTCGAAAGAAGTCGAACGAAGCTTTGATAAAATCGTTATTGAGGAAGTAAATGGAAGAAGAGAATGGTACGCGTAATTTGTACGTCCGAATGGTACTTAACGATAAAATTAGGGTGGAAACGAGATTTGACGTATGCATCGTAGTACTCGAGTGGCAAGTTTCCGACCTGTCTCGCATCGTCCGAATAATTTCGTTCGCCATTAAATATGAAAACGCGATTACCTCCGTGGTCGAGACGAAGAAAGGACAAGCGTTCGTAGCTTGACGCCAGCTGAGTTGGCTCGAAGGGTTCGGTGGAAAGGGCTAGGACACCGGAGCCACCGTCATTTAACCCGATTCTTCTCTTTTCAGTCTGCCAACGGCGTTCCTATCATGCATATTTCATTCGAGGAGAGCAGGAACACTGTATGCGTGCGTGTGAGAGAGAGGGAGAGAGGAAGAGAGAAAAAATATTTATTTTGTCACATGAAAATAAACCTTTACGATTCAATCGATAAAAAACTCTTTCAATCCGCAACATCGATCGACACTTTTTCCGATAAAGTGTTTTTATTTTGTTTCTCTGGAATGGAAGAACCGAGAATACAAACATTCGATCAAATCGTTAATCCTAGTTGACCCTTCATAGAAATGAAGCTTTAGACATAGTTGTCTGTTGGTTATATTTCAAATATTTCGAATAGATTTGATTCAAAGAAATGGAACAAAGTTAGACAGAAAAGTGTCGTAGCATCAATAGGTTTTTAAGCGAATCACGTTTGTTATTTTTTTCTTTTTTCCGTTTCTTTTTTAAGATGAAAAACGATCGGAGTATAGATCGAGTGGCCGACAAAACGTACAAGTGGATTTATTTTTCGAGTTAACGCGGACAGTAAATCGACGCAAATCGATCGGAAAAGAGCGACGGTCCGTCAAAGCGTATATTTGTTATCGCATGGGTGATAATGTCAGTAGTAGGTATCGAACGCGTATATACGTATGTTCGATTCATCTATATATATATATATATATATATATATATATATATATATATATATATATCAGAATATCAATTCCTGTAAACAGTAAATGGAATTCAGGGGAAAGTGCTTCCCTGTGGCTGCAACGCTATTACCGGATATACGATTACATAAAGGGCCAGATAAAGTTATTCGTTCGATAAATAGTCTACTATATCCCTCTTTACACTGGTTATGAACGTTCTATCGACTTTTCGTTAGCAGTTGGTCGATTTATCATCACGATCGCCCTCTCGTCATCGATGAAAACGAGCAGTCGATATGATGGCGCAGTCGTACAGAGTTGCGTCGAGTGCCACTCGACATACCCTTGTCGAGTGATACTCGACTCGACATGATTTTTATGAAACGGATAATGTCGGATTAGAGGGCTTAAAGTCTCGTATCTTCGAGTGGTCCAGATATCTCGCGTCTTCGACTTCCAACTATGTAGGAGCTAGGAAACTTACGAAGTAGGAAAGAGATGTGGAGAATGAAATGGTGAGAGTCGAATGGTAAGGGCTGAGAGTAGAGGGGGAAAGAGCCAAGTGGAGGGGCTCCGAGAACGGTCTGGGAGGGCTTAATGGCTCGTCATATATTTTCCAGCAATAAGCGGCCGACTCTTATCTGCGCTTGATGTACGACCGCGAAGGGCTTCGTGTTCTGCTCACTTGCAGGACGGCTTAGACTTTCCGAACGGCGAACAATATAAAGCGACTTGGCACGCGATTACTCGATTCTTCCGCCTTACCAATGGCAACGGCAGCAGCAGAAGCAGCGCATCGTTTTCTCTCGAAGGAGAAGAGAAGAGAAGAGAAGAGAAGAAGCAGCTTCCGGGATTCAACTCTCCTCTCCCCACCGCTTAACAATAACTTCCAATTCTTACGATCTTATTTTTACTCTGAACTTGTTCGATCGTCGACTCTACACCGCTTATCTAACAATTTCTAAATCCTCTAGAGACTTTACACATGGTTGGAAAATAAATGCCAAGCACGCTTACCAATTTATTTATCGTATAATAAATAATGTGAAAAGGTAATTGGTAGTCTAGTGTATTAAATCACGTTATTTACATGAAAATACTGCAAAGGCATATACCACGTTATCTACTTATTACGGTATTATCCTTTTTGCGGATAAGAGAGGTCTCAAACTGTGATATGTTCACGGTAAAATTATTTTTCCGCTTATTCTTTATTTTAATACGTTCAGAATATGTTTAAAAATATTATCTCCTATTAGTATGTAAAAGTTTCTTTGTGAAAACTTCAAAGCTTCTATTTTTATCCTTAGATAAACTGGATGAGCATCACTACGACGGGATTACAGACCGCAGAAGGATTTAGAAATATAAACACTAAAATAAATAAAAGAGTTAAGGTAATACATAATGAAATATATATTTACATATCCATAATAAATACGGTCTAGCATAATTAAAATATACGAAATATAAATGAACACAATCTTTCCCGTAAGGCATCGTACAATTTATTGTACGATAAATCGTGCAATTTTTTATCTTCGTGAACGTTTCTGCAACAAGCTTGTTGTCTTTTTATTTTTCTTTTTTCTTTCTTTTTATAACTGCAACAAAAGTCGCATGTGCGTCGGAAAGAACGACATCGATCTTTGTATCGCAGTAATCTCCGCTTGTAGACGGAGGTGCGAGCGCGAAGAAACGGGTATTACAACGGTATACTTCTGTATCTCGGGTTAAAACCATGGGAACGATATATGAGACAGGTCGTAGTTCGCGGAGTCTAGAACTTGGACGACGAGTCTCCGACCTTAGCAACGATCTCCGAATCTGTCGCGAGTACTTAAATGGATATTTCAAAAATTATCGCCGTTTCTTCTTATCCTTTCAGCATTAAAAGTCTAGTGAATTTCTCCATAAATACAATTTAAGATATATATATATATATATATATATATATATATTTGGTTCAGAATTATTAGTAGAATCGCAAATAAAACTTATTTCTTACTTTGACATTTTATCGATGATACTTAACACAATTGATATTACATATTAAAATTAATTCAAAACTTGTCGACGATTCTTTCTTGGGATCAATAAGAAGATCTCCAACGATCGTTAATAAGTAATAATATATTATTAATAACAAATTATATAACGAGATGTAACATATATAGTGTGTATATGCGATATAGATAGAGATTAGAATCTTTTGAGAGAAATGGACGAACGTTCTTATAATGGGCGGTATAGTGAATATGTTCTATCAAAAAGATGATGATCGCCGGTCGTTAGAATAGCACGAATAGAGAGTTACGATAAAGGTTTTGTGCTTAGCCCAGCATAAGCCAGAGGCAACGCACGCTATGTATTATCGTCCAATTAGCTAATGTGGGTTAACCAGTCTAGCGAATTCGCTCGAAGAAGCTTAATACCGGCGACGTTATCCCAGACACCGACCGACCTTCCTTATGTTCGTATCCGCGGAAACGGGGCGGCGGCTTGCTTAATACGCGTTAAATTAGCCTTCCTGATGCAGGTTTCACCCGGCGTGTTACTTCGGTCATCGGCCGTCTGAAACGATATGTTAAGATAGCGGAAGGTTTGAACGTAGCGGCACGTGTATAATGTATATATATATATATATATATATATATATATATATATATATGTATGTATATACAGTTTACATATCCACACATATTTTATGGATAAAAATTTTATCGTCCAGTTTCATTTTAAGAGTTTATTTTATGTTAAACCAGCGTGTTATATATACTTATATTGAATGTATGTATTTGCATATATCAAAATATTAAACAGTTTAAATATATTATTTATCTATATATATATATATATATATATATATATATATATATAGGATAAAAGTAATAATAAGTATATTGATTATGTATTTACTGCTATAAATTGTTCATTGTGCTAAGCTAAGAGAGAGAGAAAAAAAGAGAAATAAAGAGACAGAGGGAGAAAAAGATAGAAAAAATCAAAAACACAAAGCAAAAACTCGAATGTATCAACAGAGTTACGATAGTGTGAGTTGCTTGAAGCCGCATAGACGACGTCGATCCGAAGGCGCATTAAGAAGCGCGACATGGTAATATAAGTTTAAACGAGATTTTCCAAGCGCCGTTTCGCTATTAATCCACGTCGCAAAAGTTATCCGTAGAAGGAGAGAGAGAGACAGAGAGAGGGAGAGAAAGAGAGAGAGAGAGAGAAAGAGAGAGAGAGATTCCTTAGCTCTTAGTTCTTGTAAGAAATTTTATTTTAATTATTTGGTGCAAGTGGCCGAAAGATGGATAGAGATATTATTATTATAGAGGTATACGTATACATATATATTTATTTCTTTTGTACATACTTATTTTGAAGCTCGACGTTTTAATTAACAGATTCTTTTAAGTAGTTTCAGTAAAGTCGAACTAATAAGTACTACTTCTACAGAAATAAACTTATTTAATAAGAAAACATCTGTAATTTCGTATATATGTATATATTTAAATGTAGCGATAATAATGATAATAATTAATTATATTAGTAATCCGTGTATAGTTATAAATATAAAGAAAACAAAATAAAGACATATTTATATACACGTAATAAAGCGTGTAAAAATTAATTACACGTGTATATTTGTTGGTTAATGCACATAATAATGCGTTTAATATAAATAATAAACATATATACATGTCATGAATGAAGATTATATAGAATCGACTTAATTGGACGACACAACAAAAATAAGAGTTGATAAATATTAAATTGATGTATATGATATGAGATCCTTGGGAATTCATGTTAACGTGAACTAGTGCATAAGAAATTGGTAGTTATATCGACTGATCATATCGACTGACTCATTCTTATACAAATATTAAACGTCAAATATCAAAGATAACTTGGCATTGGACAAATAACTCGAATCGATGTGAAACGTTCTCGTACGTTCGCGATTTTCCAGTTCTGCTAACCTCGGTCCCTTTCTACGTCTCGGACATTTAACGTTCATATTTCATGTCAACGCATACGTATCTACCAGAGTTATCGAGTTCATCAAAATCTATGTTCAGCTGCATTCCATTGACGGAGAAACGAAAACATACACATACCTGAACTGAACTATTTCATCCTCGTATCTTCGTAATTTATTCCATTCAAAATTTACCCATGCTTTTCTGTGTAATCAGAGAGTTAATAATTTATTCCGATAAATAACCTCGATGATTGATTAAAAGTATATGAAAAAGAATATACGTTTGTGTATGATATTGTATATAATATAGAGATGAAATATTATTGAAATCATTTGGGATTAAAAATGTGAGGTTGAAGGCAATATAAATTTATTCTAGCATACATGAAATACGTACATACGTATTTATTTATGTATGTATATACTTTTTTTGCTGTTTTTCTGTTTTCTTTTTTTTTCAATAATTTTTATTCAAATCGACACGAAATACTAAATAAGATTTAACCTAATTACGTATCAACGCGAAATGAATATGAGATGGAGAAAATTTGTGAAAAAATTAAACCCGAAGTTATTTCATATTCGTATCGAGTATATCGTTCGAGATCAAATGTTTTTTAACTTTTTAACAACATGCTCTTTGAAATTTTTCTTGTTATCCAAGTTTTATTTATTAATTAATCCTACATAAACACACACACACACATATACACAAGAATAACAATCGCTTAGATAACAAAGTACTTACAAAGCGCTTCATTGTATTCCTCGCGATAATCAGAAGACCGGATGTGTTTCGGAAATCCCACAAATATACTCACTCCGAGATGAAACTTGGACCTGAGGAAATTTTATCGAGAGCCATTCGTTGAAGCCCGAGTTAGAAAAGCCGTCGAGTTTATTTCACTTCAAACTCTTAACTTTAGGTAGAAAGAGAAAGAGAAAGGGAGGATGAAAGTGAAATAGAGAAAGAAATAAAGAAAGGAAGGGAGATAGAAATAGAGACGAAAGGGTTGTCGAGAAGACGAGGTCGAAAGAGAGGAAGGTAGAGTAGGGTAGGACTGTTAGTAAAATAATAGGAACTTTATCTCGTAGTCTGGGAGTTCGCTCGGAAACAATTATACGAGGTTTGAGACCAAAATGGGGGGATAGAAACGAACGAGGAAGAGAATTTCTCGTCGCGAAAAGACGCTGAAGGAGAATTTCAGGAAGGGTTGAATAAGAATAGAAAGAAACAGAGAGAAAGAGTGGGAGAAAGAAAAAGAGAAAGATAAAGGAAAAGAGAGAATAAAAAGGATATTTATATTCATTAGAAAATAACTACTCGAAAAGCTTGTATTATTTTTTTTTATATTTCTAATACGTACCTACCTAATTTCTTAAATATTTATTTAAAAAAATTAAACGTTCAATATATATGTGTGTGTATGTGTATCTATATAAGATTACGTTACAAGTGATAACATAGATCGATAGGATTGAGATTAAATTTTGTACGATAAATCACGTGTAAAAATGATAATTGAACGCAATCAGATTTAGTCTCTAAAGTTTTCCAAAGAAAAATCGATCGTTCCTGTTTCTTTTATCGAGTAGTCCGCACTTTTAAACGCGATTCGTCATATCTAACGTTCGACGTGTAATTCGAACTCTCGAATTCCATTGCCCTAGCTAACAGTTGAACGGCCGTTTGTTTCGCGAAACTCGGTGCAAGCCGTTGTTGAGAAGTGCCGTCGCGAGGAGGTTAAATGCTTTCTCACAGGAATCTTAGTTTCTACGGGGCGATATTTTACGCGAAGCTGGATAGGATCGATGCCGGTCGGATGAGTTACGAGCTCTGGAGGGGGTTGAGAAAACGCTCGTTCGATTTTCGATGCCACGAAGAAATTATTACGGTTGATAAACGATAACCTGGACTTCGATACTAACACAAATAACTCATCGCTGGAAATTCATTGTCAGTTTTTTTATCATCACCTTTTATGGGTATTATCAGGACGCACGTACGTAGGCACAATGTTTTAAAAATACAAATATCATACATTGAGTAATGATTGATATTTTACATTACTATGTAAGAAACATTTCGAATAATTTAATTTCGTAAACGATAATAAATAAATTCGAATACTCGTTTTTGAGAAAATCGTAAAAGAAAAAAAAAGGAAAAATAAAAGAAAGAAATTAATCTACTGTCATTGGTTTCTTCGTGTTCTTGACGAAAGATTTTCTTCCTCCATTCCTTTTTCCTTTCACGAAATCGTAATCGACGAGCATCCCATCCTTGCCACAAGGGGCGGAAGTTTTCAATCTCCTTAATCGATATCTCGGAACTTTTCCTCGCTCGTAATTGCGACGGCTGCAAGAGATCACGTTTCCAACGGCTTCCTATCGATCCGTCGACGGGCTTTGCAAAGGATCCTATCAAAATTAACACTTTGCATGCGGGTGGTAGCACGTTCAGGACAAAATTTACATAACGTATTTTATCTGCGTGAACTAATGAAATGTATTAAATATACATATATATTTTATATATTTACGTGTGTGTGTGTGCCTGCACGCGCGTGTGTGTATATTAGATTAAATCATTTATCTTCTTAATTTATAGTATATTTATAGTACATTATAATTTATATAGAAAGATCTACTTTGTCGACTAAATATATTTTCACATTTTTAATAGTAAAGCTTATCACTAATTATAAAAATTTTTTCACGGGTCATTTTAAATGGCTATAAAAAGAAAAAAAATTGTCGTACTTGGAAAAGAAAAAAGAGAAAAAGCGGAACGTTGACCAGCTAGTCTTAAGAAAAATCTCATCGTTTAGGTATCGTGATGGATTCGACATACGATTGCTTGTAACTCGACGAATTTCGCGGAACGACGAGATCGTTGAAGGTTGGTACAGGTAACTCTCGCTGTAAATTCATGAAGCATCGATCGGTGGATATCTAGAAACAGCTAGTCAAAGTGGTAGGCGAGGACTACGACGACGACACCGACGACAGTTCACGCGTGCGTCTCGGGTGTACATATTACGTATGTATGTATATAGATACATACATATATATATATATGTACATATGGTTCTACGTAGCAGATATGGTCTCGCGAAACTCGGACGTATATAAATATGTATGCATGTACGTATATGTATATATATATATATATATATATATATATATATATATATATAACCCACACACATACATAGCTACGAGCACGTACTGAAATACGTAGGTTTGAACGCCGAATGCCGAATATCTTCCATCGAGACTCTTTCCAAGATCGATCAGCTTGCCGTTACTCGGTATACTCGCTTTATTAGAGCTATCTCTAGACTACCGGAATGTCACTATGGATCGAGAGCATAATTGACGAATAGTTTTCATAAGCACTTTCCCAAAGTAACGATCATCCGAGAGATACACATTGCACTTTATTATTATCGCGATTTTATTATACTTAAATTTTTATATAAACGAAGAAAGTAATATTTTTTTCATCAGATAAAAACCCTATTAGAAATTGAATCTTGTGAGTTTTCTCAACGTCAAAGAGTTAAACCGATAGCAGTTTCAAAAGCAAAGTTGTAAGAATGCGAGGAATCAAGGAATTGAGGATGGTCCAGATGGCGAATAAGCAACAGGTTCGATAAAAGCTAGGCCAGATTTATTCCGAAATAGGTTTGACTATGATTACTCGTTATATCTTCTTCCCTTTCTCCTCCTCTCTCTCTCTCTCCCTCCCTCTCTCCCTTTGTCTCTCTCTCTCTCTCTCTCTCTCTCTCTCTCTCTGTCTGTCTCGTATACCTTCGATTCTTGTCTTTCTCTCTCTAGTCCGTGTACATATATACGTCCACCCATACGTTTTCAACAGACATATTCGATTTGCATTGCAAACTCGCGATTTACATCTAATCCAGTTATTTCGCCATTCCTACGGTGTTTGAACGTTTCAGAGGGGTCTCGAGTTTCGCGAATACTACAATTCCCTGGTCGCTCTCTGTAAAAGCAAATAATGTCCGTCGTCGTACCGCAAATGTGCCGAGAAAACGTTCAGGACGCTTTCAACTCATTCTGATTCGGTGGACGGTAGTCCTTATTAAATATCTTGGAAAAATACTAATTAACAATTTCGAGATAATACTGCAACAAGTAAACGGGAATGGATTTAAAAAAGACTCGTTAAATCGTATGGCTAATGACTAATGAGAATTTGAATTGTCGAAGTAAAAACATAAGTTCGACGATCGATGTTCGAAAAAGGTTACAATGACGCATTAATATCCATTTTTTTATTTTATTCGGAATATATTCAGAATATATTAAGGATTGGATTCAATTTCTACAAGAAGATTCTAATATTCATTTTTACACCATACTACATATTTAGTACTTTTCAATAAAAGTTCATTTCCAATCAATCAATGGAGAGATTAAGTTTTCTTCTTGAAAAAAGAAAAAGAAAAAAAGAAAAAAGAAAAGAGAGGAAGCAGGAAGCACCACAAGGCATTGGGAGATTCATCGAAAAGCTTCCGGTATCACATTGACCGAGTAAGAGAAGTAAGTAATTGGATCGTTGGCGCGATTGGTCTATGGACCTTGTACGTTTCGAACGTCGCGCTGGAAGCGTGTCGGTTTCGCAAAATTAATCCGACTAGCGGCCGGTTCTCGTGAAGGGTAAAGAGAGAAGTAGAAAGTAACTATGGTGGTGGGGAAGTTAGCTCTGGGGATAACTTTAGAGGGGTAGCTGGATTATTAACAGGTCGCTCACGTTCGATTCCTTACGTGGTCTCCGCGCCGGAATCGAGCCACGAGTAAATATACCGGAGCTGAATAGACGGATATTCATATAGGTCGCGGGCATCAGAAGGTTCTTCGTGGGGGAGAAGGAAGGGAGAGGTCTGCTTGGCTCGATTCGAGACTTACATAATGATGAACCGAAATCCATAGCATGCACGACCGATATGTTACTGTCCGCCTCGATAGCGTCTACCCTAGCAAGGAGATACGATGGTGGGGGTTGGTGTATAAGCACGCGGCGCATGCCACCGGCTGCTTTCCTTCCATATTAAGTGGCCATCCTGCGGGCCCAGAATGCACCGAGGTATTCACGGGGAAGACCTTCCACGATGGAAAGCTCGACAAGCGGGAGGACTCACTTTGCGGCCGAAACTCCCGACTCGATTACCCTCTCTTCTCATCCTGCATCTATCTATCTATATATCTACATCTCTCTCCCTCTATCTCTCTCTTTCTCTCCATCTCTCTCTCTCTCTCTCTCTCTCTCTCTCTCTGTCTCTCTATCTATCTATTTATCTATCTATCTTTCTTTCTTTCTTTCTCTATGTGACTATCTATTTCTTTTAGTATTGAACCATGGAATTCGATACTTGTCTCAATTCGCCAG
The DNA here is from genome assembly GCF_905475345.1 of Vespula vulgaris. Lineage (NCBI taxonomy): Eukaryota > Metazoa > Arthropoda > Insecta > Hymenoptera > Vespidae > Vespula > Vespula vulgaris. The sequence continues at coordinate 2,555,742 of NC_066593.1, read as the reverse complement.
ACACCCTCTATCTACATATATTATATGCTACAGTACACAATAGTACATTATACTATATCATTTAATTCATTTTATTGAGTCTCTTACTATAACCACATATATCTCTTTTTATCGTATTACAGAAACTTTGGTTATATTACTTTGCTTAGTTTTATGTGTAATTCCTTTTCTTCGAACTTCTTTTTCTTCTTTTTTTTTATCGACGATATTTTTATACCGATACAATCATTTCTTTATTCTTTCTTATGGCGTGTTTCTATACTTGTCTTTTTTGCTCTTAGTTGATTAGTTAGTATCATAGAAGCCGAAACTATTTCTATCCAGTTATAGTCTACCCTTCTCTCCTTGTCAGATATTACCGAAGGGAAATCACTGATTCGCTTCCTTACGGTACATTGAATTTTCGTAGATGCCACGAGTTCGTCGGTACTTCTAACTAGACGTTACCCCGGAAGGCTCGCGCGCTAGACATTGTCTTTTGAACTTGGCACCGATTAAGTTCGTCCCGCTGACTCCACTTCGGTCTCACCGAATTTCCCAGCGTGTTTTTAGCCGACGTTCGCGAGAAAGTAGTGAGTGTACGTGTCTGACGATAACGTTCACCGCTATAAGGTAACCATCATTTCTTTCCCGCTTAAAAGTTTACGCCCCTTTTAAAAAGTTCGTTCTAACCGATTTGAATTGACCTTTTATTAATTTCCAAACTAACGAACGAATTTCACGTGATGAATAATAATTTCTTAAACTGAAATGTATAGAAAAGATTTTATTTTTAAATGCTGATTTATTACTTATCATTTAGAGTCATTCGTTATTTGCTTTAATATCTATTAAAAATATAACGTATATAGGTAAGTTAATATGCTTAATACTATCATGATAGTAATAAACAAGATCAACTAGCTTTATGTACAACCTACGTAAAGTTTTCTCGAGTTCCTAAACATCAATCAAAGACGCAAGTAAGTTCAGTAAGTTCAGATCGGTGACGCTAGCTATACGTGTCCTAATCTCGACAGACTGCATCGGTCTACGAATACTGACAGTTGTTTACCGAGCAACGATTAACTACCAAGATAGGGAATGCAAATAGCCACGAATCCTGAGGGACATCGGATTTCACGGGATAGTCCACGTTCTGGAGTTCGATAGTAAAGGGAGAAGGGGAAAGGTCGTCGGGTTTTGGCTCTCAAGACGTTCTACGACTTGAACTTTGAACCCGACAGAATCTCGACGTAGATCGATCGTGTGTTGCGGCGACGTGATATGATGGAATCGTTTAACTTTAGCTGAAAAATGAAAGCAACGAACGATTTTATACATTTCCTTTTTTTCTACTTCTTTTCCTTTTTATTTTCTTGGTGATTTTTAAAAAGGAACTTTAAATCGTTTCGAAAAACTATGATAATTTTCCTTAGATTTTCTTTTATATATTAATTATTCGAGATATATAAATAGAATATAAATATATCATTCTATATTCGACTCCAGACTATATGTTTCGTGCAATGTTGCGCTTGTGCCGTATTTCTATCACTTTGATCACTGTGCCAAGTATGTTAGAGATTAATGATAACAAGATACGTTTAACAAAATATTTTCCTCCTGGCAAGATCTATCGGATGCTATACAGAATATTTCATTTGGTAATTGTTTTAATGCCTTTTGTAAATTTCACGGACTTGAGTGTACCTTGGAAGCTTATAAGAGATATTTCGGATTTAAAGTTTTAGAGAAAAAAAAAAAGAAGAAAAGAAAAAGAAAAGAAAAACGAAAAAAAGAGCAAAAAGAGAAAAGAAAGAAAAAAGGATTAAACACTTCTGAGGAATGTTCTCTTTGGAATAGAACAGCAGATTCAAGCGGAGCCACGATATTTCATTTCTCTTTGAGATTTAACAGAAGAAGCGAGAAGGAAGAATAAATACGACAAATCTTTCGACTTTCGTTCGCGATAAGGCCAAAGATCTCCACGGAAAATATAGTAGAAGATAAATAAGAGAAAAAGAAGATGACGAAAGCCGAAGCGAGACTTTCGATTTTCGTTGAATTTATGAAAGCCCTTTCGCTTCTACGAATTCCACGATTCGCCCTCAGCATTTTCTATCTTCGCGAGAAACGGTTTTATCGAGTTGAAAGGTACCTCAGTACCTATCGTAGACCGTTCTATTCTCAGATCTGTAAAGACCTTTTCCTAAAACTACGAAGTTTACAAGCGAGAACGTACGCATACTGGGTGAACCGTACAATGTGATCACTTTTGTTTCTTTCAAAAATTTCAAATTAACACTGTAATCAAACGTGATTTAGCAATTACTTGAAAAAAAAAGACTTTTATAAATTATACTTCATAAAAAAGAAATTTTTCCTAGTTCGATCTGTCCCTTCTTTTTTAGGGATCAATTACGTTACGTTAATTAACTTTTTATACGGACTTGTATATAAGAAAATATGAAGAAAGAAATGTCCTTGCACGACATTATTTTCGCATATCGATAGGGATAAGAACTTTTATTTCGAAAAATTTGAAGACACCCCGTATACGTGTATGTACGCGTATGTGTATCCACCTATGCACATAGATGGGTAGGTACTCCATGGGAAATAGACCCTTTTGAGCTTTTCCCAGCGTACGAGACTAGACGCGCGAAAATCGACGACTCGAGAGGTCTCTTTGAATTCGACGACGCCTTCCCTGGGACCATCGGGGAGCATCGAGTACAAAAGCGTAGTTCCGTAGTCCGATTAACGGGAAGCGTTTACTCGAAATTGCGAGGTGTCGAGATGGAACTGAATATTCAACGACGTTTCTCTGTCTCCCTCTATCTTTCTCTTTCTCTTTCTCTTTCCATTTCTCTTTCTTTTCCTCTTTCTTCTTCTCTGTTTTCTCTTTCTCTTTCTCTTTATCTGTCTCTCTTATTCGAATTAATTGTAAGAACGATGAGCCTGCATAGAATATCTGTTTAATTTCCATAACTGTCTGACAATAACGATATATTTATCACTGTTTATAATCGCGTAAAGAGATTTATGAGATTAAGTAAAAAGTGTGAGTATTGATCAAAACACAATATAATACAAGGGTAAGGAATACTCGCAGCAAGGATCAATGTATCACGAACGATGTCAATTACCAACTATACGTTTCTTATGGAAATTAATTGTGATTAAAAAAGAATACAATTATTATTAATTGTAACATCGAAGACACGTAAAAAATAATGTGAAATCTAAAAAAATAATAATATATATCTTATACATTTATGTGTCTTTTTATACGATATATGTACGTACATATTGTATATGTAGTATATAATAACGATAATCATGAAGTTAACATTACTGAAAACCTATATTGGAAGCGAGGAGCGAACAAATGAGTTTTTTAGAAAGTTAAAAAGTTCTTTCGAATCCTCATCTTACTCTTTCAGAGAAAAAGAGAAGAAAGGTAAGGATCGGTGAGGAAACGGTAGAGGGATAAAAAGGGTGGGAAGGTGCCGAGGAGGGAAGGAGGGAAGGAAGGAAGGAAGGAAGGAAGGAAGGAAGGTGGTTGGTTACAAAGGAAAAGGAGGAAAGAAAGACTGCTGGTGTTGAGAGAACGAAGGTATTGCGCTGGAAATAGAGGGAAAGACATAGACAAGGAGAATAGAGGTGTGTGCGAAAGTAGGAAAGGAGTGTGGGTAGAAAAGAAAGCGAAAAAGAGGGAAAAAGAGGGAAAATAGATCAAGAGAAAGAGAGAAAGAGAGAATGAAAGAGAATAAAAGAGACGAGACGTTCTCTTCGAACCATTAGACAAATTTTATATATAGCGCCGGAAAACTCATTCGTTTCGCTCACGATACGGCTTATTGCTCGGTTTCGTTTATATCGTCAAGTACGATGTGACTTAATGTTACGCGACGATGTCGATGATTTTTTGGGTATGCTCGAAATAGAGGAGAAGAAAAAAGAATCCAAAAAATAATATATCATTAATTTTTCTCCTTTTGCTATGTAAAATATAACGTATCGTTACTCTAAAAAAGTTATTATCCACAAAAAGAAATGTATGCGATCGGACGGAAGCGTTTCAAATATCACAGGAGCGTCTCAGAATTTTCAATGAGAGATCAAAGTTTATAAGAGTTAAAGATTTGAAAATAAAGAGGGACAGAGAGATGGGAAAGGAAAATCTCGGTTGAAATTTAAAGAGAAAACGACCTGGATCGGGGGAAGAATAATCGGATTTACGGGAAGCCGATCTAGATATTATCCTTCGTGAAATTTGTCGCGATACTATAGGGCGAAGCAGGCGTGACTCCGAGACTCGCGTCGCGTCGTCTCGCGTCGTATCGCGTCTGGGAAAACTCGAAAACCCTTAAGGGCTTGAGCAAAGCGGTCGTTGCAACCCGCGAACTACCTCCTACTTCGAATTTTCTTAGCCACGATGGATAAACTTGTTATGAATCGTCAACTTTTATCCTCATATTATAACGATAACTTTTCTCTTTCGTCTATTTTATTTTTCATTACGTTCTCGTCAACGACCGTGTCGAGAACTTTAATCATATCACTAAGAACACTTTTTTTTTTCTTTTTTTTTCATGCATCTTTTTTTCTGTAAAGTTTTACTGTTTTTTTATGATCTCTTTTTTTACGAAACAACAAACGAACATTTATATTCGTTTTAATACTTTCTTTCATTGATCATTCAAACGATATTCTATAAATATTTTCAAAAACTTTTGATTAGAAGTTTCCGTCGACGAACGAGTAATTAATATTATCGAGAATATTCATTCGTTTTTTTGTCAAATACCTATCACAAGAACGAAGTAATTGAGTTATTAACGCAACAAATATAGACTGGTTGCTAATGAAAAAGTATTTTCTTTTTTTTCTTTTTTATAATAATTGTCACTTCGACAGATTCACTCAATTAAAAATAATTAAAAATAATTGAGTAGTTTTTCATATATTGTAAATGAATCTATCTTGATAGTGTTATCTAAAATGTGAAAACGTTGTATGTATGTATGTATGTATTTACGTTTTCGTACTACGTGACGTTACGGATTCACTCAAGTGAGAGAAAAGTAAACGGTGAAAATGTCTCCAACGGATGTTCTCTCTTTAGATATAAGGACACGTGTACGAGGTGGTAACATCGGGGATGTTCGACAAAAAAAAAAAAATAGAAAAAAAGAAAGAAAGAAAAAAAAACTTTGGAAGTAAAGGACAGAAAGTAGGGGGTAGGGTACGCACCGCTTTTGTCTGATGTAACAAAGCTAATTTCATCATGACGTGCTCTCAAGTAACGACCAAGCTAACGGGCACGAACTTCTTGACGATCCGAAATTCTTTCTCGAACGACAACGACTCGACTGTTTCCAACCACCCCCACTACTCTCTTATTTTTTCCTTTTACGACGACCTTTTATCGCTTTTTTTTCTTCCTTTCTTTTCTTCCTTCTTTCTTTCTTCTTTTTTTCTCCATTAGAAATTGATTATCCTCGCCAGTAGAGACCTAAGGGATCGACCATTCGTTTTCATGCAACTCTTCAAAGCGATTTTATCGAAATGATATGATCAAATTGTTTAGTTATCGAAACACTTTGATTTTATTTTTTATACATACATAACACATAAAAATGGATAGGATTAGACACGTACCGTTTCGAAATCATTTTAACGAAATGGACTATCTATCTCATTCTAAAGTAAATTTTTTGGTTATTCAATAAAAAAGAAAAAAAAGGTATTTGAGAAATATATGATTTATCATTTTCATAGAACTCTCATAATGAATTTTATCGGACCGATACGATCATCGTTTGAACTTTGCACAGAGTAATTTAGAATGAATATCGTAATAAGTAAATTCAGAGGGAGTGAGGAAAAAAAGTGAAATACGATTTCGCGTTTGAAATTCGTAATCTTCGCCATTTCATTTTCCACAGTTGCGATTAATAGTAAATCAATGCGCAGCGATCGGCCGAGAATAATAACCGGTGAGACGTGCCGGTAACACGCGCGACCTAGCACAGCTCGGTTAGATAACGTCGTTATCAGAACCATATGGGTGCCGCATTGCGCGTTGTCACATAAAACGAGAGCGAATGAGACGAATAAAGAAAATTTCAGAGTCAAAGGTAGAAATATATACACACATACGTAAGATATGTATGTGCGAGTTTGAGTGCTCGTTTCATTTCACGAGTTATTTTTATATTATTAATTTATTCCATTAAATTCATAGAATATGTATATATATATATATATATATATATATAAAATTTATAATAATTTTTATAAATCATATCTCATATTGTACACACATGTATAAACCTGTATAGATTATAATAATTATCATATTATATTATATATCATTTTATTATTTATAGTGATAACATATAAAGATACTTTTTTAATACATGTATCAGTTTCTATACAATAGTACGTACTTTACAATAACTATATTTCTTTGATTTCTTATTATATATCCTGATTCATGGAAATGTTAAAACGAACATCATTCGCATTCAACTTTGAATGAGGCAAGCTCCTCGGTGGTTATTTTTCGAATGTACACCGTCCTCGCATGCGGTTGGCAATTTACAACTTCAACTTCAAACGTGGTCGCTTGGAAGGAAACTTCAGCAAACATCTTTATCTACTGTCATGCACATTCTCTGTTGGCATCTTCGACGGAAATGATTGAACTTTAAGAAAGCATCCGTTGAATGCGAGTGAACTCGAAAGAACCGATTGGAGGAATTTGTAGGTTCGTGAAGTAGAGTTTAACGTAGGTATGTATATGCGAATAGCTGTCTTTATTCTTGTAGGAAGTAAGAAAATATTCTCTCTCTCTCTCTCTCTCTCTCTCTCTCTCTCTCTTACTTAAAAAAAAAAATGTAGACGAATAGGAAACAATTTTTCATTTAAAATTTATCTTCTTTTCATTGACGATAAATATCGATTAAACGAATAAGTGTAATTTCCTTATCATCATTATCCATATTAATATATTATAACATTGTAAATATAATATATTCCATATAGATAATGTGTATTCTCTACTAAATATAACATAACGATATATTCAAAAGGATGACACACATTATGACAGCTCGCAATCGTACATACACGCAAACATGTTACATGAAATTTCATGTCTCTTCGTAAATACACAATGTCATAGCAATTAGCCCCATTTACATCATAAAATCAGTTATTCCTGGTCCCATTGGTAAAAGATATTAGCGCAGATGTATCGTAGGTTATTGGGTAGCCAAAAGTCAGCAGGGTTAACCATACGCTTTTCGTTATTTCGCTAAACGTCATCGCGGTTGTACAAAGTTGTACATATGTTGCACGTACGTACACGGATATAATGTTCACACATCGAACGAAATAGTCGAAATACATTTTGCGGCTACGTAATAATGCCGACACGCACCGATGTTATCGCCATAATTGTGGGCATATTTCGAGTTCTCTGTAGCAGAGGTAGGTACTCCACAATCATTTTGCTACATCATCTGTGGTTAATTAGATTCTAGATATTGACCTTGGGGAGATATAGGCCAGAGATTGAAAAAAAAAAAATAGAAAGAAAAAGAAGATACTGAAATAATTTGATACTTTCAATATAAGACGATCTATGTATCCACCAACCCACAGATATATACACACGCACGCACGCATTAAGTTGAAATTTCCAAGACTTTTAATAGTCATGCAAACTTTTATCATTACGTAAGCTGATTCCTACATAACATTGCTATTTCTCTTTTTCTTTCTATTCTACTACAAAACGGTGGTTTCGTCTTCGTCTTGAAGGGAATTTGAAGGGAATACGGATCTCATTCCGCGATCCTTTGAGAGGAATGGAACTACAGGAAAAGAGAGAGAGAAAGAGAGAACGGTCAAAATCTTTGAAACGAAAACCGTACAAGGAGTGGTGCTTGAAGAAAGTTTTAAGAGGAAGACCACGAGCTTTCGACGATTTTCTCTCTTTCTCCGACTGTACTACTATTGATATTCCCTCTTCTAAAATCACTATAGCATACCATAATATTTGTGTGAGTATGCAGAGAATTAACATCGTAATAACCGTATTAAAATAATTCATTACATTGTTACAATATAATTATATTACAGAATATTATTATTTTCACCGAATAAATGATATCGTATATATTACATTATATACCGGTATTATATCTATTACATGATTACAAAACGATGAAATTTATTCTTTATAATAGATCGACAATTTTATCGTTCAATAAACCGAAAGGTTATCATTCATATCTATACATACTTATCGATATTTACGGATACTTTCCACATATTCAATGTATATATGATCCTTCCATAACATCGATAAATATTGAGAAATATCGATGCTATCGATAGCGATATGTAATCGATATTTATCGATGGAGTTATATCGACAAAAGGTTAAACCCTGGCGAGAAAAGAAATAAGATGAAAAAGAGAAAGATGAGAGAGTTCGAATCAGCCCTCGAACGCACACACATATAACGTCACGGTGTAGAACCAATGGTGTAACTACACGATGCTGTAAATTCTGTCTCATGGTAAGATTTATACGATGCTACGTTACACCCGTAGATCGCGTATTAATGAATTTCCCGATATTTTCCGAAGGGCGTCTGAGATGCCTCGAACAAGTGGAAAGCGGCTTCCCGGAAGCTCTCTCACGTTTCTTCCCCTCTTTTCTACCCCTCCTCCAAGCAAGCCTCACCATCCAATATTTAAGAGGGCGCGTATATCTTTCGCGAAACAGCCCCTTTAACCCGTGGCTGGACACTTCCAATTTATTTGCAACGCCAGCGCATCTTTCATCGCGATTCTCTTACTTTCTTTTCTTCTCTCTCTTTCTCTCTCTCTCTCTCTCTCTCTCTCTCTCTCTTTCTCTCTCTTATCGTACGGAACACACGTTCGCTCTCCGACGGAAGAGACGAATGAGTTCTGTTTACCGACGTCGAATTAAATTATTCCAAGGCTTCCCCTTTCCCCAAACTGCATCTTCTTCCACGCGGAATTATCCCGTCATCTCGGCAATTTCGAAAGTCGTCTACCTCCAACGAAAGATCTTCCTCTTTCTCTCTCTCTATCTTTTGCTTTAAAAGGAAGAAAGAAAATTTCTCGGTTGAAACCACAACTCGGCGAGGCTCGATAAATGCGCGTGAGATATAACCGGCTGATTCTCTAAGCTGTATCTTATTCTTTCGTTACTTTTCTTCTTTCCTTTTCCTTGGTGGGCTTTTTTCTTCTTTTTTTTTCTCTCTCTCTCTCTCTTTCTCTTTTCTTTTTATTCTTTAAAGTTGTCCGATACCAATTTCCCCAAAGTGTCGCACATGGATAAAAATTCTACCTTCGTATTAATACCGATATCACGTGTTATCATATTGATGAACTTTTTTTTCTTTTTTGTCGAGGTATAATACGTTCCTCAGTTCGTCCGATATCTTTACCGGTTACGAAGTTTTGTGGAAAAGACAGAGACCTCTTACATTAGACATACTTCAACGATTGAAAGAGAACGAACGAATGGAGTAGAACGAGTCTCGATTCGAACGTAAGACTACTCTCGCCGCTAATTGGCAATTCGCCTCGCCACAGTAGACTACCTTTAATTAGATCCTTTTAGGATCCTAGAGATAGAGAAAGAGAAAGAGAGAGAGAGAGAGAGAGAGAGAGAGAGAGAGAACAAAGTGGAATGAGAAAAATGAAAGCGTAGCTACCGATATCGACACTCTTAATGCTTCCTATAATTACCGATAAAAGCCCAGAGCCCAGAGACCTCGCTCGAGCCCTTTACGTAAATGAAAATCGATTCGCGAAGTAGACAGGCGTATCTATTGCGGCCACCGGCATCTCCTCCTCTCTGTTTTTTCTTTTTTTTTCCTTTTTTTCTTCTTTTTTTCTTTTTTTTTTCTTTTTTTTCTTTTTTTTTCATTTTTCATCTTTTGAAGGTACGACCCACGAACCACGGGGATCGCGAATGAAGCTCGTCTAGGCGAGCACCTACCACATAGCTTCGATGCATATCCCTCTTTCGATCATCCGCCAACAATCCCCTCTACCCTTATCCCTCAGCCATGTGAATATGAACACGGCAACCATAAAACTACCGGTTACGTGTCGATATTTCGATGTAAAATTTTTTCATGTTGCAATGACAACAGAAACAAACGCTGACCAGTATAAATATTGGAAAATCCGTGTTGATAACTGTAATACCTACTCGTTAATGGTAAACCATGTATACAGGGATACACTGCAACGTACAAATAAATAATTGCAATAGGAAAAATATATTGTAATAAAAGATAAATTTTTGTGACCGGAAAAAAAATAAAAAAGATGAAAGATTGAAGGAAATAAAAAATAGAAACAAAAAGAATATTAAAAAAATAATGAAGAAAAATAAAATAAAAATGAAAAAGAAAATAGAAAATTCTGTCGTCCGATTTAATAGAAATAATATCTTATCGTGTTTTAATAGTCGGACAAGCAAAGATCCACGAAACAATTACGGCAGCTTCTCTTAATTTTGTCGAACGCGGTTGGCATAAAGTACGCTGTAATTACCTTAAAGTGCATTCTCTCCGTGAAAACGCTCAACGAGCACGTTCATGCGTTCCCCGTTTAAAACGGCGCATTAAGTTTTATTCAAATGTGCGTCGCATTTTCTCAGCTATAGCGACAGCATCTTATAGGAGAGTCATGCGTTATCGTGGAATAATAATTAATATTAAAATAGTAAAACAATACTTGGACTGGTGATATTAAGCAACATGAAAGAATATAGTACGAAATTTCAAAATATTTTACGACAAAACATTTATCCGAATCTGAAAAGAATTTTCGTTCGAATGTTTCCAAGAAGTTTCCGAATTGTTCGATCTTCATGAAAATTTTAAGAGAATTTCTGTTTGGTATTAAAAAAAGAACATCTCATACTCTATTATCGATAACAGATAAATCAATTTAATTCAATTATCATCGGATAAAATGGTCAGTGTATCATACAGATGAGTGCTATGGATTTCGAATTTTTTAATAAAAAAATTTTCATTCCACCGATTTATAACACTTTCCATTTCCAATAATGACGTTTGGTTGAAAATGGTTGATGAAAATGGTTGAAAAAAATTTGTTTCTAATGAATCTAATTACTTACGCCTCGTTATTCAATTAATGCGCTATAATATCGATTTTCTTTGGATTTCGTTCCAAAACCGTGCGTTTTCATGCCCGACTTCCCAGCTTGGCATATATACTTAATCCATATAATACCATAACGTTTCGCTTCATCGATTACAAACGAGAAAATAATTCGCTACTATCTAAGGCTTGATATTATTTCTTCGATGTGGCGGGGATGTAGGTGGGAAGGTGGTGGAGGAATTTGAGAATAGTGGGAGAAGATTTCGTGCGCTTCTAGATATCTTTATTAATCGCAACGCTTTCGAGGCCGCATAGATTCGGGATTAAGTTAATCTACGGAAAAGTTTTATAAGCTATGATTAATGCGCAAGCTCTTATCTCCTTCACGCAGAATAAAGCGAACCTTTTACGTTCCTTTAAACACAACGCGTCTCTATACGCATACATATATGGGCAAACAAAAACTTAACATTTTTATATTCAGGAGATACGAAAGATAAACGCTTTGATTATGAGATAGAAAAGAATGAAAATGAAACAAGATAAAAATGAATTTCTCAGATATTCCCCGTTATTCGAATTAATAAAACATATAAAAAGAATGCTTGGATAAGTAAATCCTCGAATAAAATTGGTTAAGATAAAAAGCAATACAAAAAATCGTGTAAAAATAAATTCGTTCGATATTGCTCCGCTAATGATCGCGTATAACGTTTATTATTTCAGAGTCAGATATGGATAGATACTTCCTTGAAAAATAAATCATAATATCGATTCGTAAAAAACTCGAGCTACCAGAAACATTTCGTGGATAGAGAGATGAAAAACTTACCCTCTGGTTGATGGGGAGCATAGATGTTGAGATAGAGACAATCCTCGCTCTGGTTCTTGAGATACTGCAAGTGCCTCTCGAGATACTCGTAGCGTGCTGGTTTCACCTCGTCACGAAGATTCGGTAGTACTTGCGGGCAAACCGGAGCAAATTCCAGGGACTGTCGTACTCCTCTCCAGGGTTGCGGTGATCTCGGTGGCGTGAACCTGAGCGAGCCGACTGGAGGCTCGGCGTATGGGACTCCTGAAACATAGTTGAACAATTTAGTTCGACACTTTCGACTCGTCGATTTGTCAGCATTGCTCTCGAACGTCCCATCAAACCGATTAATTCGTGATTTTTCTTTCTCTATCTCTTTCTCTCTTACACATACTATCTCTATCTCTGTCTCTATCTCTATCTCTATCTCTTCTCTATTTCTATCCATCTACCTTTCTTTTCGATTCGTTCTCAAACGTATTCTCTGATCGATTAGAAACCTAGTAAAAGTAGACACCTCGTTCTCGATCGAGTGTGTTTCAAACGAACGAAATTGTTTCCCCCTGTTGGTGTACATTCTGGAGAAAAAAAAAATAATCTATCACCAGTCGATACGACTTTTTTATTCCTAAGATCGAGAACGTTCCGTTTCATTTAGACGAATAATTATAATTACGTAGATACTACGTAAGAATTGAAAATATCTTGACGCAATAAAGAAGATATATCGATCTTTTTAATTTGATATCAAATTAAATGACATTTATTATCGACCGATCGAAATCGAGTGATACGGTACTTTCTTTGACCTTCGTATACCGAAGATCCCTGATAGTGTCTAGTAAATTTTATCGAAGTACGTGATATAATCGTTTCTACATAACGATGATAAATTTTTTCATATGAATCGTCGTTACTGGATTTAGAGTTGAAATTCACCCAGAGAAAGAATGAATGAACGTGCAACGTGATAATCGTTCTTTCACATTGAAAACGTTCTTCTCTTTCTCTCTCCCTCTCTCTCTCTCTCTCTATCTATCTATCTGTCTATCTCTATCTCTATCTATCTATCTTTCTTTATTTCTCTCTTCTAACAAAAAAAAAAGAAAAAATAGGATACAATGCGTAGAGACTCTTGTTTGCACGCAACATCGAATCCGAAAGCTCGTTCACAGGCTTCAACGTTTGTACTTATTTGTCCTCCGATCGATAGATCGACCAGCAAACGGACTTTATCGTGACGATGAATTTTTCATGTCTCAATGCACCGCGAAGAGCTGCTCTGTGGCAGAATTCGGACACGTTTGAATAATGGCCAGCCGGAGGCGTCGTTACTTCGTGATTTACCGGCAAATAAATATCTGCTACTTCGTTTTGTTGCCACGTAATACAAAAAGCAAATAAAGGTAAACGAACTTGATTATTCGCTTGAAATTACATGTACCCGTGAGACTCGTATTTTCAATGAAAAATAAAAATAACCTCTTTGAAATGTTTCACTTTTAATTGTTTCGAAATTACAGGACGTAGAGAAGTATACATATATATTTTTTTTTATTTTCATAAATATTTTCGAATATAAAGTATGTTAAACAGGTGTATCGAAAATAATTAAAGCAAACATTTGAAAATATTCTGGACTTCAATTGATACATTTGTAATTGTCGTTTGGTATAAAAATAAAAACATATTAGAATAAATTTTTCCTTAAAATAACAAAAAAAAAAGAATTGTAAAAAGAATTGAGATTGAAAATAATCATTCGTGCAAAATAGATGCGACATTGAATATTATTATGTCGAATTATACGTTTACTTTGAATATATAATAAATAAATAAACCAATTCAATTTACAAACTTATATACATACATTTCAAAGAACATATTGCATTTGGATTCGGGAGACCGATTTCACCTACAACGAATGGAGATTCGCGATAGATCATGCTTTTGTGAAATTCACTTTGGTGATAGGAGAGTTTTCGTTGTTTGTGAAAGTTGAAGTATTTTCCATCGGAACTTCAAATTCACTCGGGAAATTAAAAACGGCCACGAATGCACGTCCGTTCGAGTGAGCCGCTTAAAACACGCGCGTAACTTCGACCGTAACTATTTCCTTTGTAAAAGTCGTTCGATAGAATAGACATTTCGAAATGCAGAATAATTCTCATCGTTTTTGTCGATCGTTAACAGCAATTGTGAAATTCCCTTGCGTGAGACAACATCGATTAATATTTATATCGCCGTAATTATTTCCAGCATAATTAACTTAGCGATATGATAACGATAAGTTTTTGCACACGATGCCATTCAGCTTGCATGCGAGTATTCACACAGATACATATATATTTATGCAAAATAAAATATTTAATTATCTCTTGCATACCTACACATAGATATTCTTATGAACATTTTACGATATCGAATTATCGTTTAATTCCATAGCGTTATATCTATAATAATTCACATATAATGTACCCAACGCTTTATTTACTCCCTTTAATTTCATATCAATACAATTATATCCGAATGACAATAGATTGAAATTTAAAAAAAAGAAAAAGAAATCGAAGACTTTCTACTTCTCTCTTCCGTCTTTTTTTTACGATAACCAAAATAACGATTTTAGCACAATGATTTTCGTTCAATTTCATCTCGTTTAAAACTTTTGCTCTGTGTCTCGCGGCAAGGTATACAATGGCACCTCCGGGACGTCAGATTTGATTCTCTTTCGAAATGAAAAATTTTCACTAGAAAAAAGTTATATAGATTTCGCATAGGATGAAAGTTTTGTTGAAGTTTCGGAAACGTGGGTGGCACTTTTAAAAGCATTTACTCGCGTATACGTTAGCAAAGAACTCTCTTTTAAGAGAGGGAGACGGAGACAGACAGACAGACAGACAGAGAGAGAGAGAGAGAGAGAGAGAGGGAGAGAGACATACAAGAAGATGGAAACAGAGAGTATCTATTCCCGAAACACCCAGGACGCTTCTTCTTTTGGATCCTTCGACGTATCGGGATTCTCAAAGCCGTGCGGATACGTTGATCAAACGCGGGAGGTCGCTCGTGGAAAGTTTCGCCTTTCGAACGAAGTTCTCTTTAACGGCGTATCGAATCCCATCGGAGGGAGATCCTGATTGCTAAAAGATAGAGAGAGAGAGAGAGAGAGAAGGAAAGAGAGACATACAGAGAGAGAGAGAGAGAGAGAGAGAGAGAGAGAGAGAGAGAGAGAGAGATAAAAAGAAAGAACTATGTTGCGAAACTCCACTATTACGATCCTCTAACCGAGCCGAATTTTACTTCCATCCTTCTCTCAAGAAGCTTTCGTGGAATTTCAAAGAGCATCAAAAGTATTTTCTCCTTTTTTTTGACTTGAACGATTTAATCGTTACGTTGGACTCACGTAGACAGACAGAATCAACAGATCTATCCATTCATTTATCATGAGATTGTAAATAAGGGTATGTTAACGTTCGAATAGTAAGAAAAACGTATCGAAAAAAATACTATTGTGCGTAAGATTATATCTAGATGGTGCGTACTTAATATATATGTTTTGATTTTTTTGTTTTCTTTTCTCATAGATTACAATTCTAGTTGTAGTTAGAGGTCGTGATGATACGCGTGTATACTACGAAATTCATAACGTGTTCTTGCTTGTATCTTTGTTTGTTTTTCTTTCTTACATACATGCTACGCGTCGAGTTTCGTTATTGAAACGTAATTGTCGAGCTCAGTTATAGAAATCTAGTCGTCGAGCGAGGACGTCTCCGAGTCTACTCTCTGTCTTCTAATTTTCGTAAGCATAACTTTTATTTAAATATATATATTATTATTATATAATAACGATTGATAGGTTATCATTATTATTTGAAATCAAGAAAATCGATAAAATGTAAAACTAATGAAACGTTGATTACTTTTATAACGAGAATAATGAAAATAGTATTTTCTCGAAAAATGTCGCATTTTTGAACGAGCGATTAATAAAACTGGACATAGACTTTCGTGATGGTGATGTTTCGAAGAGGTCGACGATTTAAACGTTTACCGATTTTCAGAGAAGCTCGATCTCATCTATTCAAAGGGTCTGGTATTCAAATTGTGAATATTCCATCAATGACGAACGGCTTTGCGACGTACCAAGCTATGTTCGTATCAACACGGTTCACAGAATATATCGTCCTTTCACGACGGGAAACGGTGCTGTTCCTTCTAGTTTCCGTTATATACGATAAGCAGAACGCGATCTCGATTGCTATAGGTATGTACAAGGATGTACCGCTTTCAAGGATATTGTCGAGTTTAAAAGAACTTTTATATATGCTGATAGATACATTGAAGAGAATCAGACAGAGTCTATCTTTAAGATTCGATATTGCAAAATAATAAATAACATATCATTTTATGGTACAATAGTTACGTAGACGCACGCACGTACATGTAGATATACAAACGTAGATATTTGTTTACGATATTGTTATATAATTATTAATATTTCTATAGTAATAAGTGTTACAAAAATTAAAGATCATTTATCACGCTTATCGAAGCTTGATATTATAGAATGTAGATTGCATAACGTGATTAAGAATATATATATATATATATATATATATATATATATACTTGAAGCATTAAGCTGATACAAAATAGAATTGAATCGTTTGAATAGAAACGTTTAATTGAAATGAGAATTTCAATGTGATGCATGCAATTACTTACTTACCGAGGAAAACGTCGACTAACTGAAGATCGTGATTGGTTCTCGGCTTGACTACGGTTCCACGTAATCGACCATGTTTTACTTTAACATCTTTCGTCACGGGTTCCACGCTTTCTTGATGATACCTTGGATAATTGATGTAAGGGGCACGAGTTTCACGTGAATCACGATGTTCCGTGAGAATCTGAGTGCAAGCGAGAAGCACGACACCAAGTAACTCCAAACGAAGCATCTTCGACATTTGTTTTAACAATTTGTCTTTTAATTCGTTCACCGATTATAACGTATACATTGAAACCACGATACTGATCGAAATTAATCGATCTTAAATCGATTGTTAATTTTCATCATATCGAACTTTTTTTATTCATTTTTTATTAAAAATCATATATATATATATTCTAAATTTAATAATTTTTTTTGCAAATTTTATTTCCAATACTAATGTCTAATAATACATGAGAATGAAAATAAAATAAAAAATAATGTTGATAGTTTTTATTAAAAATCAACGATAAGAATTTATGTAATTATATTAAATTATTTTAGATTAATCGTATTTTATCAACGTCAGGTAATCCACGTTAAGTTGATGATAAAATCAAATTAAGTCACAACTCACTTCGTATCAACGTTAACACGATAACTTCAACGAACGGTTGACGAACGAAACAAAAGTGTCTTTATTTTTAGAATCTAGAATCTTTTCGTTTCCGGAACACCGGAAGTCTCTCTAATACCGTCTTTCTCCCCTATTGAATTGAAACTCAGACGAACTCGCTAAGCTCTGGATGATGAAAATGTTGATAAAGATGATTTATACCATTTCTCATAATTCATTTCTTCATTTACATTTCATTTCGATCTTCTTATTAATCCAAAATTCCAATCGCAAAATTTATTACGATGAAATCGAAACACCTTCTTCATATTTATCATCGTTATATATCTATTTTATTAAACGATCAACAAAGTTTATTATACGTTTATACATATATTTTATTTTAACTTTTTTATTCTTTTAAAAAGAATTTGTTTTCTCGTCACTTTTTACTTCTTCTTTTTTCCTTTTGTTTTCTTTTTTTATTTTTATATCAATTTCATAGAAAGAGTCATGATAACGTGAACGAAAAATCAAATGAAAATCACACTCGGTGTCATGACTTTGACGTTGCCGTTGTAAGAAGAAAGTCACAAGAGACTTCGTCGCTTACGTTCTTTCAAAAGTTGAAAACGTTTGTGCGTCCTCGTGCTTCGAAGACGACGTTAGTTTCGACGATGTTGCTCTCTCTCTCAACGATATTCTTGGCGACGGTGCAAACAAGGGTGAACGCACGTACGCGTTGCTCCGTACGCGGGGAAGAGGAACACCACTCGACCGCCTACTCTATTTTCGAACTAAAATACGTATAAACGCGTCCACTATCTCTATATATGTATATGTATATGTATTTTCTCCCTCTCTCTCTTTCTCTCTCTCTCTCTCTTTCTCTCTATCTCTTTATCTCTCTCACACTCAAACTTCCTACTAGCGATATCTTCCCGAACGATCAACGAATAACTTCATCCTTCGAATTTACGCTCCATTTACGAGCTTCGAAAAGGACTTTCTTAGAAATCCAACCCGTGAATGTCTATTTATTTATCTTTTTTTTCTCTTTCTCTTTCTTCCTTCTTTCCTTCCTTCCTTTCTTTCTTTCTTTCTTTCTTTCCCTCGGCGTTGAAATAAGATTGTCTTTCTCTCCTTTTCTACACAACGTTCGATTCTCCGATAAAGTACTTTGGTGAAAATTCGAAAATTTCTAACACGGTCTATTCTAGAAAACGTATTAGAATAAAATCGTAACAAAAAGGAGAACAAAGCTTAATTTACTAGATAATCATGTAATAAGTAATGAAAAATTATCATTAAGAGTTATTTTAAATGAGTATTTTACTAGAATATTTTACTTGGTTTATACACACGCATTTATATATATATATATATATATATATATATATATATATCACAAAAATTGTAAAAAAATATTTCACATTTGCATTTAAAATGTTTTACGTGTCAAAATATGTTCCTCTCGTCGTACTTATCTTCTGTAACATTATACGTTTAACTGGATGGCGTTAAATACGTGTAAATGTAAAATGGAGATAGTGATGCGTCACTTGATATAAATCCACCAAATAGAGACGAACCAAATACGCAATTCTAATGACGTGCTAATTACGGAATATATACCGATTTTAATTTCCGGTAGAGTTTGATATCGTCTGTCACGTATACATACATCGATAACTCTAGCAAGTAAGTACAGATACCTAGTATTCCGAATATAGCCGAATGCAATTTCCAACTTAGGAATGACGTTAAGCGTTGCCTAACAAACTTCGAAAACGTTCGCGTTAAACTTCCTCTTTTCTCTCTACCTCTCGTTTGAGAGAAAATGAGAAAGGAGGATTGACGAGAAACTGAGAGAAACTAAATTTACGAAATATTTACGCAGCATTTTCCGATATTAAAGATAAAGTCTTAACTTAAATCGCGCTGGGCTTCTTTTTAAATAAATAAGACTCCGAGGCGATTCATAAGGTACATACGCACGTACATTTGTATTTACAATGTTATGAATTTGAAAATATTTTCTACGTTCATTTATCCTTATTTTCTTAACATCGTCCGAAGATCTCTTAGGACGAAAAATATACCAACGAAAAACTTAGTTATTTTGGTTAAATCTAGGATATCGCAAGAAATGCAGTTATTCGAAAATGGAGAAACAACGATAAAATTTTGTTCTTCTATCTTTCTATCGAAAGATAAACATTTCCACTGCTTACTCGACACATATTTCAAGAATTATTGTAATCCCTTCGTAAATTCGTTCCCCCTTCCAACCCTGCACTCTCTTTCCCTCTTTCCTCTCTCTTTTACTCTTTAACAAGAAACATACTTTTCCTTGTTTCTTAATTACAATTCTTACGTTAATTATATAAAAAAAAAAAAAAATATTACAACGAGAATATTTGCATTGACATTCATTAATATATCTCTTCTTATTTCTCTTTTTGTCTTCTCCTTTTTCTTTCCCTTTAATTTTGATCATAGTTAACGTAACTCTATTTTAATGCTCTTTCCAGAGCAGAAAGTTTTTTTTATCAAGAACGAGAATCCTATCAAGAAGTTTCATCTTGGTGTAACACGTCTTTCTTAATCAACTGTCGCTTGTTAGCACCTTCTTCATTGTTTCCTCTTTCTCTTTCTCTTATTCTTTTTCTCTCTCACACATACGGACACACACACGCACGCACACACTTTCATGCACAAGTAAATATGCAGAAAAGGACGTCAAAACGAGTAAGAAATTTCATTGAGAAAATTTCGCACAGATGTTAATGTTCTCATTCGCTTACATTTTTTTCTTTATTACGATTTCCTTCCGTTTCCATTGGCGATAACGGAAACAACGAGTTTTACACTAGAAAACCTTCCATCCCGCCACTCCCCTTACGATCTCGATGAGAAAATTACGCGGATAAAATGAGGAAAGGACGCTCGAGTGGTGGAGTATAGAATATTCTTGGAAAATTTTCGATCGTTCCAAAGTTTACGACGCGAAGTTCGCGAACGACGCCATCGCGTCGCGACGTCTAAAACAACGTTAATTCTTTTGCTTCGGGAAGAAAGCTTGCACGAAACCGCTCCGTACTATTGAATATATTTCGAAAGTTCGTGAAAAAGAAAATAAGATTCCTTTCACTCGTTCCTTCGTTCTCGTTGTTCTTTCCTTTCTTTCACCTTTTTTCCAACCTTTTTCTTAGCTCTCAATTAATTTCTTTTTTTTTCATTTTTCTCCCTTTTCTTTTTATTCTTAAAACACATGGAACAAACACATGGAGAATAAACGAAAGAAAATTTTTATCTTCCGACGAATTCGCGTCCGTGGTGTTTCGGCATCGCGGTAGAACTAAGGTCGCAAGGGTGAAGGCGGGGAGGATTTCTAAAATTAAATCGGGAACGTTTCGAGGACGCAGCGCTGCCGGCCGGCCAGCTAAATCGCCCCACGCTCGTTTCGAACTTTTATTTTCGGAGGTAGCGTGCCGATGAACGCGAGTTCCGCTTACATATTATATGTGTATATATATATATATATATATATATATATATATATATATATATATATATATATACGTACAGATACTTTATGTTCTATTTATTTTTTACTACGATATGAAACCAATTCATTCCGTACAATCAATCGTTGCCGAGCGATATTATTAGTATTTACTTATTTGTTTATTAATACTGTTTCGTTATCATTAATATTTTATTTAAATTTTTTAATTCTTTTTTTTTCATCTTAGACGAATGTAAATATATGGTCAATTTGATAAAAAATATAACACGTTTATTACTACGGCAAAGGAAGCTTAACGCAATTTTCTCCTACGTAAATTGAAAAAAAAAGAAAAAGAAAGAAGGAGAAAGAAAAAAAAATGTCCCGATTTTATATACGACATATCTAAAATTTGAAAACTTTTTACTGCGACTGTTCCTCGGACACACGCGTGCTCAACCGCAGCCATTAATTCCCATGCATTTTTACCGAATTCTACTAATGACTGATATTTAATTACAACAGTAATTACTTTCAATAATTTAGCATTTCAACGTTACGTTGTATATACAGGACGATATCTCGTATTTCATTTCATTTCTAAATCATTAGAAAAGAGTCTCTCTTTTAAATACATAAACGAATACGTTTGCCTCGAGCTTGACTTGAATTTTCGCGAGGACCTTTCAGAGATGGCTCCTGGCGAATATAAAGAGATGAAGGATTCAGATTCGCAAGAAACTATCCATCTTAAACTCTGTACACGACTCGCCACGACATATTCATAGAACGTAACGACGTGTAAAATCTACGATAAGAGTACTTCGAGAAGATCTCACTCCTTCATTCCTTCTTATACCCTTTCGAAGAGGATATGGCAGGGATGAGTTGTCGTCTCTTTCGGGAATATCTTCTCATTTACGTTAATGAACTTAAGCGAATCTTCGAGGAACGACGGAACGTGACTTTCCTGCGATAACAAAGTGCCGGATACGCTTGTTTAATAAACGAACATCGAGAAAATTTCCACGATAAGGTTTCTTATTAGATCTTATTATTTTCTTTCACCAACGTTTAAAATCCAGTAGACGTCTAATAAGACATATTTTATGAAATATGTATTGTTAGATGTCTATTAAAGTAAATTGACTATTTTAATTGTATCAATATACATTATAGATATGTATATATATATATATATATATATATATATATATATATATATCTATCTTTATTAGAACGTGCCACAGGTGACATTTTAGTCAATGAAATTAATTTCTATCGTTAGTTTTACGAAGAATCGACTTTTGCTATAGAAATTTGTAATGTATATTTGGAAAAAAAAATCAAACCTTTGTAGTAAAGATATTCCAGAAAAAAGATATTTTAGTGATAATGAAAATTTTGTTATCATTCATAAGTATTCTCTGCAAATTAAACTTTTGTTTTTTTCGAAGATGGGAACTAAAAGGTAAAGGAATCGATCTTTAACGATACTATCAAAATATTTACTTGTTTGAATGACGACTTTTGGCCTTTCTTTATTTCTTTCGGATTTTGCAGAAATATCGAAGATTGAACGAAAAACTATGGTATATAAGCCACCTCGTTCTCGGTAAAATTCGATCTCATTATTTCTCAACGAGAACATTTCCTTCGAGGATCTTGCAAAATTTTAATCGTAGTTGAGAAATTCATTCTACTTAACGCTGTTTTCGTCGGTCGAATTATTCAAATATTCTGTTCCTCCTTGCGTTGGAAACGAGGAGAAATTTAAGAAAATTCCTAATTAAAGTAGCTTTGAGTGTCGATATTATTAATCCGTGCTGCTAGTGGATGGGGAAAAAAGTTTACGAGCTTTCTACCTTGCTCGTTTCTACCATTCAAATTGAAAAGATGTATATATAGCAGTAGTGGATGGGTAAAGGAGAGAACGAATTTCGATTTTTAACTTCGTACTTTCCAACGATTTCATCGATTTTAACGAATATCGAAATAGAATTAATGTATTCACAGATTCGTCAAAAACAACTCTCTTATTGCGTTGTACAATAAATTTACATTTAAAAAAAAACAAAAAAGAGAGAGAAAAAGAAACAGTAAAAATTTCCATCGTGTAAACTATTACATGAATGATGCTCGACAAAAAAAAAAAGAGAGAGAAAGAAAGAGAGAAAATTTGAGAGATAATTGAACCGTCCATTATTAAGAGCACAACCACCGTAGATACTACCAGCTTACTCGTCTTTTAACTTGTAGCAACGATGTTATTAGAAGTCGTTAAACTCGTCCACTCGTTACTTCTTGGATCTTATCTACGCCCAGCGTGGTCTTGAGTATACCTTTCTTTTGTAGAAAAAGAATGCTTAAAGGAAAAGAAAGAGGAAGAGGAAAGAATAAAAAAGAGAAAGAGAAAGAAAAAAGAAAAAAATGAGATCCATTCATATGCTTATAATAAAACTTGTACAAGAGTTAAGTAAATTCAAGAGAAAAAAAGAGAGAAAGAGATTTGATTTAATTTGACCTAGTTTTAATAGTTCTTTTAACTTTATTCTTCACGTATATCTGAGTAAACTTATTCAAATAATATAAATTTGAATTATACTTTATTTCTGTTTATTTTATTTGATCAGTACTTTAGAGAAAAAGAGAGAGAAGACAAGACATAGGTAGAAAAGTAATATATAGTACACGTTCATTATATATGTAATAATGATAAAAATATTTAATATGAATGACCGAAAGAGACCGAAAGGTACATAGAAAGAAAAAATGGTAAAAGGTGTCAAAAGGAGGAAAGGAATGGCCTAAATTCTACCTTTATTTTACCTTTATTTCGAGAAAAAATCGAGAAAAGAGGAAGAAGAAGAAGAAGAAAAAGAAGAAGAAGAAGAAGAAGATGAAGAAGAAAAGGATTCTTCGTCTTTGGTACAATTTTCGCTCCAATTCCTACCCTCTGTCTTTTCCTTTCTCTCTCTCTCCCTCTCTCTTTCTCTATCTATATCTCTATCTCTCTCTGATACTTGGATCTCCTTCGAGATCTCGGAAAACGACGGAAAAGAAGTTCCTTGCATATACTTTACTTTCCTTTTTCCTTTACTTTTTCTTTTTCTTTTTTTCTGTTCCGTCTTTTCTCTCTCTCTCTCTCTCTCTCTCTCCCACCCTCTTTCTCTTTCTCTGCGAAACCACGTGACGCAGCTCGCGCGTAAAGTTTCGGTATGGATATAGCGATTGTTAAGGTCGAACGGTTATTGGTAGAGCGAAGGGTGGTATGCCTACGAAAAGGGTGGTGAAATAATACGAGGGAAGCCACGTTACCGATTTCTACGTACCACCAAGAAAATTTCGAATTTTATATCGGTAGTAGTACCGGCAGCTTCGCCCACCTCGTTTATCGTATCCCGCGATGGTTAGAGAGCATGATACCACCTGCAACCAGTTCTTTCCATTCACGTGCGAGATAGATAAAGACAAAGATAGAGATAGGAAAAGAAAGAGAAAGAGAAAGAGAAAGAAAATGAAAAAGAGAAATGGAGAGAGAGAGAAAGAGAGAGAAAGAGAGAGAAGATTCTCCGACGAAACCATAACGTTCCCATTTTTTGTTTCTTCCTTTCTTTTTCTTGTATCTTTCTCTTTTTCACGCTAAAACATTTCAGCACCGATACGAGTACATTTTGCTGCCGCGGTTCTGTTTCGATCGTGAACGAATCGGAGGGTGGCAATAAAGGGCGGCAATAAAGGAAGGCTATGTTGGCAAAGAAATTAGAATGTAACGTAAAAGCAATACGGTGTTCATTTAAAAGCAATTCTTTCTTTGTGAAGTGACCAAGTTCTACTCGCAAAACAATATATTTTAATTTCCTCATTATATAATTAACTATTATATAGAAAATAAGTCAAACGTAAATCGTTGAGGAATGCTGGAAAATGTCTTTTCAAAGAACAAAATTGGTGATCGGAAAATTCGATAGAACTCGAGCTTCTGTACCTACGAAAGGGAGAGAAAGACAGAGAAAAACATTGAGGGGGAGAGAGAGAAAGGGAAGGAGAGAGACAGAAATAGAGTCGCTAGATCGAGTAGGTCGATACGAAGTATGTGTATCGTTCAATCTGCGCACGCTCGAGCTCTTGGATTAGCGACACCTCTTTGATCAACGACGAAAGAGAGAGAAATAGAGAGAGATAGAGAGAGAGAGAGAGAGAGAGAGAGAGAAAGAGAGAGAGAGACGCGGGCAAAGGACGTGCCCGGACGACGACGTGCCATCATCTAACGCCACCGTAACAGATTTTCAATCTCAACGTTAATTAAAACGGACGATAACGAGGTGGATCGTCATCTTCGTTTTCGTCGTCGTCAGTGGAAAACTTTGATCGATGGAAAATCACTTTGGTTTTACTCGGTTTCAAATTTTTCTTCGTAAGCCATACCGATCATTAACGAGAACGAAAATGCTCTACATTTGAATCTGTAATATTCCACTCAACGAAAAGATCGTAAATAATTCTCTCTCTCTCTCTCTCTCTCTCTCTCTCATTTTCATCTCTTCTTTAACAATTTTCTTTTTCAAAGCTTTCTAACAAAATGTACACTATACTTTGCGCAAATGTTTTGAAAAAACAATCTCAATTTTCAAAGCGCATCGTTCAGCGTTAATAAAAAGAAAGAAGGAAAAATGAAAGAATAAAAAAATAAATAAATGAACTCGATTTTCAATTATGCGTAAGAGAGGATATTTTTTGAAAGGAAAAAAAAGAAGAACAAAGAGAATAAAAAATAAAAAAGAAAAAAGAAAGAAATAAAGAAAAAAAGATTACAGCGTAGCTGAATAAAGAACTGTACGATTTATATGTACAGGAAAAATGCATGGATAATAATGAATGAAATAAATTACTACGTACTTCCGTACGTAGTTACGTTCGTAAATGGTGAAAAAGATTGGCTTCATGCTCGGAAGAATAGTTTGTGTAACGAGTTTACGTTGCGAGATGAAAGAGAGCAGGGAAAATAAAAAAGGAGTAAGGGACGAGTAACTTTCTGATGAAACGGAAAAATAGCATCGGTTCGTTCGATCAAACCAAGATAAATCTTAGGAAAGAGTAACGAGTTCGATAACGAACGACGAAAAAGTTTGGCCGTCTTTGCCGAAGAAGAAAACAGAAAAGAGTAAAACTCTTTGGCTTGCCGGCTTCGTGGAGAACGATAGGGACGCCGTCATCACGGCAATTAATTCCATTTCACGGACGTAAGAGCTCGCTTGTACGGTAATTAAATGGTGTCGGCCCCTTGCACATCTCAAACGTGTTCGACACGCGAGCATAGCAAACTCACTCTCTCTCTCTCTCTCTCTCTCTCTCTATCTATCTATCTCTCTCTATCTCTCTCTATCTCTCTTTCTCTCTCTATCTCTCTCTGTTTCTCTCTGTTTCTCTCGCGATCGATTCGACGCACGGTGTCGACCTTCCAAATCCGCTTCGACTCGCTCGATCCAACACGCGTATTTTCAATGCGCGGATTACACGAACTGATCGAAATTCACTTTTCCCTCTCATTACTTCGATCTGCATAATTTATATATCATGTATTATATATATGTGTGTATATATATATGTGTGTATAATATTATATATGTATATATATTTCGTAAAAATATCAAGAGAATATCACGATATCCTCTCGTTCCAATGTAATCCTCTTTTGCTAGAGATCACAAGTCTCTTGTCGACGATGTGAGAACGTTGGACAGTACCTTTCGTTGAAAAAGATAGAAAAGAAGAAGAAACGATAGGGAAGAATGAAAATATATCTGGATTGTGGAGAAGTGAAGAACGTTCTACTACGATTTACCCGAAAAGGAGCTTCACTTTTTCCTCTTGCTCGGACGCAATGGGCCTTGCTTATCGAAATAAGAAATCTTAGTAAAGTAGGTAAAGTATAACACGATTTGTAGTGTCAGTTGCGAAAAATGTGATAACCCGTTTAAGTCCTGTTTCGGTCATGATTTTAAACGATTTCAAAAACTAAAGATCGAAAGCACGTATGTACTGTTAATATATAAACGATATCTGTGATATAGAGACACCGTTAGAATCGCAATAGAAACGTTTCGGAAGGAATTTCAAGTGTGTCGATAGAAAGGATTGCTACTATGCCGACGACAAGAGCTAGTAGCGTGATTACGCTCGGTCTTACGAGCCCTATTGTTATTCACCAACTCTCCTCCAAAGAAATACATACCACCGTTGCAATCAGGATCTATCTTCGATTTTCCGGATTCGAATGTTCTTCTATACGAGCATGAGCTTCTCGGTTTACGGTTCCGGTTTTCTTCGCTATAGTAAACCGATTGGTTTTCATCTTCAAGTTGTTTTATTTATTTTTTTCTGTTCGATCTTATCAATATCTATATTCCAATATATTTTTATGCATATATTACTTATACGCATTATCATTTATTTATCTTGCTATATTTTATCGAAAATATAATATATTAACTATAAGTAAATATGGAAATACTCTTTGGATGGTAATAGCCGTCTCGACTTACTTCCTATCTCGTTAGAAATTAGAGGAGATACGGTATTTAACGATCTGCTTAATCAAATCTCACGGTCTACAGATTTTTAGAAAAGTCTTGGAAGGTAAGAAAGTAGGGCAAAGGACTGGAAAGCAACATTAATGACCAACCTCTCGTATAGGAGCGAAATCATCTAACTAGAACGATAACGACCGAGCTCGAACTTTAGTCTTGGATGTGTTGGATGGGAGACACAACGATCGAGGAAATCCTCCTTCCTCTCTCAAACCCTTTCTATAGAATCTTGTGCGTCACGGCGGCGTGGCGAATTAACTGAACCGTGTTAATCATATCGTCGTGACAGAACGAGTGAGAAAGAAATTATAATTTCAGAAGCTCGATAAACGGAAGACTAACTTTCATTTCGATACTTAGATGATATTGATACGTAACTAGTATCCGAATATTTAATACGTATTAGTTTAAATACAAATTTTCAATTAAACACAATTAGGGGATTTCATTTTAGTATACCGTTAAATATATGCATCACTATTAAATATACTAAATATAATAATTCTCAATACTATAAATTAATTTTATAGATCTTATTATCGATCGTACTTGCTAATATTTACGCTGATTTTAACGAGTGATGCGATTTACGGAATTCTTTTCAACTTCCATTTGAAGCAAAATTATATCACATGGATAAATGAGTATAAAAAAAATTGATACGTCTAAAGTAAAATTAATATCGATCATTAAATAGATATAAAATATAATATTTAGGAATTTAAAATAATTAATTATTTGATGATAGATCAAGAAGTATGAATGAAATTGTTGTATGTGTGTCAAGCTGTTCGGAAGGAGCAAGTAGTAAAATCAGAAAGTGGGTAGTTCGTGAAGGAAGAAGAAAGAACCCTCGTTTAGAGGGATTTTTCATGGATTAGCTAGATTTTGCATTCTTCGCTGCTCGACAGGGTGAATTCGGGCTTTGTAAGGACCACCTCAAAGCACACAGTAGCACACGTTTACGCGTTCCACTCGTTGCCATGTTTCTACCGTTCTAAATTGGAGGGAAGACTTAGGAGGTACGGTTTCGTCATTTTACCTTCTTTTTCTTTTGAAATTCTTTCGTGTATGCTCGTCGAGAGTGACGTCAACGTTGTAAGAGTGAAAAAGAGAGAGACAGAGAGAAAAAGAAAGAACTGTATTACGTATTCGAATATCATTCCACGTTTTTCCTTTACGTCCAATATCTACGTTTATTCTATTCATTTGAGAAAATATTATATTTGATATATTTTTTTCATATTATTTTCGCGCACTCATGCACACAGATGCACGTCGCAACGTAGGAGTTAGATAAATCATAAATAATGTTCTATTTTAGGATCTTACAATCTTACGAAATATAGAATTTAATTTAACCTAGAAACAAAATAAGATTTAATAGCAAACCAAGAATTACTTCTACCGTAACAATCCAAGGTATAGCGTCGTCTTTGAGAATCACCGTCGCTGAAAATACAAGTTGAAATATTTTCGATGAAAAGTTCTCATTTCGCTGTAACTCCGGTCGTACTGTAAAAATATTTAAGAAATTGCTACGTAGAGGTATATGTGATGTGGGTCGTCGATCGAGATTCGACCTTTTTTTTTTTATTTTAATGAAAAAGAAAAATAAATAAATAAATAAATAAATAAATTCATTTCGATGAAATACGCCTTGTAATTTTTCTTTAAGACGGTTTTATTTGCTTTTTTCCTTTTCTTTTTTTTTCAAAAGAAGGAAAAAATTTCTTTCCATCATCGAGAAAGAGATTGATACGGATCAAATGATGAAAATTAATAGAACACCCTGTAGACGTTTATACACACACACACACACACACATATATATATATAAATCTATCGGTCACATAAGAGACCTAGTTTAAAAACTTTCCGAGATTAGAATGCATAAAAATCCCTGAGGCTTGAACACTCTCGAGATTTTCTTTCTCGAGGAAATTCTAACGACGACGTTTCTATTCGAGAGAACAGATTGTGTGTATTAGTACGACATGGATGGGGTTGGAGACGCGTCTTTGATAAGAACGTCCACCGTGGTCGTCGTTACGAACGTTATATTTGTACTTTTTCTGTAACACGTCAGCTTCAAAGAGCGATTTTATCGTCGAAACGTCGCAAAAGTTGCTCGCGATCGATCAAAATCCACGGATGCTTGTCGACACCGATGACTTTTAGTCGGTACAAACACAAAGAAGTAAAAAGTATCGCATGTTCTTTTTTTTCAAAAAGAAAAAGAAAAAGAGAAAGAAAAAAAAATAATACGAAGGGGAAGATACAAATAGAAACGAACGTTGTTGCATCGTTGCACACGAACAATCGAATGTAACAGATTTTTTTTTTTTTTTCTTTTATCTCGATCGTACAACTCGATACGACGACGAGAAGAATTAATGGAAGCTTGTCAGAAACTAAATTTCATCGAATATGAATTTCAATAATTAGATTCTTACGTTTGATCGCTTCGATTGTTATTTTATTTCTTCCTTCTTGTTCTCTTTTTCTTCTATATCTCTTTCTTTCTTTCTCTCTCTCTCTTTCTTTTTCTTTTCTTTTCTTTTCCTTTCTTTTCTTTGCTTTACACTAATGGCAAACGGCAAAAGATTATCCGTATCCCTCTAAAATCTTACTGCACATTTAGTGGACTCTAACATCGGAAACTTAGTAACGATTTTCCATTGGCTCGGTTTCCTTAATATCCAAAAGTGCTTTCCTAAATAGTATCCGCAGCACGAACCGCAACGGCATACGTATTTTTCGATCGCTGTTCCATAAAATTCGGCAACGTTTAGGATCGTCTAAACTCTTCGTCGGCCTTGAGTATCCTTAGAACTGTAAAAAGTTCTCTCCGTTTTTTCCCTCAACAAGCTAATTCGATTTTGAAGACATCAAGAAAAAGCTATAAATAAACAAAGAGTTAAGTTCACGACGGAAAGTTTAATTAGTGTAACCTGTAAATCTCGGTACTAGTTCATTTATAATTCATTGCCTCGTTAAACGACTTCGCGGTATTCAGAGGCAACGAGGGAAAAAAGAAAAAGAAGTTTTGGGCTATAAATTTTCTTAATAAATACAACAACTGGACGTATGTACCTACTTGCATGCATATATATATATATATATATATATATATATATAATTACAAGAACAAAAATATATTGAAACACGACGTATTACATATTAATTTAATAAATTGTAATATAAATTGTAAAAAAATATTCTATAACTATATCAAACTATCAAAATTCATATTTATGTTACATAACATCTATCTCACGTTTTTTCCTTTTCTTCTTTTGTTTATTTTTTTGTTTCTTTTAAAAGTAAACAAAGAAAGACATTTTGTAAAACTTGAAGAAAAAGAAATAGAATTTTATAAGAAAATATAGCAATGTTATCTACCTTCGGACATTTACATATTTTTTAACAACTTAATTTAGATAAGACGTTACAAAATAAATATATTGTGTGTACGCATGTATCCAAGTTTCGATACGTCCTTGTCGTATACATAAGTAAACAAACAAGGACTCTCTTCTCGTAAGGTCTTATGTTGTGATAGCAAGCTAATGGCAGCCGCAGGAAAAGCTTCAGAAGCTCGAGAAGGTGGATCCTTAAAGCGCCGAGAGCTTCCATCTAATGGCGTTGCCCCTTTCGTTGGTAGGATCCTTTTGTATACCATCAAGGCAGCATTCCAGAGCTTTGATTTCGCTACACGGCACATTTGGCTGAACGACGATAAACTGATCTCGTGTGGGTTAGGACCAGCTCGGTAAACAGGCTGGCAGTTTCACCGTCGCTCGCGAAATTTCGACGAATTTATGGCATACGCGTTTAGGTACCGTCTTGAGATAGAGATTGTGTGCGAAGGGAAATTAATTTATGCATCAACGAATACTTCTCTCTCTCTCTCTCTCTCTCTCTCTCTCTCTCTCTCTCTCTCTGTCTCTGTAGCTTGGTCCGAAACTTGCTTTATTTATCATTCATCTGGAATAACTTAACAAAATAAGTTAGCGTCATGACTAATTTCATGTATTCAAGTAAACATAATAATATGCAGGCATATATAATTATTTTCATTTATAAACCAAGTTTATAATGAATGCATATACAGGGACTCGCTTACAATTTATGTGCGATATAATTTAATTAATAATAAAAATAATCGATGTTTTTCTTAATCTTTATTAATCAAACGATATTTTTGTTAATCGACAAACATTGCAAGATGGAATATAGTAGAATACTATAATAAAGCAATACGAAAGAAAAAAGAAAATTATTATTACAACGAACGTTAAATTTGTAAATTTACTATGGTCTCCATTCCTATCGAAGGCGAAAAGAGAAATAATTATAAGGGAGACTATCTTCCGTATGAAAAAAAAAAGAAAACTTACCCCCTTGTTCTTACTTAAGCGTAAATAATTAAATAAAACTCGACAGCTCGTAATCTATGAAGAACAAAGAGAGAAATTCAAAAAGGAAAAAGACAAAAAAAAAGAAAAAAGAAAGAAAGAAAGAAAGAAAAAAAAATACCAAGAGTAAGAAATGTCGAGATTTAGGAAGATTAACTTTCTTCTTAACGAGGAGACTATTCAAGTATTAAATATTAGTAAAATCTTTCTTTTGACGTCCAGTGGATTAGTCCAGGATTGTTCGTCGATGTAAAAATTTCATTATTATCGAATTTAGAAAGAAAGAAAGAAAGAAAGAAAGAAAGAAGATCAGATCGTACTTCTTGGATTATGACGTGACAGGCCCAAAGAAATTTCAAAGTTATCGAACTGAACAGCAAGCAGCCCTTGGGATCGAGGGCTTCGAGAGAAGGTCTCGTAAAGAACTATCTGTTTCTAGGACAGCTCCTTTATCCTTATGGAAGGACCGAGGGTGTCAGGAATGAAGCTCCTTCGGATAAATTCCTTTCTCTACTTTCCACCACGATTTTCTCTCTCTCTCTCTCTTTCTCTCATACACACTCCTTCTCACTCTCTCTTTTTCTTTATCTCTATCTGTCTATTTATCTCTCTCTTTCTCTCTTCTTCTCCCTCTCTCTTTTTCCCTCTCTTTTTCGCGTCAGTGAAGTAACTCAATCGCTTTTACGTAGATCTTAACGAAGATGGATAGATACGTTAAGATGATTTGAATCCATCTCGAAGGGACTTTCTTTACGTCAATACATTTTCATAAATTTCCTATCAACGTGATCGCTGCTATAAAATCATTTTTCTACTCTCTCTCTCTCTCTCTCTCTCTCTCTCTCTCTCTCTCTCTCTCTCTCTCTCTGTTTGTCTTTCCGTCTCTCTTTCCCTTTATCTTTTTCTCTACTTTCTGATTTATATCTCCCATCAATTTCGTAATCGCGGTATTTTTTTATATTTGTCATGTCATCGTTTCAGTTTCTCATACGTTCTATGTCAAATATCTTCGACAGTTCTCAAGATGGAAATTAAATGTAGAAATAAGTAAGTATATGTATCAAATCGGAGAGAACAATATATTAAAACGACCTTTCATTCGATATTGTATAGACTGACAGATGTACGAATGATTTGTTTTAAAAGTTTTATTTTACTCATGAAGAAATTCCTGGAAAAATATCGTCCAAAAGTGTTGAAAATGTTGAAATGTATCTATATAAAAAAATAAAAAAAACATTTGACCTATATGATAAAAAAGAATGACCATTGCGATTGCTCGTCCAGGATACAATGGGATGATTGCTTAATGTTGCTTTTTTTTTATAATGGGATTGCTATTCGTTAACGGGATGATAAGGCGTACGTACGCAAAAACAGAAACAGGATTCGAAAATGCAGCAGAACGTGAGAAATGGGTTTACAAGCCTCGTAATCCTTGCACCACTGTGGTAATCCCCACGTTAAACGCAATTTTCGTTTTTTCTTTCTTTCTTTTTTTTCTGTCGATTCTTTTTTCTGTGTAACTTTTTTGCTTCCATACGAAATGCGGATGAAGTCGACCGATATGCTCGCTATAGTCGATCGTATCTTCCCGAACGATTTACATTTTCCACCATTGGACATAATGACGGCTCGAGTTATCGAAAAAAGCAGTCTTTCTCTCATATAACTTTCTATAGAGAAAAAAAAAAGAAATATTATTTCAATTTTATCTAACGTTTTCTACACAAAGTGAAACATTTTTTGTGTATATATATGTGTATCTCTTTGTATAGGATTAGCATTTGGAATAGAAAGGAAAAAAAATTTGATAAAGTCTCCGTGAAAATTTATCGCCGAACACGTGAAAACGCAGGAAAGTTATTAAATAGAATTTCAAGAATCTTTAATATTTAATAAAAGATTCTAATAAGACATATCAGAGAAAACGGAGATATTTGTGAGAAATATATACGGAAAAAAATTTTACAGAAATTTCCAATGTGATGTAATAGGAAAAAGTCTATGCACTTTGTAATATTAGAGATTGTATATTTCGAATGAAAAATTTTCCTTGTCTCTCTGAAATGTACAAAAATAGAAGTATGCATTCGTAATGCAATGAACGATTTCCCCAGAATTTCGAAAAAAAAAGAGAAAAAAAAACCAACGAAAGGATGTCGATTTATTATGGCTGACGGACACTATAGCTCGCGATTTCATGTTGGATTTAGCAGACAGAAACTGTATACGTGCGTCCGTAGATTTATCATCTGCACGTGGGTGGCCCGTCGAACAGCAAGTGCCAACCTTGCGGGTGGTCGCACGTCGTTATAAATCGAAAACACCCTTGGTTATAAGGGCACGTTACGTGTCGCCGTGTAACGCTCGCTAACAGCTAAAAAGTGTTTCTATTTTGAAAACTGTCTCGATAAACGCGACGCGTGTAAGTTTTCCAAGGATTCAATATTTTCAAGAAATGTCAAATTGAAGATTGTATTGTACACTTGACGATTAAAAAATTATTTCGATACTTGAAGACATTATAGAAAATAATTATATAAATGATAGAATTATAAGAATAACATGACTACTGTTTCTTTTTATTTTTTTTTTTTGACATAACAAAAAATTTTACAATATTATAAACAAATGTTATGTAAGACAAGCACACTCTAGGAAGCATTGGAAATGATAATTTTTTAGAGTACGGATATATTCGTATGGATATATTTACCGAACGTAACTTCTTCTTTTCGAATGAACAATATTTCTTTAAATCGTTAATACGATATTGAGAATAGAGACGCGCATTGAATATGTATCTAATTGTTCATGGCGTATAAATGATAAATGAGATTTTAATGGGTAATTAAGTTAATTTCCAAGCATTGATCCTAGACATGAATTTTGTCACATTCATTAATGATCCCAAATAACTTTGTTCATTCGGAAGAAACATTATTTGCTCTGGTAGATAGTAGGAATAATTTGGTATGTCGATAATACGAGCTCGTACGAATTATCTGGCCGCTTCTTAAAAGATTCATTCTCATTCTCTGCAATTCGTAACCGCTCTCTTATTTTTACGATCGAAACTTTCCGCAATTAAACTGGATAATTACGGATCGACCTCTTAAACTATCGATGCAAGTAACATCCTTTTCTGTACCCATGAAAGAGAAACACTCTGAGGCGACTTCCCTGTTCTCAATTTAGTGAAGTCCCAACCCTCGTGGGAACGTTCTCACGAGTAGCCCAATTATCGCTCTATCGATTCACATAATCTTTCGTATGCGATCCATTTGTAAAGCAATTTTGTCAGCGTACTTGGAAAGTTCTATTTAAATAAGTTGCTTCTTCATACTTTATATATTAGAATACGATTGTATAATATATAAGGTATCTTTTACAAAAAAGAAAAAAGAAAATATTGTCAATGAAGGATCTTCATTTCGAGGATTCAAATCGGATGAAATAGACAACGACGGTTTTCTTAAGATATTCGAATTATGCAAGACTTCTTGTACAAAAGATTAAAAAAAGAAAAAGAAATAGAGAATGCCTGTGCAGTACTCAGAATTACACGTAACCACGTGAGCTTTGAAAATGTTGACGATAATAAAGAAATTATTGTTTAACAATTTTATTTAGTATAAAATTATTGTCGAGTAGTACGTACTCGAGAAAGACAACGAGCCGTGAAAATATTCATTATTTATTTCGTCAAAAGTGACTCAACAGGTTGCAAAACGAGAGACTGACTCGGAGGCACACGACTCGTTGTAAATATTTGTCGAGAATGACGTTTGTTGAGAGTCGTACACGCTTTATACGCGACACGATAACATTTTATTATAATCAATTACGCGTTGTAAGAGATTAAAATCGTCCTCGAGTTTAAGGATTGCTCGAGGACGAGCTCGATGCGAAGGAACGTGCAATTCAACGTGTAAAGCGTTCTCGAGACTATCGGTATAAGCGTTCTACATTCCTGTCATGTCCGCCATCGCGCTCGTAATAATTTCTTACTGCGTATCAAAACGCGACAACTTGTTAAGCTTGGCTAAGCACAACGATATATTTTCATTATACGAGTTAATACGGATACTTAGCGACTACAAAAAATATTGGCACACCTATTTCATTAAAACGCAGAATTTTTTTTTTTATTCCAAAGAACGAAGTATCTTGAAATAGGGACGAGGTTTGAAAGAGAAAAAAAGATTGAAAACATTCTCGTAATTCATGTGTGTGAAGTATTATGCATTTTTTAATCCTTTATAACTCATAATCCTTTTGTCGTGTTTTTCAAAAAGATCACGTAATGCGTAAAATTATAATATCACTTGGGAAAAATATTAAATACACTTCGAATATGAAATAAAAATTATCAAACTGTTAATGCATAATAAAAGATAAAATGATATCAAAATTATGAAATATATTGTGTTATTTAAATTATACACCGACGCACATAGAGTTAAAAAGGATTGAAACCAAATGTTTTTTTTTTTTTTTATTAGTATAATAGTACAATTAATGTGTTATTCAATGTTATATCTTTTTTTTGAAATAACTTGTCTCTTTAAAAACGATTATTCGTATCCTTGTATACCTCTTCGAAATAATCAAATGAAAATAGTGAAAACAATTATTCAAAGTTTAGACTCTAGAGAAAATTGACTTCATTTGGTCGAAATTTCGACTAGTACGAACATTCTGAGTACCCAAAGAAACACATTACGTGATTCGCATCGCATTAGACTCCGTACCTCATTCTCTCTTGAGGATAACGCGAGGCAAGTCGATTATCGTCGAAGAAAATGGTACGAGCGTGGAATACACGCTCTCGGCCATTTCACCGTCCGTTATCGTCGTTAAGATTTTTATTTGCTCTTTTGTCGGAAGATACCTACTTAAAACTTGGCGAACGTAAATGTAAATTATGTAAATGCGATGTAAAAACATTATAAATATATTAAGTACACGAGTATCATAAAATATATAAATATATAAATATTTTAATAATATACAATATGTCTGTATATAATAATTTGTTATAATATTTAATATATATTTATATAAGTAAAATTTAATATACAAAGAAAATGATATACATAATATAGATTGATATTAATGATATTATGTAAATGTAAAAATATTTATTTATAAGTATATTATAATATTATGACAATATACGATCTATAATAATTCATTATTACATTATATATATATATATATATATATATATATATATATATATATATAAAATAAAAAAATATATATACAGCAATATCTACATATAATATAACATATCAATTAAAGGTGAATATATAAATGATATAACGTGTTCGAAATTATCAAATAATACACTTTACTCAAAGCTATACGGGAAGCATTGAACGTACGTAAAAAATGAAAATAACGAATAATGAAACTCTACCTTCTTCCAGCCATCTCGTCGAGAATTCGCTTGAAATATTTGCGAAACAACCAGTAAAATCGAGTCGTCGGTCATCGACTATTGTTTGTTGGACGATGCGGCAGCGCTTCTATTATTTCGGACGATAGATTTTTTTTCTTTTTCACGAAACGCTACCTCGCATCTATTCACGCTCAAAATTTAATAAAGCCCCGGTTTTCTATTTTATCGTCCGTAGGATCGAATCGTACATTCGTAATATTCTTCCTGATTTTTTTGTTTCAATACTTTTTTCTGTTTTGTTGTTGTTGCTATCTGAACGAGAAATTCACCAAAAATTTCGTTCTTTCGTCTTAGCGCGTTATCGCCTTACGAGAGGACACGAGATAAATCACGAATTGTTGCGCGCAACGTTGAACATCGTAAATTATGTTCGTCGGTACGATCGAATTCACTGGATAGGTTCAAATCAATTGAATTTCAACGTTCCGATCGCTACGTTATTCAGTTAACACTCTTCAATAACTTCAATTTTTGAATGCGTACCATTTTTTTTTACAGATAAAGTAATAAACAAAAAAAAGAGAGAAATGGTATTTGCACATTTATTAATCATTAAGAGAAAAAAAATATATCAAGTAAATATTTTTTTTCGAAAAATGTTTAAAAATTTGCAAAAATAATCACCGAAAGGAGAAACAAATTTTGTAAACTTTATATAGATATTAACGCGGATGGAAGAGTAATTTACGACTTAAAGGAAAACGTATCGCTTTGAAGTAACTGTGCTCAGCGGTTCTTACCGATAAGAACTTCGAACAACGACGAGCCGATACAAACTCTGAAATATGTATAGTCGACGTTTTATCCCGTTAGCGTTATCGTCGAATGGGATAGAGAGCTTTCCTCTTTCTCCTCTCTAGTTCTCCAAAAAAAGCCACTTCTGAAGCTTCACCATGAGAAACGATCGATAATGGGTTACTGTATTGTAATTCGAAAAAATGGAAAAAAATGTATTTTGATAGCTTCGAGAAAATCATCGTAATCATACATAAAAAATGTCAGTTAATTTTCTTTTAAAATGTAGAGTTATATATATATATATATATATATATATATATATATATATATGTATGTATGTATGTATGTATGTATGTCATCTGAATAGTTATGGTATGTAATCACTAATGTGTGCACATGTATGTTAATTTTCTATTGAAAGATAATTACGTGTATACCATCTGAATATGGATACGCTATATATATATATATATATATATATATATATATATATATATATACACACACACACATATATATATGTGTGTATATATATTGACATATACCTATATATAATACATGGATTCAGAATACAATAAAAGAATTCTTTTTCCGATAATTAAAAAATTAATAGTAAAGTGAAAATCAATGGTTTTTCCTTTGATGTAATTATCAGAAAATTAAACTTACGTTAGTTAACCATCGAATATTAATAAATAAAATATTTTGGAAGTTACACTTTCGTGAAAATCGACCTAGAAATCTCGTTCGAGAAAAGTATTACTCGTTAAAGAATAGGAGTAATACAACCTATCACTAGTGAACTCATTACACTGTAATTACTTCTTAGTTACTCCTAATTAAGTATACATAATCCTGTAATTTTCAAGCAAATACGAACACTGCGCAACGGCTTTGCGCGAATTTGCATAACCGATGAACAAATTATACATGTATCCGGTCGAGAGTAGCCCAGCGCGAGTTCGATTATAAATAATCGAAAGCTAATCGAATCCCGAATTTATTTGCAAATCAGGATAATAGGTGTACCATTAACGGAGTACGATACTCTAGTTAGATTTTGAGTAAATCGTGTGATCCACGATGGAAAGATCAAGATATCTGGATATATTGTTTAAAAAGAAATAAAAAGAAACAAGATACTTCACGTTTTTTTTTTAAGAACAAAACGAAGAATGCAAAGAATATTTTACAATCTTACGCGTAATACATACGCCTACCCATTCACATACAAAATATACGTACGTATATAAATTATGAATACAAATTTTCGTAATTAAAAAAAGACATTGAAGTAACCACACACACACACACACACATGATCATTCATAAATTTTTATATATTTAAATAATTAATATAAAATATAAATAAATTTTATTAATATACATCAAGCCAAAGTAATTCATTCGATTGTTTCTCATTCTATTTCGATAAAAGGAAAAAGAAAGAAATGTCGGTTCCAGAAGCAACTAAATTGATCTTTCGATCAACGGTTTAAAAACGGTACTTTGGTGGAAAGGGCGCGAAGCTGAAAGAGCCCAACCAGAGAAGCAGCCAAACGTCGTTTCGTTGAGTTTATATTCGAGATGAGAAGGAGATGTACAAGAAGAGGAATGGAAGAACGCCGGCGGGGAAGTGGAAAAGGTACACATCATGTCAGACACAAAACATCAAGGAGGAAGTTAAAAGGACGAGACATGCGCGTTAGCGTTAATCTTAGTACCTT
The DNA here is from genome assembly GCF_905475345.1 of Vespula vulgaris. NCBI lineage: Eukaryota > Metazoa > Arthropoda > Insecta > Hymenoptera > Vespidae > Vespula > Vespula vulgaris. The sequence continues at coordinate 2,515,966 of NC_066593.1, read as the reverse complement.
GCAAAATTGCTAACATGTGTGATCGTTTGTTCGATCAAAAAATAGTTCCGACTAATGATACATTAATGTTTTTCAAACTAGAACAAGCTTATATTTTATACATATTCGATTTATATTCTTATAAGAGAAGAAAAGCATAAAAAAATATATAAAAAGCCACCTTCTCGTTTATTTTATTTTCTTTAAGTAAGAAGGAACATCTGTCGAAATCCATTTGTTTCATTTAAACCAATCTAATCGATTTAATTCTCTCTCTCTCTCTCTCTCTCTCTCTCTCTCTCTCTCTCTCTCTCTCTCTCTCTCTCTATCTATCGAAATTGTGATTTCCAATATAGAACATAAATCATATTCATGTCATAATGAATCTTTTTCTTTCGAATTATTATGCTACCCTTAATAACTTACAATTCGAAGTAATATACTTAATAAAGGAAAGGATATTATCTTTATTTTTCGACGTCTTATCTGTCGTAAGGAGAAAATTTTTGTTGGAACTGTTTCATAAATGCGCTTGGACAAGTAACTTTCTAAAGTTTTAAGGTAAGAAATTCGATCGAAAAGAAAGTAATAAGAGAATGATCATTGTTCTTCGAACGAATTGGTCGATGCAGAAGGTTAAACTCGCAGGAAACGTAAGGAGATGAAGAAGATGATGATGACGAAAAAGAAGAAGGAGAAGATGAAGAAGAAGAAGAAGAAGAAGAAGAAAAAGAAGAAGAAGAAAAGGAAAAGAGAAAGCATTCAGGAAAGGAATCTCAGACTCGAACCAGCTTATCCTTGATCGACCTCAGCCTGCCGTATCGACCGGTTTGCCTATACTTCCGGCCACGTCCCTGGCTGTGATGCGCGTGGGGTGGTCGACGTTCCCCCACTCTAGACAGTTCGAACGTCGACGACGAGAACGACGACCAACGTCGTTCGACGCACGCGCAGCACCGCGTGCGAGCTCTTTTCTGACGCCAGTCCGTCGGGGGTCGAAGTCACGCCAACGTCTGGCACCGGCCCCTCCGTCGGCCCTTTACAATCGGCCCTTGGCATCCTTTGCGAAAGAAATTTTGAAAGGAAAAGAAACAAACGGGTACTCTTTGGCTCGTCCTTTCGTCGCGTGCGCGTCGTGATAACGTGGAAAGAGTGAAGGAACGAAGAAAACCGAGAAGGAATAGTGAAGGTAGTAGTGATGATCGTCAGTGTTGTCCTTCGAGAAGTGAGATGACGACTCTCTGTGAGTGAATACAGTGTTCATCCTTTGATCTTTCCTTAAGAATAAGTATGAAATCGTGAAATCAAAAATAGGTGATATATTTGCGTATATTAATTTTTCCGTTTGGATTGCGTCTTTGATATACATATATATAATTTTTTTTCTTATTGTTTAATCTTTGTATTAACGACGTGACATTCACGACGATTATCGCACGTTGATTACCCAGGCCAGAGTAAGAAAGTGAAAGAAAGAGAAAGAAGGAAGATCGATTGGATGAAAGCATAAGTCAGGTCTCGAGGAAAAAAGTGAACTAATATTTGCCGAATCTCGCTCCGTCCAAAGAAGAGACTCGCCCCGAGACAAAAATAGCGGCCAAGTGAGCTGTTCTTTATCAACCGGTCTAAAGCTCCTTTGCGTTATTTTCTAAATTAAAATGAAACGTATACGCAAATATCCGCGAGTGAAGGTTATTAATACCTTGGTAAATAAATGCCTTTTGTCGTTTCACGCATTCGATTAGTTTTTATTAGTGTAATTACATCAATGTGATCTCCACAAAGTGTTGGATTAAAAGCTGTCATTTTTTATCGGGGAAGTGGGAAGACGTGCTACTGCGGATATCTACGATTACGAACGAAGGTGTGATAAACAATTAAATGACAAAGAAAGAGGGATGTCGAACTTCGAAGTAAGATCGGTTAGCCACTCTCGACTGCGTCTTCCGTCGGGAGGTGGCTTGGTCGGTTTGCAAAATTGGCCAGTGTTTAGATGCGTTCGGTAGGTCTCGAAGAACGCAGATATGTTCTCGAGCATTTTTTAGTCGGCTCGTAATTTTTCTAGGTAGGGAAGATGAGCGGGAAAGATTCGATTCTCTTGGAAAAGACTATTAAGTGAGAGTCGAATGAAGAGAATTAATCGTAGAATAACCAGGTGATCATCGTCATCGTGGACGATCGATCGTGAAAGATCAAAGAAACGGGATCAGCTATAGAATGTTCAGGTGATCATCATCGAACATCAAAGATTAAATATCGGGTAAAAGATGTCCAGGTGGTCGTCATCATCGTCGATGATCGATTGAAGATCGAACAAAAAGGATCGAGAAGATTATGTTCAGGTGGTCATCATCATCGTCGATGATCCTGGCGTCGATGATCCTGGTGTTGGAGCTGGTGCTCGCCGCGCTGGCAGGCGCCGAGCTCAGCTCGAGAATCGTCAGGACGAAATACGGCGAGCTGTCCGGTGTGATAGTCACTCTCGATCGTTATCTCGAGGGCGTCGAGGTATTTCGTGGCGTACCGTACGCCTCGCCACCGATTGGTTCCTTACGCTTTATGCCGCCCGTTAGCGGCGCCTTGTGGCACGGCGTCAAGGTCGCCGACAAGTTCGGCCCTGTCTGCCCGCAAAAGCTTCCGGAATTGACCGACAAGATGCCGAAAGGCAGACTCGAGTATCTCAGAAGACTGCTACCCTATCTTCGCAATCAAAGCGAGGATTGTCTCTACCTCAACATTTACGCGCCTGTTCAAGGTGAGTCCTTTCGATTCTATATCCGTCTTTGTCGATATCTCGAAACGTTATCGTCGACAAATTTAGAAATACTTTTTTCCTTCAAACGAGTCTTTCGAGCTTCCATTTGTTTCCACCAACAAGTGATTCGATACAATCGAGACTTCAATTTTAATTCTACGTATGAAAAAAGAATATGAATAATTTCGATATCGTAATATTACCTGATATCTCTTTCTCGCTCATCGCAATAAATAGATCGTGATTTTGTTTTTATGCGAGCATAAAGCTTTTAATAAATCACGTTGGATCTGGACGTTCGTATCAAATATGTGTCGAGATACGATCGAATTCCCATCGAGAGAACCAAGGGTCGCTTTTTTGCGACTATCCAGAATCGAATAACCGAAAATATGGAGATAGGAGCCTTACGAGGGAAACAGAAGGAGATTTGCAAGATGTTTTAGTAATGGATATCAGATCGAGCTAAGAAAATGAGAAAATCAAGAAGAGACTAGTTATTTAAAGACAATCACAATCGTACCGTGGATTTTATGTCGGTGTATCGTATTACTCTACTGTACGATAACTAGAATTTCTGTATCGAAACTTTCACGGAAATTTTGGGAAATGTCATGATTACGATCTTTCTTACTGTTATCGTTTCTTCTCTCTTCCTTTCCCTCTCTCTCTCTCTTTCTCTCTCTCTCTCCCTCTCTTCTCTCTCTCTTCCTCATTAACCATGAATCGATAATGAACTTCAGGCGAGAACGTATATTAGTCATTTCGATTAACGATCGCACATTGGAAGGCTCATTTGAACAGGGACGTCGAACTTTTCTCTTGTCGAGAATTTCTTCAACTTTGACCTTGTATTACTTCGATGTTCAATAAATTCAAAATAGTAATGGAAGTAATGATTATCCGTTTCAATGAAATTGTCAGAGTCGTTTTTTCCAATGTAGATTAAAAAAAAAAAAAAGAAAAGAAAAAGAAGTAAAATTATTTATTTTTATTCCCGTTGAATATTTTAATCTCAAAGAATCTCGTTAATTGAATCCCATTGTATAAAGTAATCGGATTAACGCAAAATCTCAATGAATAAGATCAACAAATTTATTCTTATATATTGTCGGAATAAAAAAAAAAGGAGAGAGAAAAAAGAGAAAGAAAAAGCAGGAACAAGAATTGCACTGTTAAAAAGAAATGCCTCTCTATATAAAAAAAAAGACCGATCTTATCGTCTGTGTAAAGGGAAACATGAAAACGCACGAGAGTATGAAAAATTTAACGTTAATTTTTAGAGTAAAAAGAGAAACGTCGTCCTTGTCGTCGTCGTCGTCGTCGTCGTCGTGCCTATCGGATCGCCATTTTAGAATAATAACTCAGCGTAGCAGCGGGGCTATTGTCGAGGTTCTCGGTGCAAACAAAGAATCCATGAAAACGGCCATTAATTTGGCGATTTGAATGGGAAGTGTTATTTTATAGTCGGGCCTTCGTTTCCCATAAATCGCCACGCGGAATTCGCATTCTCGCGTTACAGCCCACATCTCTTTCTCTCTACCTCTCTCTCTTTCTCTCTTTATCTACGTATCTACCTATCTATCTATCTACCTATCTATCTATCTATCTATCTGTCTATCGTTCTCTTTGTCTTTCACCTTTGTCCCTCTCTGGCGACCAAGCTCTTTTTCTCTTTCGCTCGCTACCCCTCTTCCTATTTTTTGTTTCTCCTTCTTTTTTTCCAACTTTTCTCTTTTCTTTCTTTTTTTCGTTTCTTTTTTTTGTTTTATTCTGCTTCCCCTCCCCCCTTTTTTGCCGCTACTTTTTTTGTTCGTTCTTTCTTTCTTCTCTTTTTTTTTTTTATTTTGTAATAGCGTTCTCTCGGTCGCTTGCGTATATGAGTACCGTTGCGTCCATGCTATCGAGTTGATGTTTTTAAATTTATATAGACGGCTGACTCGTCCGGCGAAATGACCGATAGCCGCCTAACTGTGACTTATAACTCTTCCGCGTTCAGTGAATTTCAATAGATCGCTCATATGTAGGCTCGTCGTGACCAATATAATGTTTAAAAGAAATAAAGCGATTGATAAAGTTGAACGTCTTTTTTTCTCTTTCTCTCTCTCTTTTTCTCTGTCTCTCTTTTTCCTGCTACCGCCAAAATATCAAGTCGTCAATTAATATTTTCGAAGCAGTATAAACTTGTATCCCCATTATATGGCGAACAAATTGGCCGAACTTAATCCAACGAAATTTTACACGCAATTATTTATCTATCATAACGGAAAATGCTGTCTAAACTTTCCCAGAATTTGTTGAATTAGTTTCAAAATCCAACGTTCATTTTTATTATAAACATTTTAATGATTAAAGTTAACAGAATGGTCGAACCAAATCTAATGGAATTTTGTTTAAAACTTTTCTGTTAAACGTGAAGATGTGTCGTTCATAATTTCAAACGAAGAGTTGCTAGATTACTATCAAAATGATGTTGACTATATTATGAACATTTTGAAGTTGAAATATGGGGTATAGAGAAAGAGAGAGAAAGAGAGAAAGAGAGAAGAGAGAGACAGTTGTACATAATGTATAAAAGGGAAATGAGCAAAAGTAGCATGTAGCTACTCTACAAAGTTAGTGATGTGAATATAATGTTAACGCGTATCTAATAATCATCACGACGATAAAATCGTTCATCGTGATAGAATGAAAAAGCATCATTCTAGTTGTCCCTATGATGAAAAATGACGCTCTCTATCGAGAAAAAGAGAGAGAGAGAGTGGATCGAGAGAATTAAATTAATTACACATCCTTTCACCAAAGCTTGCTCATTTTCTTGTCAGTATTAGTCCGGTTTAGTGAGGAGTAAAAGCACATGTACATCTATTCTTGTTTTATATATACTTTTATATGTGTAATATATGCGCATGTGTAGGTCTGTGTCTCATTCGTATATGCAAACTGCTTTCAAGTAGGAATATATATATATATATATATATATATATATATATATATATATATATATCTTTCTCGCATATCACATACACACCAGAACTCGTCGGTAGTTTCTACTCGACACCTTCGTCTTCAATTCGACGCTATCTACTTATTTGCGTCGTTGGCAATCGTTACCTTGCCTAGATAGTGCAATCTCTACTCGTATCTACCATACGATCCTAGCAGCCTTCTCGCAGTTCTTCGATTTCATCTGTCAAACGTATTCCCTTAAAGCGTCTTATCGGTAGGTTCTAATGCGAAACTAATGCGGCGTGAGAATTTCTAAGACATTTGTTATTGAAACGAACGTATCTGTTCTTTCAGTGATAAAGTAGTTGCTTTTCTTTTCTTTTCTCTTCTTTTCTTTTCTTTTCTTTTCTATTTCTTTTTCTTTTTCTTTTTTCCAATTACGTAGAATTATTGATTATATGCCAATTGTATGGAACTATTTGATATAAATTATATGTATTTCGATCAGACTGAATCGTAGTACGATTAAACGACATTAAGAAGATTATAATCTTAGTAGTTGTTGTGTGGAATATTATCGTGTTTCATAAATTTCATAAATTTTATTGAATATACGAAGAATATAAATATTTCAAATGGAGAGCAGACAGAGGACGTAAAAGGAAAGACACGAAAGTATGCCGTACTTCGCGTGTAGTGTCATTAGGTAGAATGAAAATGTGGAATGAATATGCATCACAATTCTGTAAATGAAAATATAGAGCAGGATAACCAAAAAGAAAAGAAAAGAAAAAAGTAAGTATGTGTATATATATATAGAAAGACAGAGGGAGAGAGAGAGAGAGAGAGAGAGAGAGAAAGAGAGAGAGAGAGAGAAAGTCACGGTGAAACGTAATCAAATAAAAAAAAAAAGAAACGAAAAGGAAATAGAGAAAGAGCGCAAAACGAGGGAGAGAAAAAGTAAGAAAGAAAGAAAGAAAGAAAGAAAGAAAGAGAGAGAGCTAAGACTAGCCCCTCGTTAATTTCCAACGTACCGGGTTACCTCTTAAATCTGGGTCAATGACTATAAACGTGGACGCATAACCGTAAAAGGACGAAGTTTATCGCGCGACGCTCAGCCGTTCACTCGGAAACGAACTTAACGAAGGTGCCTCTGCTCGTCGTAGGGGGTGTCTGAAGAGGGACGAAAGAGAGAGGGAGAGAGAGAAAGAGGAGACTACTCATCTTCGAGATCCTAAAGGTTCTATTTTTTTCTTTTTCTTCCTCCTCTTCCTCCTCCTCTTTTTCCTGCCCTTCTTTTTTCTCCTCCTCCTCCTCCTCCTCCTCCTCCTCCTCCACCTCTTCTTCTTCTTCTTCTTCTTCTTCTTCACGAGCGCGTTGTTTTTTTCTTTCATCTCTCTTCCTTTTTTTTCGCTACAGTCGATAAACGATCGTGGAAAAGAGTGTCGAAGCCCGAAGATGGGAAAGCCTCTTGCTGTTGAATCACGCTGATGATCGCGTATTTATCCATCGACTTCACCGATGTCTCCTACTCTTCATATTTTTCCTTTTTTCATTTTCCTTTATTTTATTTTACCTTCCTGTCTCTTATTTTATTTCTTTTTTTCTCTTTCCCTTTTCCTTTCCTTTCTTTTTCTTTTTCTCTTTCTTTTTCTTTCTTTTTTTTTATATTCTTCCTTTTCCCTTCCCCGACGTCGACTACACCTACTTATATCGACAAGAAATATTTATCTCAGATATGCGCCAAAGAATTAACCAAGCCATTTTAGATGGAATATAATTTGATAAATCACGTTAATTATTTCATTATTTTTATATTACGATTAATATTCGATATATTGGGATATTTGTAACTGGGAGTATAAAATAATGATTCTTGAGAGATTATCTCGTCAGATTTATCGAGCTTAACCAATTATTCGTCCCTTTTATAAAAAGATAATTTGTCTAATATGATTTTCTTCAAAAAAAAAAAGACATCTTTTGTTAACGAGCAGCATCGCAAAGAGCGTATTCGAAAATATTTAAAGAATCGAAAATGCGATAGGATCGATGTCAAATTATTACGAAATCGATTTCGAACAATTAAACTCTTATATACGCATGGAAGAAGATGATCGAATCGATCGTTTCTATCGACGTACACTTATCCGACTTTTATAATCTTAAAATCACGCATAATCCTCAACGTTTCAATCTTTAAAGTTCTGTCCTGTGTTCTTAATCCGTTTTCCCCCGTCCATCCTATCGGAGAAAAATATCCGATAACTTGGCAAGGGTGGTAGAGGGGGCGATAGTGAGAGGGTTGGAAAGATGGGGTGAAGAAGAAGAAGGAAGAGGAGAAGAAGGAGGGAGAAGGGTAGGAGGTAGGAGGCAGTGGGGGTCGAGTATTCACGTAATTCCTCGATCGAGGAAAAGAAATTGCGTTTAAATGGGCCATGCAAATTCGCGAGAGGAGAGTGGGTAAGGGTCGTAGCGGGGAAGAGCGGGGTGCATTTCATGCAGCTTGGGCGATGGTGTCGGGGTGAGGGGGTGGTCGGAGGTGGCTGGCTGGTTGGCGGGTTGGCGGGTGGCTCGCGAAGCGACGTCTCCGCGTTACGTGCACGAGGAGAATCTCGTTATGCTAATACGCGGCAACGTTCCGCGTCCGGCGGTAAGCGTGCGGAAAACGAGTCGCGGATTCCCGAGGAAATTCATAAGGGGATGGTTAGGGTGGGAAGGAGGGAGGGAGGGAGATCAGAGGTGGGAGACCGGGGAGACAGAGAGAGGGGTTGTTGGATCGTCCAGCTATCGATTCGCTGGCCCGCGACGACCGCGTTTCGTTTCCCACCTTCGTTCCACACCACACCTCCTCCCCCTCCCTCCATTCCCGCTATACCCCTCCTTTCCTAACCCTCCCAGACCTTCACAACGATAACTCGTCTTCGCAGCTCCCACGACGGATATGCTCGCGGAATGACGCACGTATAGGAACGAGAGGGTCGGGTAGAACACGGTGTGATGCGAGTCGGATGTAATTTTGGTCGGTGCGGCACCGTGCCGGGCGTAATACCGCTTGGATTTTGAGATTTATCGAGACGTCGAATGGTCGGTAGGTCGGTCGGTCGGTGACCGACCGGTTCGATTCAACCTTCTGAATTATTCCTTTTTTCTTCCTTTCCGATGAATTTTTTTCTTTTTTTTTTGTTCTTGTGTTTTTCCTTGTCTGTTTTCTTTCTATTTCTTTTTGTTTTTTTTTTCTTTCTTTCTTTCGATACGTTCTTCGAGAAATAGTTGTACGAAAATTTTTAAGTATCTCTTAAAGAATACACAAGTTCGCTTAAATTTATCTGAATATTATTATTAATTTTGCATTGACTCGTTTTATATCCATTCAAGATTTTCATTATTGTATAAAGTAAATAGTTGTGAATGATTAGTTTGTAAAAATATTTGAAGTCAGTTTTTCTTAATATTCTCAAAGTGGTTATGGTTGTATAGTAATATCGTACAGTGTGTATTTAAGATACGTATTTTATCATCGTGTCGTTCGATCGAACGCTTTGGCACGTTAGTAGAACATAAGGTTTACGTGTACCGATAATGTTATATCTACGATATCGTCTCTTTCTCTAAGAGAATAAATAAATAAATAAATAAATAAATATAGATAAAGAAATGAGAAAAAAGATCAGTAGGATCGACGCGTCGTTAATCGAATACGATCTTTTTGAGCCGCACCAGTTCGACTTTGCACACTACTTACCGTCTCCTGAATGCGAACGTGATACGTAAACAAGACGTATAGCAACGTTATACGTTTGATATACGGCAGAAGGTGGATATCTCGATGTATGAAAAGACTCGATATTGGAGTTCGCCTCGATATATCACCGGATAAACTAAGGAAGGACGAAATTGCGACTCGGTATACACGCTCGATACCTACGTATACGTATCACGTTTATTGAAAATATAGGATAAAATATATGGATAGGTCGATGCGTTGAAGCGAATGAAACAGAAGGATATCCGACCCGTCGGGATCGATTACGATTTTCAAACATTCAAGTGATTCTACGTTAAAACGTTAATAAGATTAGCAGGTTAACTACCATTATGCCGATCAATGAATTTTCAAACGATTCAACTTGTACCGTAAAAATACATTCCACTGTTCGACTGTAAGTTATTCAAAATGGCCGAAATTAGTTCGATTTCCGTTTATGTATGTAAAATGCAGGTATATATATATATATATATATATATATATATATATATAACTACCTACACTTTTATCCTCGTACCTACATTTTATCTCGTGACATAATCGTAGAAAAAACATCAACGATTATAAATTGAAAACGAATTGATTTATAGCGACCTATTGATATCCGCAGAGACAACTAATGAATATAATCGATAAATTAATCGATAACGTCTAAGTAACTCGTTCGAACGTTAAGATCACAAAAAGTTATCTTAATCGTATTTCACGTTTCGATCGGAGGTCATCGAGTAACGTCGGACTGTGCTTTACATGGACGCAGCAAAACGAAGGTGAGATGTGGCTCTCAAATGCCTTAGTTAATTATGAAATTCAATTAAAACGGCAGCCGTACGTGCGAGCTCGCGAATTTCGAGCCTCGAAAGTATACGTCAGAGAGTAAAAGAGAGTTAGAGAGAGAAAGATATATATATATATATATATATATATATATATATATATATAGAAAGGGAGAGAGAGAGAAAGAGAGAGAAAGAAAGTAAGAAAGAGAGAAAAAGAGAGATAGAGAAGGAGATGCACGTTCTAGCCTGGAGGCTGGAATGCCGAGTTAAAGTTTCTCACGCAAGAGAGAAGGAGCTCGCTACTTGCTCCTGTGGAACAATGGTTCCAACCAACCATCCTCTTTTTCCAAGATAGTACTGCGTTCTCTCTGAGATTAGACAGGTGGTTACAACGATGGAAAAGTTTTCGAATGATGGAGTTTGATAAAACAATGTTTGGAAGATACGAAATTATAATATAATACATTATACTTCGCAATTGTCATGATATATAGATATTGGCTATTGTCATATTGTCAAAATTGTATAACTTTATATTATATAATATATCTACGGTATATAAACATATATGTTATCGATAAATTATATTCTGAAAAAAGATATATATATATATATGAAACATATCACAAGTAGATATATATCGTTTGACACAAAAATAGATATCTAAGTGGAGTACCTAAAGTTTTGAGCTTCGACGTCATCGAAAAGTCATTAATCATGAACGTAACGTATTAAAATTCGAGCCCACTACCATTGTATTATTTTTGGTAGTAAAGCCGTGATAGACGTCACAGTTCCATAGATGCTTTCGAACGCTAACGGTAGCCAAGGAATATGCAGATTAGCAAACGTCACGCGCACAATCGCGACCTGTTCATTTTCTGCTCGTTAATTCTGCCCTCGTCGTATCTCGCGTTGACTCGCACGGCCGATCCCGACCGAAAGATTATAAAATAAATTGCAATATTTTAATGAATTTCACACTTTTGCCGGTGCCACTGGTTTCTCCTGGTACCTCGCCCTCATATTCGAACCTCAGTCACCCTACTCTTCGGTCACCCTTCTTCGTGAACTCATGTGTGAGCGCGGGAGATTCGCGACTCACGCAAATCCTCGTTTAAATGCAAATGCTTTAACCCTCCACGCAAAGTGGCGATATGTATTTCTTATTCTTTTTTTCATTTCTCGAAACAAATACCTGAGATTATTTCGAGAGTTAACATCCGATAAGATATGTCGCGTAGTAAATTTTATATTTGTTTTGTGCTAATCTTTCATATTTTATGATAAAATATTTATATATCTTATATATATAAATCTTAGATAACAAGTGATAAAATAAAGAGTTAAAGCAATGTTTAATAATAATATAGTTTTTTATTTTATAATTACAATGTAGTACACGTTTATATAGTTTCATGTCATTTATAGTATAATATAATATACATCGCAATAAAACTATTATTATAACATGTGGAAGTAAACAATTATATATATTTATATGTCATATTATTATTAGACTAATTCTATGTATTAGAAACGATATATAACATTAAAACTTTGTCAATACACAGTACTATCGTTCTGGTCGATAAGTAATGTTGAAATATGCAGTGTAAGTAAACAATATATTTATATATATATATACATGATTTATATATTATTACAGAATAAAATAGTATAGTCTGATAAATAATGTTTAATTTACTAATAATACTGACATTACTTAATCCCAAGTCAAATAAAATCTATTAAAGTATATCGATATTATTTGTATCAAAAATAAGTTTTCTTTAAAACTGAAATGCAATACTCTTTAAATAAGAAATTTTTTGTTGATTTACGTTCTTGACAAGAACACGAGAGAAAAGAAAGTGTTATCCGAATTATTGGAATCCATCTCGTACGTAAGGTTTAAGAAGACAATTCTTGTTGCAACGACTTTATCGTTGACGTTTTCGTTAGCTCGCGCTATAAGAAAGAGAGAGAAAGAAAGAAAAAGAGAGAGAGTGAGAGAGAGAAAGAGAGAGAAAGACGATCCAGGGGTTAGAGATGCTGCCGTTATCCACAGGAAACGAGTTTCCTCGTGAAATTGAAAAGTACTGACGGTTTACGTTGTCCGGTACCGTTTTCCTCGCTATTCCAAATCAACATCGCTCCGGAGATCTTATTCGATCCTGATCCTTGAGATATCATCTTCTTCGCTGATTTATCTTTCTCTTTTTCCTTCATCTCCTTTCTGAAACACGTTTAAGATCAACAAAATGCATGAGATCGACAATAAAACATTATCTATCATTCTGTTCGTTGTGAAACATTAAAAATCTTATAATTAAAAAAAAAAGGAACAAATTAGAAGATCTATAATATCATTTACATAATGCGTGTTGTATGTTATTTAAAATATTATTATATTATATATCTTTGCAGATAGTATGACATAATACACTTTTGATAATCGGATGTATATATATATATGTATGTATATGTATATGTACACTTATACGTAGCCAGCTATTTATTTTCCTAACGTGTTGCTTTTAAAAAGTAATTTCCCTACAAGTGCCAGCGCCAAGAACTTTTCGCTTTATTTCTTAAATCCATTAAAAGCATCGAAAAGCTTACAGCGCCTTTTGCATGATTCAGTATATTCGGAATTGTTAAGAAAGACTTAAGGTACTTAGAAACAACTCTTGGAAAGTTTGAAGAATTTTTTTAAAAACATCCTTAATACTCTTTCAACTCGCGTCGAGAGGGAACATACTGTTCGATAGAGTTAGAAAAAAATCTATCTCCGATAACGAAAATGCAAATTATTGAGAAATGCTTTACATATTATTGAGAAATATTTTACATATCCATACATACAATTTTGAATGTATACAAAAAAATATATATATATCTTTGTGTTCTTGTAATTTTTCAAATTTGTCACGTCATTTGATACGCACGAAGTTCTCTCTAATTTGATTTATTCTCAAACGATAATTTTAGTCCCTCAATACCTTCGTCTTACGATTTCCTTTTCGATTAAATGAAAAAGGATTTGAAATTATTCATCAAATTTCCTATGAAAGTACCAGAGACTTTTACTCGGTAAGAAGCTGAAATTGGAGTAAGAAAGAAAAAAAGATAAACTGGCAAAGGGGTTCGCGTATCGGGCCTTTTCGCGACAGAATCAAAGCATATACATATAGAAGTATACATACTCGCGAATGGAAGCCATTAAGGCGCTGAAATCGTTGCGCAGTCGCGCGTACCAAAGCTTATTTGTAAAGTAATAACAGCTCGCTTAACTTTTAGACACGTTGAGAGCACCCTCCTCGACTCGCGTATTGTTTTCCTTTTCCTTTTCTTCCTTTTTTTTCTTTTTATCATTTTCGTTTTTCTTTTTTTTTTCGTTTCTTCTTTTTCCTCTTTTTTTCACTCTTTTTTTTCCTTTTTCTTTCTTTTTCTCTTTTTTCTTTCTTTTTTTATCCCGAGAAAACGCGTTTACATACTTACCTAGCTCGGAACTTTCCACTTTCCTGACACGATGTTTGCCTTCCTTGCCTGTTAGTAAGAGAAAAATCAAAAAAAGCGGTAAAGGTGGAAAAAAGAAATTACGAGGGAAAAAAAAGGAATTGACGAGAAGGAGAAAGGAGAAGGAGAAGCGAAAGGTGGAGAAAAAAATTAATAAAAAAGGAGAAAAAAAAGAACAGATAAAAAAAGCAAAAAAAAAGAAGAAAAAGAGAAATCGTTGAAAGAGCGAAAGGATATTACTAAGCGATGAAATGTTAATTACGACCTAATTTCTAACAATCGTATCCGCCTATATGCTTTCACGTTTCATTCTTTCGCGCTATATTTTCAGAAACGAAAATTCCCTACGCTCCTTCCAACGAAACTTTTCAAGAGTAATCCTTTTAATGCTCTACGAAAGCTCGCTAACGTGGAGAAATAAAAAGGCAAGTATCTACCGGGAGCTTTATTTCTCTTACTTTTTTCTCCTCTTCTAGTAGGTACGATAACGTCGACCAATGAATGGCCACTTTAACGGGAAGATATTAATCAAGAATAAAATGAATCGATTGGTATAACACATTCCTTTCGTATTTTCATTAATCCCTTTAACTGATCAGATTTTCGATCGGTGAATGTTCATTCATGAAATTTATTTTGATTGAAAATACAATGACAGAAACGGGGTACAAACGGTTCCGGATAAATTAATGTGAATCCTGTTCTCTCTTAGCAGGAATGAATGAGATCGATTTATTTCTTTTATCGCGAAAGAAGTTTAATCCTCGTTACGAATTAACTAGTATCACGTTTACGATTAAAAGAAAAAGAAAGAGGGAGAGAGAGAGAAAGAGAGAGAGAGAGAGAGAGAAAGGAAAAAAAAATCTGAATATAAACGCATATTCTTTTTATATCGTACCTACAATCGATCGTATTACTTTTATTCGAAGAAAATAAGTTGTTTCGTTCCATTAATAAATAAGAAAAAAAATAAAGAAGAAGAAAAAAAATAAAAAAAAAAGACAAAGCGAAAGAAATAAAAAGAATAAAGGATCAATTAAGAGGTCGACGGTATTTTCGAGAATAACCCATAAAAGGGATAAAATGGAACGTTGTTACGGTCGAACATCGAGTTTAATTAAGAACGAAAGGTGGCGGCGAGCTACGCGAGAAGCTTGCACGACGACCTTCGCATGCTTCAAATTCTCTCATTGAATTCTCACCCATTTCCGAGCATGCGCTTCAACACGCAAATTGCTGCCGCTTCGTCGGTGGAAATCGCGCTCACGCATTATTCCTTGTACGTTCTTCGAAAATTCGCGACTAGGGGAATCCGCTAACGGGCCATACCGAGAGAGAAAGGGAATAGAGAAAGAAAGAGAGAGAGAGAGAGAGAGAAAGAGACAAATGCGCGAAATGAGACACGAAATTGATTTTACCAGCTATTTGCGTCGTAATTAAAAAGCTAGCGAAGAGCGGAATCGACGGTAATGATGTTTCGTTCACCATTTTCGACCTTCCAACGTGCCGTCGAAAATTTCGTTTTGATTTTTACCGAAAATTCGATGATCTCGATCCGATCAAATTCTGATGTTATCAAATCGATCTGTATGACTCACTTTCTCAGATGTTTGTGAAAGAAAAATAAAAAATAAAAATAAAAAAGAAACGCGTCAAATAATTTCGAACGAACACTTTGCAGTTTCAATTTGTTCTTCGTTTCTTTTTTTCCCTTTTTATTCACAGTTACAAAATTATGCAGTACAATGAAAGCTTTACGATTATACACGATGTATGCGTGTACATGCATATGTATGCAACGTAAATGCGCATATGTGTTTGATAACGGCTCAAACGGAATACGAATCGCAGTTTTTAACGTCCGACGGAAAATCGATTCGCGATTTCCGAGTATATCACGAGCGTTAAAACGGTACTTGAGCATCGACGGATTATCCCGTTATTTTCGTCAATGAGCTCGGCCGATTAATGAGGAATTTTATATCAATCGGATTATTCCGATGGACCATCGTTCGAAACGTAACGATCGAAGTTACGATTACGTTCATCATATATAGATACATATCCCGTTAATCGAATCACGTTAATTTAATAAAAATAATTTATAAAACGACATGTTTGTTTATGACATATATTTCAAACTACAAAATCGTACAAATTTTTTTCTCACTGTATTCTGATCTTTTAAAAAGTTTCCATAGTAGTTTCATTTCTGTACACACACGCGCACACATACATGTACATAAGTAAGGCATAATTTTCCTTACGAAAAAATATCGTTTCCTCCAGAATATTTTTTAAATTATTTTTTAAATTCCCTAAATGATTAATAAACGATTCTAATGTAATAACTCGTCAAAATAATCACGATAATCGATTTAAAAAATAAAATTCAATGTAAAACCAAACTGTTCGGCTTATCGGTCTTAGAATCGATCGAAAGTTTTCGTTCGCTCTCTTACGTTGAAAATATTTCATCCAAGAAAGTACCGGGTTAATGCGCTCTTTATGGATACAGGAGCCTTTAATTTCTCGCAATCATCGGACTGTAATAACACCCTCGTTTTGGGAGAAAGGTTCATAGTGGTGGTGGTGGTGGTGCTGGTGGTGCTGGTGTTGGTAGGATGAGGGCCAGAGCTTTAGCGCGGCTTTTACAGTAAATTGCTAGAATTGATTGCGAGTGGTCGGGAAAAACGAGATTATCGTTCTTTTTATAATACGTTGTATATAATGTCGAAATACTACGTGGTGTAAAATTATTGTCAAAAAGAAGAAATGAAAAAAAATCTGGCTATAATTTTCGTATCCACTTTCATTTTGCAATCGTGCTCTTAATATTTTGTTTATATTAAAAAACTTAGGAACATGCATTTATGTATGTACAAAATACATGTCGCTATATATATATATATATATATATATCGATATATTTAAAAATAATTTACAAACGTAGCAAAAATTTACAACGTGTGTGGATGAGCCAATAAAGTTGAAAAATCGCTGAATTTGGAGGATAAAAGAAACATTATTGTTACGTGTACGAATACGCGTACGTATGTATATACCCACGAGGGAGTATCGTTGCAAGTGGTATTGCATTCGAAGCGAATTTACGTGTTGGATCTCACAGCTTTCCATTAAAACGACACCCAGTTTTATGAGATAGGGCTTCGTCTCTTCTGAAAATGAAATGCGATTCGCATGGGTCTCCCTGCTCACCACTATCAGTATCATCAACCTTGACTGCATTCACCCTTAGGATTACGTCTTACGAAAGAGAAAGTCATGGCCTGACTTGTCTTTTTGAAAATATTAACTCCGACGTCTCGAATTATATATTCTTGCTCGTCACTTCTTATTACGTAGCTTATAAGAAGATTAAACGTGAATTTAATGTATAATGATGAAGGAATGTAATGGCCAATTAGCTAATATAAATCCTTAAATTGATATCCTTGCAGAATGTTACAACATCCATTAACAATTAGTATCCTTTAATGTGTAATATAACATAACCGTTAAGAACCATTCAGTCTTTTTATTCAATTTTATGAAAACAAAAAAGGAAAAAACGAAAAAATGACTATATAATTTCTTTTATTATTTCTGCTTTTGATATTTATTTATAGCTATATACAATAGCTAGTATAACGCTTTTTTTCCATAGAAATCTGTAAAAAAAACAATAAAAAAAATAAAAAATCACAATTTAGAGGATTAAGGAAGTCTGCTTCGTTCATTATAAATTATACAAACAAAACGATAATTAATGTCCCAATATTCTTAACATAAAAAGAAAATATAGATTTGACGAACGAGAGGATGAACTCGTCATGGTAAAATCTCGAGAACTCGTTAAGCGAATAATCTTTTACTTTTCAGCCGTGCCGTACCAACCTCGTCGACGGGATTTCGTTTTTCTACCAGCGAAACTACGTTAAGAATGAAGTCAAACCGATTAAGTTTTCTCTTCCGGAGTCCAAGTGTGTTGGGGAAATCATGCGAATCTACGAACGCTAATGCTGACTCGTAAAGCAGATATTCTCGTGAAAAATCATCTCCCCCTGGTTCGGTCTCGCTTCTTCTTTCATCGGACGAAATAAAATTTAATCGTACGATTATGATAAAAAACAAAAAGATGAAATATAATGTTATGAAACATAGGAAATAATATTATTTAACGTAGAAGGGTTCATTCTTTCATATCATGTAAAAACCTTTTATTACCGGTTATCATTAAATTGACCATTGTCATTTAACATTATTTTCAATATATTATTCTTAACTATGTCAACGTAAAATCATAAATATATAACATGCTAACCATATACGTAAAACATCGTTCCATTATACCTACCAATCTCGCAGAAGCTTTTCTTTCGACTGCGAGGTTTCTCGACGTGAAAGAGAAAGATAAAGCCTGGACGTGAAACGTGCGAAGGATTCATCGAGACCAACCATCGTGACGAAGGGAGAGAGAGAGAAAGAGAGAGAAAGTCGGAGGGAGAGGGAGAGAGAAAAAAAAGAAAAAAAGGGAGAAAAGAAAATGAGAGAGAGAGAGAGAGAGGAAGAGAGAAAGAGAGGGAAGAGTATGGGATAAAGGTGGTTGAAAGGGGTGAAACTTTGGTGTCAGCTGAACAGTGGAAATCAAGATGCGACTGTTGGAATAACCTTGGGCTAAGGGCGTGGAGGAGGGTGGAAAAGAAAGGAGAAAAAAGATTTGCCGGAAGTGAGAGAAAGTAAGATAAAGATAGAGAGAAAGGAAAGAAAAAAAGAAAAAGAAGAAGAGAAAGAGAGAGAGAGAGAGAGAGAGAGAGAAAGAGATAGCGAAAAGAAGAAAAAGAAGAGATATATATAGAGAGAGAAAGAAAAAGAGATAGAACGAAAGAAAGAGAAAAAATAAGGGAAGAATAGTAAGAGGAAAACGTCGAGTCGGATTTTTAGCCGGACGAAACTTTTTGAATTACAGTAAGGTAACGGAGAGGAAGTCGAGAGTCGTGGTAAAAAGGATTTCGCGACTCTTACGAGTATGTCGTCGTTGTCGTCGTCGTCGTCGTCGTCGTCGGCGTCGTCGTCGTCGTCCTGACTGGCGTTTCTTCCTATCCGGTAGCTCGCTCGTTCGCTTGGACCACCGGGGAAGCCTCATTAAAAAAGTCTACCAGTACGAGTCCACGGGGAGTGGACGAACGGGCAAATGCTCGGATGAGAATGGCGCGAACCTGTCCCGGAAGGGTGAACTGGGTTCTAGGTTGAAGGAGAGAGAGGTTGGAGGGAGAGGGGACGAGGAGTGAGAAATGAAAAAAGAATTCTTTACGGCTCGCTCATTCCCTCGCTCGAGGCCTTCCAAATCTACTTTCTTCCTTCCTCTAATTCATTCTAGTCCTTTCTATTTCTTTTACTTTCTTTTTTCTTCCTTCTTTCTTTCTTCCTCTCTCTCTCTCTCTCTCTCCCTTTCTTTCTTTTTATGTTTCTTTTTTCTTTTTTTTCTTTCTTTCTCTCTTCTTTTCTTTCTTTTTTCGTTTTTTTCCCTCTCTACAAAGACACTTTCACGCGTTTGATAAAGCAACGTTCGATAATTATTTACGTCAAGCCATACAATTAAATCGTCCCGATAAAATATTTCATAAGTATTAATTAAACGGATAATAACTGTCATTGGTCATTAATAAGTATTTACGAATTAATACTTTGAAGTACAAAAATTATATATAGTACCAAAGATTGTAATGATAATCTATGCTACTATATATTAATAATATTTATTAGCTTTTCGTTTAGGAAAACACAAACGGATATCTAAACCTAAGGGATTTCCATCGAAAATCTCACTTGAATTTTCAGGAAAGTCGACCGTAGGATTTCTACCATGAAAAGGGACTTTTGATGGCTTCGAGAAGAATTAATTAATGGGGTTGAACGAATGCAAAGGGTTGAAGTAGCTCGATTAATTTTCTATGAGATTGCCGACGAAACGAGAAAACAAGGCGTCAAGCCCTAGGGTTTCCTTAATTCCCATCCTTTCTATCTCTTTCTCCCTCTCTCTCTCTCCCTCTCTCTATCTTTGTATTTGTCTGTCTATTTGCTTGTCTCTCTTAGTTCCTCTCTCTCTCTCTCTCTCTCTCTCTTTCTCTCTTTTTCTCTATCACTCTTTCCTTCTCTATCTTTCTCTTTCTTTCTCTCTTTCATGTCACCGTTTACTCTACCGTGACTCGAACCTATATTTTATGTTCGAGATCCTCGAAGAGACGTGACTACGAGCCCCAAGTACGGATTGCAAGGAAAACGGCAAGCTTGCCGTTACATCCACTCGACCGACCCTTTCCCTTTTATCTTTTCGCGAGCGTCTTCGATCTCAACGTTAATCCCTTTTAATCGTCGAATCGAGAATTTCTCAAGGAAATAGTCGAATAGCGATTACGAATCGACGTTATTTTCGGCGATTATCTACTTCCATTAGTATGATTTGAAGGTAGGTATTACCTTTTAATGAAATCTTTTCTTTTTTCTTTGTTTAAACAAATCAATTTCTTTCTGGTACAATTTCCAATTGGAAAGATAAATTACGGAATTGTAATATCAAAAGAAAAGGAAGAATGAGAGAGAGAGAGAGAGAGAAAGAGAAAGAAAATAGTCGACATTTTAAATAATTTATTTCAACGAATGAAAGGAGACGAAAAAATTGAAAAGAATCTTTCATAATCTTGTGAAATAAAACGTTAATTGAAAATAAACGACAAAGCCGAAAGTGGAGTACACTTTATAATCTATAAGCGACATTATGCTTGTGAGCGTATTGTAAGAACGATCTTTCGTGAATCTCTCTCTCTCTCTCTCTCTTCTTCTCCCTTCCTTTCTTTTTTTCTTCTCATTCTAGATGCACAGCAACGTGACAATAGTGGCAAGATTTAACAACACTCGCGGTCACAAGCAGCACGACGAAATGTGTTTGCATGAGAGATTTGAATAGGATTTAGCGAAGGGTCGAGCTTAATGAAATGTTTAAATGTTTTCTACGGAATTAACAGAATACATTTCTACTTCGTTCTCTCATTTAAGCTCTTACCTCGTAATCTTTGATTTTTAAGAAGTAACTATAAAGAAAAAAGAAAAATAAAAGTAAGAACAACGAAACAAATAAAGAAAGAAAGAAAAAATAACGAAGAATAAATTAAAGCGATCGAGTTATAACGATTCGAATTTCTAAATCATTCATCAGAAAATACAATGATATTCTTTTCATTGATCGAATTTCATCAGTCGTTGAAATTATTGAAATTAATTACTTTGATTGATCTTTTCAAGACATTTAGTGTCTTTTCAGTAGGAACATCACGATAGTCTGTAAAGAATTCTATCAGGGATCAATTTCTTTAAAAAATCATAATGGGAAGGCAAATCTATTAAAAGACAGACCCTTCGTTGAAAATCTTTCAAGAATGGCCATAGTAACGAAGAAGAAGAAAAAGAAGAAGTATAGTAGAAGAAGAAGAAAAAAGGAAAAAGAAGGTTAGCATTGAGCGACAGAATAGGGCCAACAAAAGAGTCTCGATTTAATTAATTTAGAAGCACGACGAGCGATATCGCCCAAGAATATCCGCCACTTTCGTTGACCGAGGCACTTATTTCTTAACTTTTAATTTCGAAACTTGATACTCTCGAGCGGTACCACCGGATTTAAGCCGTTCGATTAACGTCGAGTTGAGAAAGATCGGAGGTCGATGGAAAAATCTTGAAAGGGAAATGAAGAACCGTTTTTCTTATTGAAAAACATTGATAAAAGATTTTCTTTACTGTTCAATCCTTTGATTATCGCATTTATATTTCATCTCTGTTTAGCCGTCTACAAAAAATAAAGCAAACAATGTTTAACTCGTAATCGTAATTTTGCATACAACTTTTTATCAGACAAAAATATTATCCAAGAATTCTATAATTTCTTTTTAAAAATTTTTCTAAAGCTTCTATACTATATAAAAAATACAATTTTATACGCACGGACATTTAATTTAAATGAATATAACAGAAATATGATAATAAATAATAAAATAAACATAGTTAAATCATCTTCAAATAATCTCTGCGAAATTTTTGAAATATTCTCTTATGCATATTCATGTTTATATTATTCGACAGAAAAATTTCACGATATATCGCGTGTAAGTATGTAAGTAAGTACTACATAGGACAGAGAACTTCAATACGAACGTTCGGTCTCTGAACGTAAATTCTATAATAACCGGCAAGTCATGGAAAAGGGCAAAAAATCAATGATCATAGATAAAAGAACTCCTCGCTTTTTATCGAATTAAAATGCAAATGGTTCGGGGATGGTGGTTGATCGATCGAATGCCAATGGCAGTTTTTGAGAAGGATTTTCTAAAGACTTTCATTAAAGCACGATTATTAATAATAATTTATTTAAAAAAAAAAGTATTAATAATTAAGAAATATCTTATACGTATCTAAATAAATTCATTTTCGTATATATTATTTACCTTGTACCATTTCTTTGTCTGTATACATATATTAATATTGTATATACATAAATATGTTCAATTAAATGTCAACCGACTTTTCGAAGATATATTATATTCTATTCGATAAAAACTTTTGGAAATATAAAATAATTCCTATTTCGAGGGTACATAAAATTTTTTATCAATTTACCAACATTATCTTCTTTTATTATTAATTAAAAGATCGGTTATGACGAATCGTAAATGTTAAAATAAATTAATGAATTCGTAAAAGTCGACGAATATTTCCTAGTAACAAATACTATTCGTAGATATATAATAAAATTGTTACATAATAAATCTAACAATTTAATTTAAGTGAGTAAGAATCAATGACGCTCAAAGCGTTGAAACTGCCTTAGAATTTAAAGAATGAAGTGACCTGGAGGAAAGGGAGGGAAAAAAAAATAAATAAATCTCAATTCCCATTGAGAAGAGAAGAACGGGCACTCGAAAGTAAGAACAAGAAAGCGGGTATAAGAGAAAAGGAAAAATAAATAAAAAAGAGAGAAAGATAGAGAGAAAGAGAGAGAGAGAGAGAGAGAGGGAGAGAGAGAGAGAGAGAAAGAAGGAGAAGGATTTGCAGGATCGTTTATTCCGTAGGAAGCGATCCAAGGGACGCGTAAGAAATAATTCTTGGCGTTCCGTGGCGTCGCGACGCCGTCGTCCTCGGCGTCGTTCTTTCCCTCGTCCTCGACGTCGCTGGCCACCCTGTTTTACACGCTCGCCGAGAGAGACCATTTTAAATTCTACCTTCTGGATTTCCACTACCCCTCTTCTCTTCCCCTTCCTCTCCCTGCCCCTTTCCGTTCCTATTTCCCTTGTCACAGCACCACTCTCTTCTTTATCTTTCTAGCTTGTATAGTACTATCGTCGCAAGCTTCTTTCCTACATAGAAAAAAAAGGACGCTAGGAGAACGTAAGAAAGACGAAAGGGTGGAACGAAATAGTGGCAAAAAATTTCACCGCTAAGTATACCTAACGTTATCTCTCTTTTTATTTTTATCTTTTTTTTTTATTTTTTTTCCCTTTTCTTTTTCTCCTTTTGTTCCTTTTTTCTTCCTCCTCCTTTATTTTGTATTACGCGAAAGAACCTACCCCTCGAATCCTCCTTCTTATCCCCGTTATTCTTTAAACCCCTGGAGATTCATCTTAAGGAAAATAATTCGTTTATACCAATAGCCATTTGACTCGATAGCAAAACGATTGAACATTTTTTCGAATATTATACGAATCCGATTACAATATAATACAATTTTGTTTTTGTACGATACAAATTTTAATTTTATGATAGAACATTATTATTATCTCTTCATATTTATTGACATACATAATGAGAAATATTTTAGGGGTGGGCACGAAGGGAAGGCTCATAGTATTGTGAACGATTTAAATGTACTTATACGATTACGACGATGCGATTGTATCATTTTGAATTTGATCGATCGATCGACGAATAAAGGAACGTTTTGAAATATTTCCATTTGAAAATACAATTTCCTCTTTTTTTCTTTTTTCTTTTCTCGACCAACGAAAGCCAATAGATTTTTAATGAAATCCTGTATTTTGTCAACCTGTCATTGATCATACGATAGCTTTATTAATATTAACATAATAATGATTAAAACTATGCAGATATATGTACATATTTATTGTTGCTCGGTAGGATGTCTATCAATAAAGCAATTCCTTTTGTGAACTCTAGAGAGAGAAAAATAGATAGACAGAGAGAAAGAGGAAGAGAGAGAAAGAAAATGATGAATATAATATATAATTTATATAAATATTCCTGTTAGATATATTATATATATATTGAATATATTTATTGAATTTTGTTTAGCGTTTACCCTCAAACAATGAAGCAAGAGGTCAACGACGATAAAAGGAGTAAGAGAGAGAAAGAGAGAAAAAGAGATAGAAAGAGAGAGAGAGAAAGAGAGAGAGACCGAGAAAAAGAGAGAGTTATATTTCGTGGAAGCGTTATTTTGGGTAGAAAATCCACGGAGAAAATTTTGTCGTGCGTTGATTAAAACCGCGAAGCGATGCTCCGAGCTATTAAGAGCGGCGAAAGAAAAGAGAAAGAGAGAGAGAGAGAGAGAGAGAGAAAGAGAAAGAGAGAAAAAGAGAAAGAAAGAGAAAGAAAGAGCGAACGAAAGAAAGGAAGAAAAAAGGAAGGATGGAGACTCGACAGAAAGAGAAAAACACAAAGCTCGTTTCGAGAATAAAAACAAAGAGAAAGAAAGAGAGAGAGAGACAGAACGCTGTTTTCTATCTCAGAAAATCCTCTCTCAAAAACACATAGATAAACACACGCACGCGTGTACACATCCACACACACGCATGCACACATGTACCATCTCTACGAAGAGTGACGCGTTTTTAATCGCATCAAAGTACACGAGTAGACGCGGGAAGATAGTGGCTAATTTTTTTCCCGCGTTAGTAACCCTTTCTCTCTCTCTCTCTCTCTCTCTCTCTCGTCCGCTATACGAAGGCTTGTTAAAAAGTCTGCCGTTTGTTTTGCTAAATACCACAGACATATACATACGCATATACACGCACGCACGCTTATATACAAATACATATAAATGCACGTATACCGAACTAAAACGTACTGAATCAAAAATAGGGATGAAATGAAAAATTTACTCGAATGCGCGTAAAACGTGAAGAAACGAAGTCAACAACGTTGAGGAGTCGGATGGGGCCGGGGTTGGGGGTTGGAAAGTCCTGGACGAGCATTACTCGCGAGAATATAATTATCGCGAACGCGGGAGGCCAAGTTCTTCCCTTTTTTCCCACTCTCTCTCTCTCTCTCTCTCTCTGCCCCTTTCTCGCTTTTTCTTTCCTGCTTCCTTTGCTCTCTCCGACTCGCTCAATGACGGCTGCTCTCGCGACCGCAGTGGTGCAGACTTATGTGGGTCAGACGAACCTACTCGGTGGCTCTACTTTTTTCTTCTTCCGAGATAGAACTAGAACACTAGCTCCAAAAAAATCTTTCATCTTATTCTCGACATTATACTCACGACGACGATGACAACATGCAGCATACACATACCTGCCAATTGTTAATCAATTCTTTTTTTATGAACTATCTGCTTGAAATAACACGGAATATTTAATTAGTTACGCGAATGCATATTCCGTCGATATATTGTAACAACAAAAGAAATTTAGATTATTTTTCAATTTTGATATACTAAGACAAATTCGATAGAATCATAAGGATAGATGTCAAATTTGTTTCGTCAATAGTCCGATCAATCTCTCGATCTTTTCTGTTGAATTTATATGTAGAATAATTATTATCTGTAATATTTGATGATGTAACAAAATACATGGATATGACATAGACGTGTTATAAACCTGTGGACTTAAAATATACATGATCTTTTAAACGATTAAACATAATAAGAAACAGAAAAAAAAGGATGGAAAGAAACCATACGAAATAAGAGTAAAAAATCATTAGACGGTGAAAAACGAAGCTACGTTTTAAGCGGAATCGTTTCTCTGGAGTTCGCGGTTCCTGGTAAATCGGACCGTGGTCCAAGGACTGTGCTTCTATTAGGAAAAAGCAGAATGGCTTTACGTAATGCACTCCTCTAGAATCGTCGCCTCGTGTTCCTTTCTTCGTATTTTCTAGCCCATTTCTATCCTTTCTCCGTTTCCCAAGCGGAAATTATGGTAGAAACCCCCGGGCCACCGATGGAACTAATTCAATAACTATTTTAGAAATGTTATGTTTAACGAGAAAGCAAATAACGATAACAAGCTAGTAAATATGTACTTTACCTACTTCTTATCGATTGATGGTATTGGAAATACGTGTATATATATATATATATATATATATATATATATATATATATATTTGTTTAATCTGAAAATATAAAGGTTTTGAATTTGAAAATAAAAATCTTATTCATTTCATAGAGATATATAACTTGTTAAAAAATTGTAGATAAACAAAATAATATAATAAATTATATAATAAACAAGTAATCACAAATATACATACATATATATATAAATTTCTTATAATAAATATTACACTATATTAATTATGTATAAATAACAACATTATAATATTTAATAACGGTAAACAACATATCACTATCCTGTTTCATGACGCAAGCATGTTAATTAACCGTGTACATTATGAAAAACAAAAAAGCAAAACTCAAGCCTTCAAAGTGTCTATACCAAACGATCGATACTTGGCTTTTCTCTCCTACGTCAAGCTACTTCTCCCTCTCCCTCTCTCTCTCTCTCTCTCTCTCTCTCTTTCTCTACTCTCTCTCTCTCTCTTTCTCTCCCTCTTTCCTTAAAATTCCTGAACGAGAACGTCCGAGGACACTGGATTCGCGAAGTTCAAGGAAAATCTCATTAGGCTTAATCGGATGATCGTGCCGCGAGTGAATTATAAATGCATCAAAACTTGCGGTTCGGTGAGCTTTCGTGTTACGGCCATACGGTTCCCAGGAAGATATATATATATATATACATATATATATACGTATGTGTATGTATATATATGTAGATATATATATATATATATATATATATATATACACGCATATATACATTATAGACATACATACATACATATATACGATGGCGAGCAGACTAAAGTAAATTTGTCCCCTCGTGTGTCCATCTAAAGCCTAACATAGAGTGGCTTTTGCTTGATGTAGGTGAAGGTAGCATACGCAAGAAAGATACTTACAGGGTGTTCGAAAAGTAGCCGACCAAAATGTTCTCTTTGTAAATTAAATTTGAATTTTATTAACTATTGCGTAATATAAGACATGTCGAGACGATATTAATAAACTTAATTTGTTAAAAATATTTCAACAAGTTTAACTATGGAGATGAATTTAATTAAAAAGAAAAGAAGGAAAAAATGTAAAAAATAAATTCATTTCTCTCTCGAAAAATGATACCGACGTTTTCTTTTTTTTCCTTTTTTCTTTAAATCTTTTTTCTTCAAAAAATTCTATGAAAAATAATTAAATTTATTTTCGTATTTCGAAATACGAACGTATATATGTCGAGACTATTTTCTTTTTATATCCACTCGATCGAGAGCTTATAGATTATCGATCCGATTTCTGACAAACCCTCTATCATCGGCCCTTCAACGTGTACGCTACTGAGAAAGCCTAACTTTGAACATTAGATCACTTAGCTCTAGGCTAGTCGAGAGATGGAACTTTGGACTTACATAGCCTTTACATATGCATGTATATATATATATATATATATTTGTATATATATGTATATATATATGTATATATATGGTCTTTTTGTATCTATATTCATATACAGGGTGTTTTATTTAAAGCTATTAAAATATATAATAAACGATATATTAATATGAAAGTGTTTACATCGATGTCGTAAAATGATAAATCTGCGCGCATGCGCGCGCACACACACACACACGTATATATTATTTTGATGTGCTAAAAGAAAATAAATTTTTAATTAACACCACTGACACCATTTTCTTGTTAAAAATGGTAAAGGTACGAAGTTAAATTAGAAGAAGTGACTTGCAAAGTCTTTAGGTCACGTAATTTTTAAAGCTCTCCAGAGACGTGTACCAAACTAGCTGGCTAGCTAACCAACCAGCCGCTTACCTTCTTGCGGTTTGAAAAACTTGACGAATCCATGTAGATACGGGCGCGGTTAGAACATTATCGTGATAATTCCCAGAGAAAAGTTTCGCGTGGAACTCCTACTAATGCGTTCACGCCAACTAAAATCATACTTTAACGTAATTCCTTTATTTCGTTCCAACGAGGACTCTCATTTAAACTCTTTACTTTCTAGATAAACCATAGAAGCGTGAACTTGAAGCGGAGATATCATTATTAACAGGAAAAAAAGAAAAAGAGAAAAAGTTTAATTAGAAATAGAAAAGAATTGTTTTGTTTTATTCTTATCTGATATACTAAATATTGTATATACTACAATGTGTGATATATATATATATAATACAATGATATATAATATATATATATAATATAGTAATTTATAACATGTTCAACTATATTCTACGACTGGAGAGTCATATCCAGAGATGTGACACATAATACATTTATATGTCACTCTAAATAAAAACTGTATATATGTATGTAGATACGTATCATATATACCTGTGTTATAGAATCTTATAAATATTACACAAATATGATATTGTATATAAATATAATATCAAGGAATTTTTTCAGAATGACACAATTATTATCAGAAAATAATCGATTATTCCAATGAAATTCTATATGAATTCCCATTAAAGAGCTATCGACCCCATGATCGCATTGGTTTGAATGTAAAATCATCACGCTCTCGCGAACACTCAATTATTTCCATTCTTGTAATACCGCGGTTGAAGCGGGGTAGAGTAATTTATCGAAATATACTCAATATGAAAGTTCATTCAATAGAGAGCGCAGTATCGTATATTACCAACGTAACAGAGTAAAGATAAATGTAACTTTAAAGTTACGTATCTCAAAAGAGCTTTTAACAATGAAAACGTTACTCATCACGGTCGCCCGCAGTTTGCATTATATTTTCCATTTTCATTATCATTTTTCTCTTCCGATAAAAAATACGTGAGAGTATCTGCATAGAGATCTATACATTAAAAAAAAAAAAAAGAATTGAATAAAAGAAATTTTAGAAATTTTTCATTAACCCCATTACCGTATTTTATTTAGAAAAGCAACATTAACGGAACGTATGTAAAGTGAAATTAAGATAAAGATAGAGATACCGACCTTTGTCGTCATTTGAATGTGCGAAAGAAAGAAAAGAAAAGGAAAATGAGGAGAAAAAGAGAGAGAAGAGGAGAGAGAGAGAGAGAGAGAGGATAACAGAAAAAAGGAACATAACGAAAAGAAAAAAAAGAAAAAAAAAGAAAAGTAGAAGCTATTACTTGGCGCGAATAAAAGGATCGAGTGGACCATTTGTGTTGTTGAACAAGCGATAGATCGATCGTAGTGGCACGTAAGAGAACGTTTAGAATGGTGCTAACTCTCTCTCTCTCTCTCTTTCTCTATCCCTCTCTTACTCTTTCACATACCCTCTCACTCTATATCCCACCTAGTGGTTCGCGTCTGTGCCACCTGACAAGCAATTAATGCAAACGCGATGGCTGCTGGTGGTGCTGCTGCTGCTCGCGACACTCCGGCGCCGGTAATGAGAGGATATTTGTTAAAATAATCCGTAAACGAGGGCACGCGAAAGCAGGTGAGAGTGAACGAGTAAAAGGATGAGTGGGAGTAGTATGGCGAGGATGGGAAACGAACTTTGTAGATAAAGAGAGATAGAGAGAGAGAGAGAGAGAGAGAGAGAAAGGGAAAGAAAAAAACAGAGAGAAAGAGACAGACATAGAGACAAAGAGAGTGAGAGATAGAGGAGAGAGAGATAGAGAGAGAAAGAGAGAGAGAGAGAGAAACGAAGTGGAATGTCGCAATCATTTTCGTGAGGCCTCGTTTCTCCTCGCCATTTGAAAACGAACCGAAGCATCGCCGGTGTGCGGCCGATTGCGATTTTATTGTTACCGCGATGACCAAATCGATTCGACCGGACGCAAATGAATTATCAATTTTAACTCTACCCTTCCACACCTTTCGGAATTCTCTTTCTCTGTCGTTCTATATATATATATATATATATATATATATATATCAATTTCTACTTCTCTGGTTTATACGTTCATCGATTTTGTGAAACTAATTGTAAAGCAAATTCAAAGCAATTCTTTAAGGTAATATTATACTAGACTATAACGTGCTTTTCATGTACTATCGATAATCGAGCCTTAAGGGGAAACGGATAATTATTACCCATAGAATGAAATAACGAAATAAGTATTGTATAACGTCACATATAAAAGCTGAAAAAATCACTTAGCATTTCTTACATTTTTAGTTAAATATATTAAGGTAAAATAACTTTTATGAAATATAATAATTTTTTAAAATCGATGAAACTGTTAGAGTTTATAAGTACAAATTACTAATGTTTTCGTGTCAACGAAATAGACTTTAAAACGTATTAATTATCTGTTTCTACTATTTATTCACTACTGTCTGTTTCTATACTTCTCTCTCTCTCTCTCTCTCTCTCTCTCTCTCTCTCTCTCTCTCTCTATCTATCTATCTCTGTTATTTATCATTAAGCTAATTTATATATCAAAACAAATTTTGTTTCTTGCTTCTCCCTCTCTTGTTACCCCTCTTCTTTGCGTACACCAATATACGAGCATACGTGTATACATACTACAAACGTACAGACTCATCAATAACCGACGTTGCACCGTCTGTCGCGGTTTTTCTCGACCAAATCGAACGTCAATTCACCGCTACGGCTAATCGCGATCGTTCATTAATTAGGCGCCGCGTTGCCGCCGGCTGGCTTACGCTGCTGTTACGTACATACATACATACATACATACATATATGTATACCTACTATATACATATCTACCTTACTATCTGCGAAATACACGGATGTACAATAGATATACGTATAAATGTTGTTGGATTTATACTTTTGTAGACTAAGACAAACTTCGATATGTTGCTTGTTCCTACTACGTGTGCAAATCTTTCTTTCATTTTTTTCTAATATTTACAATATATGTATATATATATATATATATATATATATGTATATACATTTTCTTAATTAAAAGTCTTTGTTAATTAAATCCGTATGTCTTTTCCTTATCACCGTCGTTATTGCTTGTCAGCGTAATTGCAAATATTAATAAAGATTTCCCTAGTTGACACGAAACTCTTCGGTCCTTTCGAACTAATCGAGCTTCTTCCAAGAGCGTACAAACTTTTGGAAAGTTCCACGAGCTTGCCTTCTCGCCTTTCCTCATCTCAGCCGAACTTAATTGCATAGAAAAATAAACTCATCTATTGTTAGATAGGAAAACTTATAAAAGAATTTATAGATATTCTAGTTCGACTTTTTATTAAAGTACCGAGGTCGTTTTCGAACTGGAATGTCCACAGTTTAAATAAGAATAATATTTTCTTTTTCCTCGGCGAATTTTGTTTTATCAAAAGAAGAACTTAAGTTAGTCCTCGGAGAAAATAATTGGTGAAGAAATACTCTGATAGAATAGACGAATAGAGATTCTGTAATAATAGGGCTTCTATATTCTTCTTTCTTCCTAGTTCGTGTTTTAGTCTTAATGAGAAAGCGGTCGGATTTTAAACGCTGAGCAAAGAAATATTTCTCTACGAGGGAAAACTTAGGGAAAAGATAGGGAATTCTTACTTGCTGAGTTGGAGGGTTTAAGAAAGGGCCTGAAATAAGTGCTTGTTTGCTTTTGATGGTAAAGAGTGATTCTTTAAAACAAAGAAGATAGATACTAAAGTGAAACGTTACAATAACTTCATTTTAATGGAATAACAATATTTAATAAAATTATTAATTTAATGCATTTTATGGTCACTTTTTAATATCTCCAATGGTTTGAATTTTTTTTTCAATGCAAGTTTTTTTCTTTTTCCATTTCTTTCTTTCTTCTTTTTGTATGATCTCATCACTTATGCCGCATTAAAACGAACTTAAATAATAGAAGCGAATAACCTTTGTTCTCGTCTCTTATCTTTCTTTTTCCTTCTCTTCGTCCATACACCCCATTCTCGTGGCATCGATACTCTCCAACTTTCCTTCTTCGAACTTTTTTCTTAAAAACGAGACTCTTAGCACTCTTTATCTTCGAATCTTAAAAGAGAACGAAACAGACAGAGAGAAGAGAAAAGCTTTCATCGATTTACGCGTAAGTAACGAAACGTGAAATAGTCCCTTGTAAAAGGAAAAGTATTTGATGTTTCATTTACGATACTAAGATGTACTTAATAAACTTTTTCCACCTTATTCAAGATAACGAGCGAAAGAGAAAAAGTTTCTTTTGTTAAAGAAATAATTAAAACGGGAACTTCGTCGATTTTTTTCCCAAATCGTATATGTATTCGATAAATAAATATCGATAAATAAATATTCTAAGATTTTTATTTAAAAAAAAAAAGTTTAAATAAACAATTCGACTTTGAAAACGATTGAAATTTTCCGACGAGTAAAAAGAAAAAAAAAAGGAAAGAAAAACCAAAAAAAAAAGAGAAGAAGTAACTGATATAATTAAATACCATAGGTAATATACACGTTTATAAATTCATATTTTTATTGGGTATATCGCCTACATCGTAAAGATATCATACGTATTATTACAGAATATTTTCCTTTCTCGTTTGCGAAAAGAAAGAAAGAAAGAAAGAACGAAAGAAAGATCGAAAGAAAGAAAGAAAAAGAAATAAAGAAAACAAACGTATGTACGTATGGTATGTTAGAAGAAAAATTAAATATTCGACGCGCACACCGTATACGTACTTGTCTCGTACATAGGTGCCTGTATTGTTCGAGGTAGAAAGAGTAAACCTTGAAGGGTAGCTTTTCGACCGACGAACCACGGTCGCGTGGAATTTAAGCCGCTACACAATGCTCAGAATTGCAGAACGTGAACTGCTTTACCTCGATTGAAGCTCACCGTTGTGGGATTAATGGTGTGTCGAGAGGAGGAAAGCCGTCGCTCTCTCGGAGAGAAGAAGAGAAAGAAAAAAAAAAGAAAATGCGAAAGAGAAAGAGAAAAAGAGAGACAGAGAGACAGAGATAGAGACAGAAAGAGAGAGAGAGGGTGGGAGGGAGGGAGGGAGGGAGAAGAAGAGGGAGAGGGTTACAGCAGGAGGATGATTGTGGTGGTGGTGGTAGTAGTGGTGATGCTGGCGGTGGTGACGAGCTTCGAGCAAAAAGAACCCTCTTTCGGTCTTTGACACGGGATCGCCTGTTCGCCATCGATGGGTACTTATACACGCTTCGAAACCGTTCGATAGAATATATTTCGTCCGAAGTACATACCCTTTTGATTTGAAGTGCCTCTTACACGGTCTACCTTTAACCGATATCAACATCTTACGATATTACCAATATTTTTCTTTTGTCTCTTTTTTGTTCCTCTTTCTTCTTTAATATTTTTTTCTTATTTCTTTATTTCTCTTGTTTTTTTGTTTTACTGTTATTATATTTTCTTTCTTTCTTTCTTTCTTTCTTTCTTTCTTTCTCTTTTTTTTTTAAGCTCTTCTATCGACATTGCAACTGCGACGGTAATCTGATCGATAAAAATACTTTCGTTTAGATCTGTACATTAGTAGCAGGGATGAGTAGGATTATAGATTGTTCATTGTAATTAAATTGCCTTCAACGCGTTTTAGAAAATACTAAAAATAAACGACTTATATATATGTATATATAAGTCTGGCGAGATGACTGGAACCTCAATGAAATTAGAAAGTCCAGGGAACTAGGAAAACGTAAGGGTATAAAAAAAAAAAAAGCTAAACAAATTCGTATAACATGTTAGAGGCGAGAACTTTTTGATTGGGAAAGTTCTGACGCATACGTAAAGCATTCAAATTTCGACAGGGTCGTATAGTAAACTGTTAGCTTCAACATTTATAATAGATGTTCACGAGTAAGTTTATACACCTATCTATCGGCTTTGAGAACCACTGCGTCTTTACAAGTCCTTTCTGTCAGTTATACGAGATATTCTCCTGAACACACATACACACATGCACGCACACACATACATACTTCGTCTATTCTCTTTTAGCCAATGCCCCGAGTAGACTACTACAATGTGGATCTTACTACTTACGAACTATATTTGGTGGAACATATATCTATGATGTTATCTATAATATCTAACAATAAGTTCAAGTTCTGACCGAATCTAGCAAACATGCGTACTTCCGTACGACATTACTATTTCTATAAGATATATTTTCATTAGCAGATATCTTGATTTTATTTCTATATTAAAATGTTACTATTTCGACATTAGAAAAAAATTTTCGTATTTTTACAAATCGTTTCTCAAAGAAATACTACTTAAAGATATAGAATTAGATATATTATAGATAACTATCTTCTTTTTTATTTTTCTTTTTCTTTTCCCTTTTTCTTTTTTCAATATCGTCAGTACAATCGTTAATTATCAATATTTGAAAATTATTGTTTAATTTGAATATTTTTTTTTTATTAGCAAACATATATCAATTAAATATCGATATTAATAACACTCTAATGACAAATAGTATTTGATTTAAATGATTCTTATTAGAATATTGTTCAGTTCTAATACTTTACGTAACTTTTCTTACGATATTTCACAATAGTAGATATCGCATATAATCTCATGGATTATAATTCACCATCGACATAGCTAAAACTTTAAACTCGTATAAAACGTTTGCGACACGTACGGTATCTTTTAATTCTGTTATTATAACCTACTCTCGAATATCGTCTCCTCCAATTTCCCCCCTTTTTATTTTTCTCATTTCCATAGAGAAGTTAATCGCAACTTTAATAGAAAATCGTCTGGTCCACGTCGACGAATATCCCATAAAATTTTGTATTACTAGTTCGACGAGAGAAAATGAAAAATAAAGAAAAGAAATTAAAAAAAAAAAAGAAAAAAAATAGATAAAGAGAAAAGGAAAATCGGATTGGAAAGTACAACTATGCTGAACTCAGAGTTCTCATTAATATATTATTTAAATAGAACACATCCCTCTAACTTTCCTGAAACTTTCTTGATATAATATAATGATTTATTAAAATATTAATGTATCGATAGAAATACTGAAATAATTATTATTTATAATTATTATATTCGTTAATTAAACAATTATTATCATATTTTATTTTTATTATTATTATTGTTGTTGCTATCGTTATTATTATAACTGTTATTTAAAAACCGCACGAATTCTTTCTTTCTTCTTTTTTCTTTTTTTTTTTTTTAACGTTGTAAGACATTAGCAATATATATATATATATATATATATATATATATATATATATATATTATACATAGAATGATAATCAACGGTCTCTCTCATTAATTATTTTCTCGAATCCTTTTCAACGTTGTACCGTCCTTCTCGCTCTTAACGAATTAAGGACTTGCTCGTAGAAGAAGGGACGACTTTTAATTTGCTGAATTTTTAATTAGAGGGATGCAACGGAGACGCTAAAGAAAAAAGAAATAGAGGGAGGGGTTGGTATCGCGAATCTTTTCGAACGATCCTTGCGTATTTGTACGACAATAAGAGGTTTTCCTTTCTTTTTCTTCCTTTCCTTTTTTTCTTTTTACTTTACTAGTCTTTTTTTCTTTTGTAGAGACACGGGTATCAATGAAAGAGAGCTCGGTTTTTTTTTTATTTCTATTTTTCTTTCTTCATATATTTCTTCAAACAGAATAAATGCTTATAAATGAAAAATGTCTGGTAGTGTAGATGGACAAAACTTAGATTGTAAATATTTGCCGTACGTAACGAAGAAACTAGTAGTAGAAACAATGAAATAGTTAATGTTTGTGTTTTCTCATTAAATCTTATAGCCCAATGGGAAAACGTGTTCCTTATATACGTCTTCGAGAAATTAAATGGGAAATTTTTTATGGTTCTCGAGAAGTCAACTCTCGAAGTGGCTTAAAGTGGAAAACGAAAGGAAGAAGAGAAAAAGATAGAAGAGGAAGATAAGGTAGAAGAAGAAAAATAACAGCAGGAAGAAAAAAAGAAGAAGAAGAAGAGAAGAAGAAGGGTAGAAAGAAGAAAAAGGAAAAAAAAGGAATACTATTCAATTACGTAAGTTTGAAAGAGATTCAGTGTTTCGAAGCTATTACACGCCGTTGGAAAATACACATGATCTTGCGAAATTATTTCTCAAGCTCTACTTCTCTCATCGATTATCGAATAAATTTATATTGAAAAAAAAAAATAAATAAAAAGAAAAAAAATAGCAAAAAGAGAGAGAGAGAGAGAGATACATAGAAAAAAAATGTGTGAAAACGAAGAATGATAAAACTCTTTTAAAATATTTTTTATTTTAAAATATTTTTAAATGCTATTGTACTACAAAACCCAGTAATTTGTATATATATAAATATTTATGTATTGTAAATATTAGAAACGAACAATTTTTATA
The DNA here is from genome assembly GCF_905475345.1 of Vespula vulgaris. NCBI lineage: Eukaryota > Metazoa > Arthropoda > Insecta > Hymenoptera > Vespidae > Vespula > Vespula vulgaris. Next base: position 2,479,613 of record NC_066593.1, on the reverse strand, counting down.
AAACAGAATGGTTCACTTAATACTTAATACTTATCTACATTTTATAGTTATATAGTATAATATATACATATAATAACAATATACTGATACATCAAATCACGTATAGAGTACATATATTATTTACTCGAACTATGTCATTCATTCATTATCATCAACTGAAACGAACTACCTCTTCCACCATTTCCATTCTTGTTTAAAGTAACTTTATATCACACATTTAGATAGGATCACATTTTTTAATTCGATGCGTAACAAAGAGAGAGGGAGAGAGAGAGAGAGAGAGAGAGACTCATAGGAAGAAAGTGAGTACTTACTGACTTGCGTTGCACAAAAAAAAAATCTACACGATAAAATTTCAATGACATACCCGTAAGATTTCCACATTTATGTCGGAAACATTTATATTTCACGATCACTCGCGAGTGAAAAAAAAATACTTAAACGTCTACACAAATGCTTTATCATTCTATCTGAATGAATTTCAACGGAATTCCTCGTTCTCTCTCCTTGTTACGTATCAAGTTAACAGACATGATCATTTCAGCCAATAAGGAAAATACGTGAGCTATAAAGTTATATCGAGCGAGATCGAGGCAACGACCGCCCGTTTCAAACGCAATTACACTCGCATTCCTTTCAAAGATTCATAGACTATATTCTTTGCAATTCACATTTACGAAAGAAATTAAATGAATTGAATGATCGTATCAAACGATCGCAGGGAAAAGTAAATAAGAAAATATATGGAAATAAATAATATATAGAATAATAGAAATATCACGAGTAAGAAAAGTTTAAGTATGGGTAAAAATATGATACCCTTCGATGACGATCCTTCGGTATTTATTTGAGCTGTTTGAAGAAAAGAATTTGATAAAGGATCATCGTACATGTGAGAGATAAGAATATCAAAAGATTATTGGTATAGAAATATAAAAACTGAAGTAAAAAAAAAAGAGAGAGAGAGAGAAAGAGAAGAGAGTGAAAGCATTCTCTGGAAGATTCCAAAGAACATTTCATTCAATGGCATTATCAAAGAATTTAGTCATTCGGTCTTCACGGTTATTCATGATGAAAGCCGAAGGTAACAACGCAACAGCAGTCGACGGATAAATCGTCGTAAATCCGTCAAGCAAGACGCGCCCTGACGTTACAGAATCCTTGCGAGAATCCTCTGTTGGTAAGAGCTTGAACGCATGTACATATGCATATGTATATATATGTATATATATGTGTATGTATATACAATATATATATGTACGTATGTATGTATATTTGTATGTATGTATGTACGTATGTTTGTACGTATGTATGTATGTATATATGTACGACATACGTAAGCTATAGGAACGATAGGGAGAATACAAGATGGCGTCTTTTGATCTCATAAGAGATAAATCTATGAAAGAATTTATTTCTTATTCGATTTTTATTGATTAAAACTTCGAGACGAATTTCTTAAGAGAAACGATGGATTTAATTGAAAGATTGAATCTCGAAAAGATATTTCGAAAGATATAAATATGCATGTATGTAGGTATATGTATAATATTATAGATATACCAATATTCCTGAAAATTTTTCTTCATAAATTATTTTGCTAACCTGTCTAGTAACTTTGGACATTTAAATACGTATATATGCTTTAAGGTATATGTATTTAAACTTTTAGATACTTCAACGAAAGTTCCAACACGCGCACACACACGTACCTATAGATAGAGAATATGTACTGAAGTAATTACTTAAAGTTATCGTTATCTTCATTTATCTCAATATCTCAAGAACATCGAGAAGAGAAGATCGACTCCATTTTAAAATATTGAATACAAATGATATAACTGTAGAATAAAAAAGTTAAAAGATATAATAAATGAGTGTAACAATATATTTAAAAGAAATTAACAATATTGCTTTAAAATAAGATAGTATAAAATAAACGATGGAGAATATATCATTTCGAATTAAAAATATTAATATTGATATAAACGTGTAAATGAACAATTGTTACAGATTAGAATGGATCACTTAATATTTAGTACTTACCTATATAATATAGTTGCATAGTTATATATTATTTTTTTAGAGTATATATACTTTTTTAGAGTAGTATTCAAACTACTTCATTCATTTATTACAATCAAGTATATCATCTTAAATATAGGTATATATATATATATATATATATATATATATATATATATATATATCTATATATAAATAACAAAAAGTTGTTATAATCAGAAAAAAATAAAATCATTCGCGAAAGATAAAGATAATTCATTCATTTATTTATTTTTTTAAGTATACTCGCTCGAAGAAAAATGCGTGTATCGATTAATGCCATCGCGGATGTTCCACTCAAATATTTACTCGCGTATACCTACACCGACATTTTGGTTGAACGTTAAGAGCTTTCGCACGATAGTTGAAGGTACCGAGAGTAGGGAGAATATATAGTGCGGTAGCCTTAATGAAAACAGATTTTCCCATGAGTCCGTCAGGAACGAGCTCATCCTCCTCCTTCTTCTCCTCCTCTTCCAAACCATGCTACTAGAACTCCCAGTATCAAGCACTACGATCGTGCATGTATGTATGTATTTATATAGGTATATATATATGTACAGAGTAACACCTTCCGAGTTATATAGTTAATTTCTACAAATGTCTATACTATGTACTTACATACCTGTATACATAACTTACTCTCTCTTAAATACACCCGATCGAAAAATAAAAATATATTATCATTCTTGTCAATCGTACATATCAGTGTAACAAAGAACTTTTTATTTCGATTCAATCAAATTTCTGTATTATTTACTTATCTATATTTACGTATAAATACCTATAAATATATTTTGGATTATATAGATATCAGTTTTTCGACTAATCGATTTTGTTAATAATTCATTAATCGTTCAATCTACGTTTTATTTTATTATAAATGAAAATAAATAATTCTCCTTATCCGTATACGTATCAACTTATCATTCATGACGCAAAACCGTAGTTTGATGCAAAAAGAAGTAGAGAGAGAAAGAGAGGATCGAGGGAGAAAGGTTGCAAAAAATGGAGATATGCTTTACGAGCTAGAAGTAAACATGGGTTTGGTGTAGAGCAGTAAAGTTGGAAGCACAGTTTATTCCCTCTCACCCCTTTCATTCATATCTCTATCTTTCTCTTTCTCTTTCTCCCTCTCTCTCTCTCTTTCTCTCTCTCTCTCTCTCTCTCTCTCTCTCTTTCTCTCACTCACCCTATCTGTTTTCAAAGCGATCACTTTGAATATCGTACGACTAACAACGATACGATCAGCCCAGCTGTAATTTGAAATTTACGAGGACTTTCCTATAGCTATCGTTAAAAAACCACATAGCCGCGATTGATCGACCAGAAAGAATCCGCGTCTGGTTTTATAAAATACGGTAGAATTTTTCCAAAAATTTCTACTTAAAATTTTAATCATCTAAAGGTTTTTATTCGATCGTTATTGAAACCTATCGAGAAACAATACGATTGTTTTCGAATCGATTCATCTATTAAACATATTGAAATGTATCAAATAAATGGATATAAAATTCAAAGACTTTTAAGGATCGACATGTTATTTAATCTTTTTAATTATAATACCTTGTTTGTTGGAAATGTAATATTTTTTTTACAAATACGCAACACAGTGGTATTTCTTTTTTTCTTTTGTATACATACATATATACATATATATATATTCATACGAATAAATTAAATTGAAGGCTCATATATCATACGTGCATATAAATGTACAATGAGATATTACTTTCATTTCACTTACAATGAGTATTACTTTCATTAGATATAAATATTATATTATAACCAATAATGGAAATAAACTTAATGAACTTTAAAAAATAACGAAACATACACATATAAATTTTTGCTTCATTTTTGAAAAATTGTAAGGATTAAAAATGGCTGGAGAAATTTCACAAACGATTAAATATCTACGTGAGTACGTAAATACGTAATTTCTTGTTCTTAAAACGTCGAAATGCAACGAAGCTAAATATACTCGCACGAGTTAACGTCGATCTTTTTCTTTTATAATTTCTTTCTTTTTCATTTTGATTACCACGTATTATACTGTTCTCATCCTTACACGCATCCTTTATTTCGTCTCTTATTTCTTTCTCTCTCTCTTTTTGCATTACTTTTTTCTTACCTATTATAGGAAACCATTATTCTCTTGTTTCTCTGTTTTTTATTCCTTTTTTTTTAAATTTTTTTTCCTTTTTTTTTCTTTCTCTTTTTTTTAAATTTGTAGGGCAACCCTTTACCAATGAGAATTCTTTCTCCCTTTCTCCATCTACCCTTTACCCGGGAGGGTTCCGCGACTTGGAATTGAAAAACGCGCTCGCGTACCTTTTGTTGAAACACGCGTACAATGCGTTCAGAAACGGAAAGCTTCGTGTTACTTCGTAGCTATGACGACTTTTGCTTTTTTCTATTTTTCTTTCATTTTCCTTCACTCTTCTATCCTTCCTTTTTTTATCCTCTTCGCGCATGTTACCTCTTGGGACGATCTTCCGTAAACAATTATAAACATTATGTTTAACGTGTCTCGCAATTGAGTAATCCTCGGTATGACAATAACGAAACAAAAGTTACACTTTTCTCTCGTTTTAATTTTTACAAATTTTTTGGAATTATCCAAACTTCATCGGAAACGTAGAAAATGTTTCTTGAATTATTTTGATTTCCTTTTTCGTACATGTAATACTACACAGAATTATATTTAAAACATTTCGAAAGCAAAAATTGCTCGTTTATTCTTCTTTAACGATCGTAAAAGATATTTGTTAAGGATCTTGTATATCCGTCATAATATATGCACACATATATATACACAGTGGATAAGGGTCCGATGATAACGCGTGGATAAGCCAAGGGTTTCTATGGGATTACCTATCGATACTATATATATCGATTAACCAAAGAAGCCCGACACTTTCTTTTAAATCCACGTCTTTATTATTTTATCCCACAAATTCGACGTATATTTTCTACGGATCGTTCGTTTAATCTTCTTTTTTTTTATTTGTCGTAAATAAAATATACGAAACGATCTTTGTGATAACTTAGTCATAGTATCTTCTGTTTACTTATTTTTTCTTTTGTACGAGTAATATACTTGAGTCATCGTTTGTAGCTTTTTCATAGAACTCTCATTCGTCCTTTCTCGAATAAGATAATAACAGTCTCAACTTTCCCCCACTACCCTCCGAAAACAGACTTCCGATGTTCGATGGTCGTTCGACGCGAGACAGTCGTTGTTTCCAATACCCAGTGAACGCACGTACCGATCATTACTATCGTATCTTCGCTATTGATTGTATTTACTTTGTTAACTACGTACTTTAGAAGAACATTCCGGACACGGATTCACGTATCGCACAATCAAACATCTACACTACGCAATCAAAAGTTGTACGTGAGAATTTAGTACCATTCACGTAAGTAAGTTCGTTATCCCCTATAAAATATATTGATAATATTATAGATATAATATAATATTTTTATATCTTGAAAAATACAAAGATCGTTCTTACGCAGTCTATTTATTTCTACTCCGTTGCGACAATATGATTACGTAATTTATTGTTTTTCCTATTCTACTCCAATACTGTTTCTATTATAACTTTTGTATAAATATAGGAAGTAAGTAAATACGTTTATTACGAATGATATTAATTAAGATGAAGCGAATCGATAAGAAACGAATGAATGTTTTCTACTCGAGGATTGTTGCTTCAAAAATTTTTATCGAAACCTTCGACAAATTTCAACAAGTTCAACAAATTTCATTCACCTTTCTTTTTAGAATGAATAATTGAAAATAGAAAATATTTAGGTGGTAATCGTTAATGTTGACGCGAGAATTTTCCATTTTCGCGAGAAAGACGTTCAACAAAGCTGAAAAGTTGCGACGTCGCCATTGGGCTTTGGCATCAAAGCGACAACGTAACTTCGAGGTAGGACTTTCTCGTCGAAATGGTAAACGGAAAAGTTATTTCGCGATGGTCACGTTAAGTAGATCCAGTTTGTATCCTGTTTCGACCGAACGGGTAAACTCGAGTAGTAGCGCGTCGAGAAAAGAAGCGCGTTGCAAAGGTTTGAAAAGGGTTGGTGGGTTAGGAGTTCGAGAAAGGGCCAGAACGCCGTTTATTTTATCCAACGACAATCGAAACTTGTACACAGTTCTATGTTGTACTTTCTTAGGTTAGAACTTTGTGAAAAGAAAAGGAATAAGTAGAATATACAATACAAATAGTATTGCACATCGATTCGTATTTCGTTTTACGCTGATACTATACGTATATGTACCTTGTGCTCCTGTTTTCTTGTATACATATAGTACGTAAATAAATATATATATATATATATATATATATATATATATATTTATTCGTGTGTGAGTGTATGTGTATAGAGTAAACTAATAGTCTTAATATGGTAAACTTTACAAAATTTACACGTCAATAATAAAATTAAACTGGATAGGTTAACATTGTTAAATATTAAAGATCGATGTTGAATATTAGTCGATACGAAAAATCTAATAATATTGTTACAAAGTTCCGTCTTTCTTTCTCTCTCTCTTTTTTACACATATATTTCACTCTTTATACACATTATATTTCACTAGCACCACTATTACTATTTATCTAACTATCCTATCATCATTATCATATTTTCTACCATAACGTCATCGTTATTTTTACCATTCTATTTTTATATAATTATTATTTTCATCATATTGGATTATATCAATGTGAGAATAATGTCGTCAATATTCTCTCTCTCTTTCTTTCGAATGAGATTTTTTTCTTGTGTGTGTGTTTTTTTTTATCAACGTTCTCGAATAGATCTTTTCCGACCGATCGACCTTCTTTCGTCCTTTGAAAAGGAAATTCTTGGAGCGTTCTTTGTGTGAAATAAACGTATTAATAACGCTTACATCAAGGGAATCCGTTTTGTACGGGCCTGAAGCTTGGATTAATCCCTCGTAGATGGATACTCGCTGGAGCTTTGTAATTAGTGTCCCAATAACGGGTCGCGTATACTTCGTATAATTGGTAACCGCGTGTAATTAATACTCTTAATGAACGCGCGGCCAGTCTCGTAGTCGCCTATGAAAATGGCAATGTCGCCCATTGGTACACTTAAATGTCCGCCCGATTCTCATCGATTTTCGCTGCATAACATTGTCTTTTTGTTATTTCGAATTGAAAGTTAATGTCCTAAATGATATTGATGTTACGATATTAGAGAATATTGCCTCGGTAACAATACGGACCGATAAATTTTCTGTTTTTCTGATTATGCTCCTCGATATGATGTTATATATACGGAAACGTACATTTAGATCTATAATTGTTGGCTGGTATTAATTTAAAAGAACAGAATATAAATAATAATAATAATAATAATAATAATAATAATAATAATAATCTGGAGGTGAAAAAAATTCATATTAAAATATACAACAGCCATATTTAATACTCCTTTTCTTCATCAATACTAAAACGACTTTAATTTTATATCACACTTTATTAGATTTTTATTAATCGAATAATAATATATTTAATCGAAGAAATAGATCAATCGTAAAAGATTGATGAACGCATCGATAAAGATAATATTTTTAATTGGATTTTTGAGGTATCGATCGAAACTGACACGATTCGAGAGTTTACGAGATTACAAGAGCGAGAACTTTGAGATGCTTTTGAAATTCTCGATGGATCGAATAATTTTTTTTTAAAGTTACCTAGTTATCCATCGATCGCCTAGTCGATTTACGTGTCGTCGTAGTCGTCGTCAGTTAGGAGGGGTAGTTCAGGGGTGGTAAAGGAGAATGCAGTAGCCTCCGAAGTTCATCTTTTCAGGGTGACCGACGAAGCGACCGTAATTCGAGTTAATGGCCGTCGAAGAAGAAAGAGCCGTTGGCGAGCGCACGGTGATCTCAGCTTGAAATATTGCTCTCCCCACTATCAAGCCAACATCCGACTCCTCCTCTCTCTCTCTCTCTCTCTCTCTCTCTCTCTCTCTCTGTCTCTCTGTCTCTCTCTCTTTCTATCTCTATCTATCTATCTATCTATCTATCTATCTACCTATCTCTCTCTGTCTCTAGTCGGCTTCGTTCGTCGTTACCGAGAAGGGATGGAGCTGGCCGGCCTGATTAATCGTTCCTTTCTGCAAAACTTAGGCGAAATCAATGAATCACTAGCGAATTCGAACTCGACGACGACTAAGTCGATGCGGTTTGTCCTCTGCATAGCACGGAAGAATCTATTTGTTCTTCTCGACGAGTATCGATTAAATAAATAAATGTAAAAGTAAAGTTGCACGTTGGTTAATCAAATTGCTTTGTTTCTGTTATTGTTTTTCTTTCTTTTTATGTTCTTTCTTTTTTTTTACAGTATGTCCTAACGACGTATCTTTCTTTAAGCGACGATCGAATAAATATAATTCGAATTTTTCTCTCCGAAGAAAAAAAAAAGAAAACAAGAAAAACAAAAAGAAAAGAATTATTATTAACAAGCAATATTCGTTATTATCAATGAATGTAAAAAAAGAAAAATCGACGTTTTGCGTCGTACATTAGATTTGTTAGACTGTATATTACATTCGTTATCGTTTCATTGGACATCTTTAAAACTTCTTTTTCTTTTCCTTCCTCTCTTTTTTTTTTTTTTTTTTTTTTTTATAACCACGCCTCGTGTCGTTGCGAAAGAGAAAGGAAAGAAAAACAATCGTTAGATCGAGAGAAAACGATTATGACTGTCGACAAAGTCGCAAGAGGATAATGATGTTGACGGCAAGGGAATGGGTATTGTGAAAAAAGGGTTGAATCGAATAAAGGTGCTTGGATCGAATCATTCGGGACACTCTTTCATTGCGTCTATTGTTACGAATTAAGGCATTTACGCGAACTAACGCAAATTAGGTACGTAAGAATGGCCGAAAGGAAGAAAATCGAGAGCAGCAACCCACTCCCAATCCAGACGCAACCCTCTTGTCGCTTTCGTTCGAGCGATCTTTCTTAATTGCTGCGTCCTTTGAATTTAAATTACCCTCTAGAGAAGCAACTACGGTAAAGGGAATGACGTTCGAAACCACCAACACACTTCTTGAAAGATCCACTTTTCCTTTTCCAGGATACTCTCGCCTTTAGTGTTCACTTAAAATTATAATTCTATACCTTCCGTTTCTTTCGTCGAGCAAAGCAAAGCAATCGAGACCTTCGTTAAAAACGTTCTTTTTTTTCCTTTTATTTCTTATTTTTCTATATATCTTCTCTTTCTCTCTCTTTCTTTTTTTTAAGAGCAAATCAAAATCCGACTTATTAAAATTAATGTTGTCGTATAAATTAGATTCACTGGAACGATAAGTTTCGCAAGTTTCATAATGTGTAACTATTAAAACAATGAATCTGACTAGGAACTGTTTGTATCGAAAATATATATTAACTTGTCCGCGGAAAGTTCGTGACGATTAATAACTCAGCTTTACCAAATGCTCGTAAACGGATACACCTATTTCTTGATTGAATTTAATAACTTTGCCATTTCGCGAACTTCGTAGTATTGGTTATACTGGATCGGTGTCATGATTTGATCATCAGTACTGAGAAATCTTACCAAAGTATTCCTGGTCATCAAAATTGAAATCCCAAGCTCTAAACTTTGCGAATCACTCACTGAAACAATCCTTTACAGTTAAAACATTATCTTCTCATATGTAAACGATACAAATAGTTTACATTTTTGTTGCACTTTCACAGGTACATCTAATGCAAATTTCAACTATCGAAAATATACTTTGTTACGATCGATCTTCAACGATATACAAAATTAATAAATAAGGCTAAATTACAAAACAAAGAAAATTAAGAAAAAAAAAGATTAAAAATTACCTTTAATTTTTTTTTAAATTACAGAAATTGAAAGAAAAAGTAAAACAAAATTTAGGAAAAAATATTTATCACTCTCTTTTCAATATATTCAGATAAGTAATACGTTTGTAGTATTTATAGATGTACCGACATATTTTGATACATATCTACATACATGGAAAAAAAACAAACATGAATTTTCCAGACAATCCAATGGATTAATTATCTAAACATTAATTAGAGTCGTCGAGACAAACGTCGAGCATAATCAAATTCTCTTTTTAAGCCATTTCTCAAAACGAAGTACACGGTGGTAACGTTTTAACGATTACGTAGCCTCCTTTGTCAGCGTTCTTAGCTCGCGTTCTTGTCATTCGTCACGAAAATGTTCCTCTCCTTTCTCTCTCTCTCTCTCTCTCTCTGTCTCTCTTTCTGGTGGTGCAGCGTAATTACGACATTTTTCCGTCGTAACCGGAACTAATTAGTGTCGAGTCGAGGGTACAAGCAGCATGGGAGGTACACTCCAGTGGCCGTCGTGTCGCGACAACGATTAGTGCAACCCCTCCTAAAAAGTCCTAGAGATTATCGCGTGCATCCTCCTCCTATTTCGTTTCATTCGCATCTTTGTTAGACAACAGCTTTTATTATCGTGGTTCCACTCTAAGGTCAGTGCCATTAAATTACGGGTCATTATATATGTGCACGATTCTAATTGTTGTTAATTTTAATTTTATATTGCAGGCATACGATATTTGTACAAATTAAAAATAAATCTTTAAAATGTGTAAAAAAGAATTTTGTACAAAACAAATATATTCATATAATATAATATAATGTTCATGTAATAATTTTTAATATATATATATATATTTATTCAATATTATTATAATGTAAATTATTTCTATTTATGCTTTTTCCACTCGTACTATATAACTATATACGTTTTGCATCAACCTACGTATATAATAAAACTGATAAGATCGTATTAAAGTTAAAAAATAATAATATTCTCAAAAATACATATATACATATCCATCTATTCGCAGAGCAAATACTATAACGAAACACTTTAACGAAGTTGGTAGTTTTAATATCACTTTTTTTCATTTTTTCTAACGCAAACGTTGAACGATCAGAGTCGAGAAAAATGTTTCTTTCGGCGTAACAACAAACCATTATTTACGTAGCGATTTTTCATCACACGGCAACTTCATGCAGCGAATATTTTTTTTTCTTTCTCTTTATTTTTTTTCCGTATATATTCAACGTATGTATTTACGTGCGTACACCATGAATCTAGTTATTTTCAGATTAAACGCGTTTTAATTTTTTCTTTCCGTATGGCTAACGATCCTCGAAAACTGTTAAATCGAATATAATAAAATTGATTTTTTTTCCTTTTTTATAATGTGCTTATTTATCTTCCTTGATAATTAAAATTCGGAATGTTATTATACGTATATATATTTTTTTTCTTGAAAATTTATTACAAAACATTCTGCAAAATTATTATGATAACTTTCACAATAGTATATGATCGTTCCATTGGAGGATACTTTTAACAATTCCATCGATCTAACATTTCAAAATCAATTTTGTTTCCAAGAGTGAAAATTAACGAGATGTAGAAAGAGGAGAAAAGAGAGAAAGAGAAAGAGAGAAAATAGCGATTACAAGTAACATGATAAGCTCGTTAGAGTGATTGAAATTTAGCTCGCAAGAACTGAGAACGTTCGCTGGTTTAAGACCGGAATTGATTTATTAGCGGTTTGGTATAGGAAAAAAAACGATTTCAAATGAAATTTCTTTTATGATTAATGATCGATCCTCAAGGATAACGTCATTTTTTCAAATATTCGCGAATATTTCATGCCTCGCGTATATGTAGAGAAACTATAGGCGGTAATTAAATGCGTATCGGAAAGATGAAAAAAAAAGAAGTTTTCTTTTTTTATTCTCGTTTTGCTATCGAATCAACAGGTTATCGGTAACGAAATGGTTTAGAATAAACTTCCGTTCTAGGATGAATGTTTTCTAATTAATTCGCAGGTACATAAAAATTTGTGCTAATGAATTTCTTGATAAAAAATATATTAACAACTGTTATAAATATTTATATATATATATATATTTTTTGACGGTGATAAATGTTATATCTATCATATTCATTATTTATTTAAATAATTGATTTATTGCAATAACATCAAAATACATACATACATTATTGAAAGCAATTAAAAAAATATTAATCCGATGTAACATTTCCAATTAATTTTCTTCGTATATATCGAAATGAATTCATTCTTAGCGAAAATCATTCCATCTTAAATGCTCGCGTTAATATTTCGTATTGGTCCACTGGTTGGATAGTTTTGATTTAACCGACAAATGGCGGATGTTCTGGGAAAAGAAAATTTCACTTGGTTTTCGTCTGACGTTGTAAAATACGCTCGGTAATTCGCGACACGTACTTCGTTTAAGCTCCGCATATTTTTCAGCACACCAACGCGAACTCATCCGAGTGTAAAAGACTGACGGAGGATAGGCAGTGAGGCTGCTAACGAGTCGATTTATCGAGGAAAACTTGAAAGGTGTTTCTTTTTTTATTTCTCTTTCCTGTTCTTTTTTCCTTGCTTTCTTTCTTGCTACTTTTACCATGCTATGATATAATGAGTTTCACTACCAATTCTCATCTTTCTTTCGTACTATCATCGGCGATATGATATATTTTGTATATTACGATTAATTTTTCTTTCAATATAGTTTTAAGAGAGAAGTGACACCGATCATTTAAATGCTATGTATCTATTTATTTGTCAATTAGAAAAAAAAAAACGATTAATGGGTCGTACTCACGTAAAATGTCACGTCACAAGTATCAATACAAAGTATAGTGTAAAGAAAAATGAATGTCTTTGATCGATATTCAATATTGTTATACGCTACGATATATATAAATACATATGTAATAATATATTTTGCGGATATAGAATATATAATAAAATATATTACGTAATAGTAAATTTAATTAAGTAATAATAATAAAAATATATTGTTAAATAGCGAAATACTAAACTGCAAGGTCAGAATCATTCATAAAGCATGCATTCGAGTCGGTCGTTCAGTGTAGAAGTTCATTAAGGTTAAAAACGTTATTCCACTCGAATGTAATTTCCCGTTAATGTCGCTCATGAGAATTCTCATATAACATTCTATATAGAAGTAATACTAGAAAAATATCCGATATATGAGAAACGTAACTTTCACGTAACTGTGTAATGTGATAGTGAACAAAAAAAGCGAGAGAGAGAGGGAGAGAGAGAGAGAAAGAGAGAAGAAAAAAAAATACTTATATATAAAATTATAAAAGAAAAGTAAAAACACGATAAAAAAAAGAAAAGAAAAACATTTGTACCTAAAATAAATATAAAAATTCATGAGAATTGTTGAAAAAATATTATATAGGTAATATAAACGCATATATCTAACAAGTAAACGTTACAGTAGTTTTCGCTTATCTCATATATCTATGATAGGAATGGGAGGTAGCGGTGGAAAAAAAAAATAAAAAAAAATAATAATAAGAAAAAGGAAAAAGTAGAAGAATATTCTAAACGATCCAATTAAATAAGACACCCTGTGTATTACAAGAAGAAAATAAAAGGCGTTCTTTGTCGCGACCTTTGGCCAGTCGCCTCTTGCGTGCGGTTTCCACGCGTGCAGCTCTCGCGGTTTTCTTCGTCCGTTCTCCATGTTTTGGATACCAGCCAAAAGATTTTTCATATTTTTTGGCAACAATTCGAACGTGCACACGGCTGAAATATTTCCTTCGATTCTCCTTTTTTTCTATTGTTTTTTTTTCTTCTGTCTCATACGACCTCTCTCTACTCTTCTACTTTCTTCGACCATTATCTCTATTTCTCTCTCTCTCTTTCATTATGTATAGTTACGAAAAATTTATACCTATGCGTTATTCATACTAACAACTTATTGTATCTGCGGGTTTTGTTATTTTACTTATTATGAATTTATTGTTTCTAAAGAATATCGACTCTTCGTATTTTCATTTTTTCCTTTCGAACTGTATTATCAGTAAATTTTATTTTATTTATTGCATTATTTTATTAATTGTTTCTCGTGTATGCGTAAAAGCCTGCAAAATTTGTATTGTCTTTGACAATATAATTGAATCGATTGATCTCATTTATAATGTCCGTATGGCAATACCTACTTGAATAAAACGTACGAGTATTAGTATAGCTATAAAAGAGAAACCTTGGAGAGAATTTACGTAAAAATCGAATATTCCGTGGGTGTGTGTTTTATTGTCCGACATTTTCGAAAGAGAGAGAGAGAGAGAGAGAGAGAGAGAGAGAGAGAAAGAGAGAGAAAGAAAGAGAGAAAAAGAGTGGCAGAAAGAAACGATTTAATTAAACGAAATAGAGGCAACGTTTACGTTTATTTAATAACAACCATGGTATTATACAAAGGTACGTATATGTAGACAATAGAAAGATAATAGAGTCGAAATGTTTAATTGTAATAAAAAGCGTTCAAATAACACAAAAAAAAAGGAAAAAAAAGTTCAAACTTTTTTAAACAAGTCACTCGAAAAATATCGTTGTCCATAGAAATTGCGATTATGAGATATGAAATTGGATCAATGAAATATGAAATATTTCATACCTAAATTCTGTGCCACTGTATGTATACGTCTATAAAAATTAAATACATATAAGAATAAAATAAAAAAAAAGATATGCAAAGAAAAATTTTCGGAATTATTGATGACATCATTGAAAAATATTATAGTAATCAAGATGATTGCAATAACGAATCTTGATCATGAAATAAGATAAAAATAAAGAAGCGTGGAAATGAACAAAAATTTGATAGATTTCGAATATGATATATTCAAGCGTATTTTCGGTAAAGTGAAAATGAACGAACCCTCTATCGAGAGTTGTTCATTTTTATCATTTTTTATTTTTATTATTACTATGATTATTTTTTCTTTTTAATCTTTTACCTTTAACCAAAACCAACGAAAATTCATACGAAGAGCTGTTAGATATACTTTTTATACGAATAAATCCCATTTATGCGAATTTTACGAACGGTAACAAATATTTAATCGACATATAAAATTTTTTTATCCCATAATATTCTTTATTCTTCTCTCTCTCTCTCTCTCTTTTCTTTTTTTCTTTTTTGTTTACGCCTAATGAAATATGCAATTTCAATGAAAACTCGTCGAAATTTATTGTGGCGTAGCTGATTCCCCTTCTGCCGAACCTTTACCCCCGCCCTCTGATCTCACCCCGTTCAAACTCTCGTGCGTGAAATAAACCTTCGTACGAGTTCGTTATGTACCGAGTAGCAGGGGACATCAAAAAGTCATGCTTCGTAAATAACGAAAATTCATTAAGAGAACAAATGGCAATGGTAGGCATGATAGTGATTGTGGTCACAGCAGGATCGTAGAGAACCTACTAGATGACTTACATTAAAATCTTGTCTGCTCGAGTGTGTTAAAAAAAAAAAAAGAAAAAAAAACAAACAAACAAAAAGAAAGAAGAAATCATAAATCATGAATGCGATCGTGAGTTTGAAATCGTACCTTGATACATTAAATATTATATATCTAACTGTTATTAATTTCCAATTATACGAAATCAAGTAAAAATAAGTCAAGTAACAATTATTTTTCGTATATATGTATGTACGTATTAACGTTACGTATTTATCTATAGTTTAAATCGATACAACACAAAATATGAGATTAATTCAATTATCTCGGATATTAAATTTCGATCATTTTCATAATCACACTTACTCAATAATATCCGTATGCGTTATATATGTAGAATGTAATAGGTAGGTAATAGTATATGTATATTCGTGGGCAAAAAATTCTCAGGATTTTGTTTATTTTTCTAAATTACCAATAACGAACATGGAAGATTAAACGGACCATTTATCCGATCGTCTACCGATATTCCCGAGAGGATATTCGTCGATCGAGTAAATAACGAAAAATATATTCTGTGCGCGTAGCCATTTTTCGCTCGTGACTCCCTCTCGCCATCGAATCCTTTCACTTTCCCGATTTAAATTATGACAGAGAAACGGCCATTCGCTCGCTTACCCCTCCCTCCTCTCTCTCTCTCTCTCTCTCTCGTTTTTTCTTTATTTCTTTCCTCTCTTCTATACGCCACTCTCGTACGTTCTCGTTTTGCGTAATCTCGTTTCCGATTCATGTTCGTCGTACGGAAAGACGATACGTTTGAGATAAACGACACGTAATATGCATATAAGCCAGAGCCAAGTTACGAGTACATATACCCGATGCGATATTTTGTGTTCGTTCTTTTTCCTCCTTTTTTGTTTTTTTTTAATATTTTTTTATTATTTTTTCTTTTTTTGAAACTTTTTTCCTTCCTCCTTTTTCATCTCTCGCCTCTCGTAACTATGGCGAGGGAAGATTAGAGCATGGCTACCGATTCGTTGGATTTACGGGCTCGTGAGGACGCAACGAATCGTGCCGATAAATCGTTTCGATTCGCTATCGGTCGACTGCGAGATCGAACGTACGATTTCCACTCAAAATCTGAACGAACGATAAACTATTATTTTGTTTAAAGTAATGTACGAAAGTACGTTAACACGTTAAGTGGATTATTTGTCGTTACAGGAAATGCGAATATAATATAATTTGTATTATATAGGTATAGCTGCAATATACTTGCGTAGACTGTTTTATTATATATATATATATATATATATATATATATATATATATATATGGTGATCTATATAATTTGATATTTGGAATAATTTAATGATAAAAAATTTTTCAAGATATAAAGTTATCTTCCCCTATTTTATACGTATGTGTGTGACACGTTAAAAAGAACATACCTAACGTCGAAAAGAAGAGTTTTAATATCGTTTCGTTTCTCTCTTTCGTTTTACAACATCTTTTATTTTTATGTTTTTCGATAAAAATAAAGATATTTGAGGTAGTCATAACAAAGAATATACTCGTCATACGATATTACATATTTACTATAAATTGTAAAACTTCTCCTTAGTTTACCTCATTTACATACATATATAATGTTCTAATCATCATTCTCATTTCTTTCATCTTCCTTCTACCCCTAAAGCGACTTTTTCTTTATTATTTTTATTTCGCCTAAGGCGTACTATGAAAAGACGGAAGTATTATACATCAAAAGTTCGTTTGAGTTAGTGGAACGTGATTACTACGTATGATGACGGTAGCGAACGTTAAGGACTAAGACTAAAAATTGCAAAACTGATTAAGCTCTCGTTTAATTAGCAGGACGGTAATAGCCGTGACTTAAATATGGTGAAGGGAAGCTTATCCCACGAGAGACCTTTGACCGTGAGTATCGCGAGCGTTCAAAATTATTATGCGAATCTTGTGTACTCACGCGATTCGTACATTTCTCGAAAAGTACATACTTGCGAACAATAAAAAAAAAATGAAAAGAAAGAAAGGAAGTAAAAATAGAGAAAGAAAGGCACGTGAATTATAAAAATCATAAAAAAAAGAAATTAGATTAGATAAATATCATTACGTGTTATAACACATTATATAACAATCATATATATATATATACACATGAACGATCATAATAAAATAATCGTAATATATAATAATATTTTTATGAATATGTTTACCATCGTAAATAATATATTGTTGATATAATAAATATTATTTATTATTGTTATTATTATTAAAATTAAAAAAAATATATTATTACTACAATAGTAAATATATTTCATGTACGACAAAAAGCATTTACTATTATAATACGTCATTACAGCATCATTAATAAATGTACGATTATAACTTATATTATAAATTATAATATAGTACGTGTATCTACGTGTTCGTGTTCGACTAAATGATCGTAGAACATTCGTATTTTATCGAGAAAATTTTTTCAAATAGTATTGAAATGGAGGTGATCAAAAGACGAATATATGCCGACGAACCGGGCGGTCAATAGTTACAACTAGCAACACGACAGAGAGGAACGGTGCGACATCAATGTCCGTTGGGAAATCACTTTAGTGATGTTGCCGGCTGGTACAGCGACTGCGTAATAATAGCAAGTGCACCGTGGACGACGCCCGATGACAGGAACTGTGACACTCATATCGACGAATTATTACGACGAGTGCGAGTTGCATCAGATACATACATCGATAGACCCATCTTCGAGTTCTCCATTGATTGTCATCGAAGATTGTCATCAACCATTCAAACGACATTCAATTTTGAACGAATTCGTGTTAAAACTAATATTCACTATGGTAGCTTATGGATAGCTATAAACGAAATTCATCAAATAAAAATATGATAAGAATTCGATGTAAACGGTTTAATGATATGAAGAATTTATTGCAAATAATTTCAGAGAGAGAGAGAGAGAGAGAGAGAGAGAGAGAGAGAGAGAGAGAGAGAGAGAGAGATGTATAATATATTAATTATTATTATAAAAATTATTATACAAAGTATTTTTTTATAAAGTATATACATATGTTAAATATCATGTTGCTAATATACTTTGTATCATAAAAAGAAATATCCATACGTTCAAACAACTTTATTTATTCATCCATAGACTTCTCATAATTTCTTATTAAAAAGTTGTATTACAATATTATTATAGTAAGATAGGTTTATATTATTAAATATTAACTTAAATATAATTTAATATTAAAAATAAACGAACGAAAGACGAGTCCATTAAGCATATACGTATTGTCGTTATAAAAAAAAAAAAAAAAAAGAAAATGAAGGGGAAAAAGAGACGTAATTTCTTAATGAAAACAATCAGGTCCAATCGAATAAAAAATGAATAAGAAAAAAGAAGAAAGAAAAATAAAAAACTTAAAGCCACGGATAGTTCATTTATTTAAGTGTACCGATCGGAATATCCTCGATCACGGAAACATCCTGAAATGAAGATCGATTAAGAATGAAAAATTACTCTTTTCTCCCTTCGCTCAAACAGCTAACGCGTTGTCTTCCGCGTCTGATGCGACCTACTTCAAACTACTAGCTGGTTTTACATTAAATACCCAACGTAGTAAAGAGAAGAAAACGTTTTTCGAAAGAGAGAGAGAGAGAGAGAGAGAGAGAGAGACGAGCAGCAGAAAGTTCCACCCCTTGTAAAGGGACGAAGGAAAAAAAGAAGGAAGAAGAAGAAGAAAAAGAAAGAGATCGGAAGGATTTTCGCCGTTTTTCGCCCATGCTCATGCTGGATTAATAATCGATTTTCGTATTAAGAAGGCTCTCTCTACGTCACGAGGAAATAAGAAGAAAAAAGGGAGTAGAAGAGTGAAGTTTGACGTCAAAGAGAAGGCCGAGAGTAGGAAAGTAGGGGATGAGTCAGCCCGTTTTCTTGAATTTCCAAATACCTAGAGTTGAACGTTATCGATCAAATTTATTATCTAATTGACTTATAAAATAATGATCTCTTACCGTTCCCTTGGAAGATACACGAATGCGAGAAAGAAACGTATCGTATTAAATAGTAAACTTAAATCGACATTTAGTGTAGTTAAATTATTGAGAAACGTATTAATCAATTTACTTGTCATTCTCGTCGAAATTACGATATTTAATAATATATCCTTTTATACGATCGAAACGATTATTTATCGGACAATTATCGAACGATCTCGAACGAAACGTTAATATAATTTTAATAAACTAGACGAAGGAATGATGAAAGATTTTCCTTTGACGTTTTTAAATGAAATAATATTCGGTCCTCGATTCAATTCTGAATAATAATAAAAACTTACTTTACTTATGTTATTTAAAAAAAGAATAAGTTAGTTGAGAGTCTGTTTTTAAGCTGCTCATCGAAGAGGTCGCGTTAAATGGCTCCGAAGTTTCCGTCCAATAAATTCAGAGTCTCCTGGGAGCTCGCGAATCCTCTTTGCGCGAACCGATATTTTCAGGACAGGATTGGTACGATGGAAAAATAGTATGGGGGTGGAGATGGGGTTGGAAGTGGGGAGTTGCAGGTAGAAACCTAAGTCCTGAAAAATCACTTAGCCTCGGTATCGATACCGAAAGGACGTGCTCGTTCGACTTGACTACGCGTCGAACGAAACGAGGGTGGATTTTTTCAGGGTGAATTGAAAGGTGGTCGAACCTGGTGAAGCAACCACCCCTTTACCCTCTTCTTGCGGCTTTACTACTTCCTTCGTTTTACCCCATTGGAACCCATAACCCGTACGTACCTTCCAAATACCTTCTTAAATATATCGAAATATCGTAAATATCGTACTAAGAATTTCAAAGAGTTAACAACAACGATACCAATAACAAATAATTATGTAATAAATTGATATTTCGATAAAATTGATAAATCGTATTGTATTCGAACGATGTTTATCTATATACGTATATAGATGTACTTATAGATAAGAAAGAAAGAAATATATTTAATAATATATTTAGTGTAATGATATGTTAAAATTAATTATTTATTTAAACGGATTTGTTAATTTATTCCTTCGTACGAGCTATACATTATTTTACGTTAACTGAAATGCGTTAAACTTTATCCCGGTAATTTTCAAAGACGAAATTATAAGGTCAGGGTGTGTTTGTATACAATACGCATTGCTAATTGCATTTAATGCAAATGAATTAGCGACACACCCCTCGGTAACTCGACTTCGCGTTCTAACTCTTTCCAATTTATTATTGTTTCATTTTATATTGTTTGACCGAACGAACGGATCATTATCATTATACGGCAGATGCATTATCACAGCGTAGAAATTTGTGTAATTTGTAAAATCAGTGCTTTGATGTTAGCAGATAGTAATTTTGGTGTATATCTTAAATACAGACAATCAATAATTACTAATTAATTAATAACAAGCAATTAAAATCGATCGATAATCTTCTTTATCGTCATTCTAATCGTTTGTATTCATAGTTATTCATCATAAGAATGAAATCGCGTTATACGATATCGCTTTTCGAATAATAATTAAAATTTCTTTTTCACTGTCTTTTCGAAACACACAATTACTTTTTTTTCTCATTTTTTTGCTTTATCGATGTTCTTTTAAACATTCAACCTGTTAACTATTGTAGTATTGTGTATTTAAAAAAAATATATTTACTTTGTTTAACGAAAATTAAGAGATGACGAATATACTCGTCAAACGCAGAGTATACGCAGCTGCAGCTAATGAAAAATTCAATTAAATTATAACGAACATGCAATCGATCTTTTTTTTTCAATTTTATTTATCCAATTCATTGATATTATTGACGAAAGTTTAATTATCAACCATGTGTTGACGAGTGTACTCGTAGTTACACAAAAAATTGTCATTTCTTCGTGACAAATGTATAATCGTCAAATATAGTTAACAGATTAATGGAGTTTGATGAAAAACGAAGAGTCAGCAGGTCGTTCGTCGAACTTCCTCGTTTCGGTATAAGGGAAGAACGTGAATTGATTTGCTACCAAAGGCGATATCCCTTCAAGGAGGATTTTTAAAATCGTTTGTGTAACGTCATACCTATGCTAAGCTACTTTATCATTCGCTCCACGTACAATACATTCTTTTCGGTCTTGGATCTTTCAGGATTAAGTAATACGATAGCTCGAGTATATACATATATTTATACGAAACGTGTGTGCGTGTGCGTGTATGCGTAAGTGTGTTAAATTTTTTTTCTGAATAAAGAGAGTAAAGGAGCAAATATAATTTGTCAAATATAAATAAAAATATAAATAACGTGTTATAAATAATTAAATATATATATATGTATATATAATATATCGTAATAAATGTACAAGGGTCAGTAAATATTAATGTAAACAGCTTAAGTAACAAAATCAGAAACAATTAAATTAATCATTTACTTTGTATTATAATGTCACAATGATGTGAGTATTAACGAACAAACAAAAATTCGACAGATCAAGTTGTATTTAATATTCATGTTTTAACATGACAGTAGAAATTATTGTTACGTTAACTGCAACGACGATTCATAAAGATTCACGTCGATGTAGAACCTATCGATATTTTTTGAAATTGCTTGAAGCATTCTAGAAAGAATTCTAGGCCGAGCACGTACTCGACGCGTTAACTATTAAATATCTTGTTGAATTAATCAGAACCACTTCATCTCGTTCTCGGCAATAATTTCTCAAGCAGACTTGTACCACAGCAATCTCGTTGTTGAAAGAAAAAAAGAAAGAAAAAAGAGAGAAAAAAAAAGAAAAAAGAAAGAAAGAAAGAAAGAAAGAGTCAGCCAGCCAGCCACCGTCCGAGTAAATTGCACGGCGAAGTGGATTGACATTCTTGAAGACGTCGAGAAAGTCAATAGTCGCGAATCGATCTCCCCCAACCACTGCAGGTTATTTCTTAAATTGAATAAATTCGATATAACATACATTAAAGACGTTAAACGTACTTTTCGTATGTATCGACAGATCTAATTAACAGAAATTATAATTAGTACTTTGATTCAATAATCACAAACAACGTTTCAACCTATCAAGCCGTACAATTAATAAATTCTACGATATATATAATTAGTCAATAATTAATAAACGGTATCGCATACAAAAAAACATTTATGAGATGTATATAAATAAATATCTACTTTAACTTATCAATTTAGCAACATCACCCTTTATCAATCTAAGAAACTATCAAGGCCACTTCCTCTTTCTTCCGCCATGAAAGAATGAGATAAAAAGAAGAAGACATTCGGATCGGGCGAGTACATAAAAAGGATCTTCTCGCTAAGGAGGACGTTGATTAAAAGAACTTAGGAGGGGTGAATCCATTTCTCATCGAGGCTCATTCTGAGATAACGGAAAGGTGTAGGGAAGGTGGTAGCAGAAAAGGGGAGGGAGAGGATGGCGACGTTAGAAATTCTCTCCTTGACGTTCCAAAGTGTAAAGATGGTAGAATGGTAAAAGGTGGAAAAGGGTTCTGTCCTAGCGATAACGCACTCGACGGAATCTCGGTAGGGGAATTCGGCGAGAAAAATCCATGGAATTCTAATATAAGGGGAGTGAGAGGGTTGCCGTTTTGTGTCTGTATATATACGTGTATATATATATATATATATATATATATATATATATATATATATGTATGTACGGTACCTGTACATGTACATATACATGTATGTAAACGCGCTCACACACAGAATCTCTTACTCGCTTGCAAGATTCTTCCACGAACAGACGATGATCCCTCAGGGAATGGCTGCCAGCCAGACTTTATTCTACGTCGACACAGTAGAACCGTCCATGTTGTACTCCCGCGACTACTCTCGAATAATATTGTGTCCTACTCGACTTTTCTTCCATCGACACTTTTCACATTGGCATGCCCACGTTATACAGGTATATGTTTTGTATTTCCTTGTCTGTCCCTTCGTCAGTCTGTCTGTTTGTCTGTCTGTCTATCTGTCTGTCTGTTTGACAAACTGACAACGACCTACATACATCGCATGTATTAGTTACGTTCAAAAATGGCCTGTTCGATTCTTGCATTTCAGAGTGTGGGGCGATACCTTCCATATTTTCGAAATTCGATTGAATATAATTAGAAGCGTTAACATGCGAATAATACATGTATGCAAATTAGATATTATTATTATTGTTGTTGTTGTTATTGTTATTGTTATTGTTATTATGTAGTATATACGTATTACAAAATTTAGATTTAAATAATAATCCGATATGTTATGTAAATATATTATTACTATGTAGATATGATTGTACGATAAATTATTATATATTGTAAATTATATTATCGTAGAAATAATATATAAATTAAAAAAAAAAGGAAAATTTCCAAATACATATCACGTGTTGGAGAATCATAGAATATGTATATCTTGCTGATTACTTACAAATCCGTAAAAAATTTCGATTAAACTTTGAAGAGATTTTTTACAGACAAAGAAATTTTATTGCTATAAATCAAGATTAACTAACAACTGTCTATAATAATATACCTCAAACATATATATTTTCTATAAAACATAGTAACAACGTAACGATAATGATAGTAGAAAATCTGTACTTTTTTTCCTTAGTACTTATGGAAATGTCGCATAGCATTTGAATCCCATTGCAACGTGGGAGAACGCGTAACGATCCTGAAGGGGTGATAAAAGGAACGACTCGAAAAGGGTGTGTAACAAGGAAGGAAGGAAGGAAGGAAGCAGGAGAGAGAGAGAGAGAAAGAGACAGAAAGACAGAAAGAGAGAAAGAGAGATAAAGATAGAGATAGAGAAAAATAGAAAAAGAAAGAATGAGGTACTTCAGACGGTGACAGCTTTGCAAACACACCCACACATAGCAGTCAACAGTCAGCCGAATTTCTCTGCTTCCAGGGTCAACTAAAAGGACTATTCTCTAGTATTTATGCGGAACAAAGCGGAACCCATAACTTCAGAGTGCAGGGTACCACATCCGTTGCTCGGACTTACGGTTTATCTGAATTACAAATGCTCCGAAGTCGTTGTTTACCGATGCGTCTACCGAAAGGGACGACAACGCCCTCACCATTACTGATTTCGCACCTCACCATCCTATATAACATACATACATATATATATATATATATATATATATATATATATATCCTCCATCATTATTAACCATATTATATAAGTTGTTCCCTTATGTAATTCTAGAAAAAAAAATATAAAAAAAAAAGGAATTGATTGATCCGAGAAAAATAATTCGCTCAAAGTAATTTTTTCTCGAAGTTGATATTTCTTTTGTTATCGATATAATTCTATTACTCATAGTTTTTTTAGCTATATATAAGAAGAAGAAGAAGAAGGAATGACGTTTGAAATTAATAAAAATGTCTGAAAGTTAGACATTTTGATGAAATCATTAATCAGAAATTTAAGAAAATATAACATTTATTAAAAATAAAAGTTATCGAGATATTCTGGTTTTAGAACATTCATTTAATATATATATTAGAAGTATAAAAACAGAAGTTATCGAATATGTAGAAAATATAGTGATAATATATAGAGATTCGTATACATTTGACAAAACATTTATAAATATTCGATCAACTTATCCAACAAAATTATGACATTAATTTTCATTATATCGAATATTTTTGTTTTACATTTTCACGTTTTATATTTTTAATTTTTATTTTTAAATCACTTTTATTAAAAAAAAAATACATATGTTTCTAACTACATGTATAGTTTGTTCATCTAACATGATTTTTAAATGATAATCGCATATATAGATAAATAGATATATCTTTAGACTCGTTGACGCAGCTCTTTTGGAAAAGCTTATGACCGTTTAAACGGCATGCTGCTGGCATTTTCCTTCCTTTTTTCTAGAGTTAGAGGAATAGAGAAGAAAGAAAAAAAAAGAAAAAAGAAGAAAAGAAAAAGAAATAAAAGGAATAGGGGAAAATCAGAGTCCCTTCGACCGGGAGAAGCAGCCTTCGCTTCAGTGCGCTTGCATTAAAATCCGTTGGATCCGCGCCATTACTATGACTTAAATACGAGCTCGACCACGGAAAAGGCTCGCGTTATATTCAGCATGATTTCGATTTTTGAAAAAGGACGTCCGATCTGTTTTAAACTTTAGAAGGTTCAAATAACATGGACATTCAAATAACATAATCATTTGAAAGATTGAAAACTATTCTATATTATAGTAATAAATATGTTTACTTATATGATTAATAATTATTTAATAAATTATTTAATAAGAGTGACATATAAATTATATAAACGTAAAAGTACATATATATACCTTAATATATATAGAACTTGATCGTTCAAGATCAAGAAATAATTATTAGACCTACATATGGTTACATAATATCAATTATTCTATAAAATTTATTATTATATCGAATTAAATTAATTCGATTATATCGAACGTAGTTATGTACATATGCATATCTACTGTGCCATCGTATTGCCCCTACATATAAGCAATTCACGTCAAACGGAAGTGTGAAATATCAAAGGAGACGTCCTAATCAATAGTATAGTTCGTGGTATAAAGGAAATTCGGAGGATAGATCATAGGTTTCTATCGTTCTATGCGTATCCATCTGTCGATATGTTCTCCGAATGGATTGTTTTGTTCAAGTAAATCCGATACATCGGAAACTATCCAATAAGCGTGGACTAATTGCGAGACTACGTACAGAGAATTTTCCTCGCTACGATTTCGACGAATCAATTTGATCTAATAACATCAAAAGTATTGATTTTGCTTCTAACACGTGAATTTTTCTCCTTCTCTGTCTCTTTCTCTCTATCTCTCTATCTATCTATCTATCTTTCTTTCGAAAGGAAACAAACAGAAAGAATAAATTAAATACAAAGGTAATCCAAATATTTTTGAACGTAAAAGAAATCGAACATGTTGATTTATTTGCTATTAAAAATTGTTCGTACGTAATTTAATTAAAACTTTAATCTTCGATGTAGTGAATTAATATTATATATATATATATATATATATATATATATATATGTATGTATCTATGTATGTATGTATGTATATAATAAAATCAGATTGTAATATATTCACATATTAAATTCATAAGGATTCAGAAAAATTTATTAATTTCCTTATGAACATTTTTCAACGTGCATGACATAATACTTTACAAGAGGATCTTGTAAATTTATTTCAATGGATATATATACGTAAATACATAAATACATAAGTAATTAGATACGAAAATTGTATAAAGTCTAACAAACTTAGAGAATACGTAGAAAATAATTTCTTGTTTCTTTTTTTCTTACTACTCCCCAAGAGGATATAAATTTCTTAAGTTACGTGACGTTGTAAATTAGAAAGAGAAAGAGAGAAATAGATAGAAAGTGAAAGAAAAACAAAGAGAGAGAGAGAGAGAGAGACTCGTTGAAAAGGTGCACTCGGTGTTTGTTCTCAAAGTTCGTGTAAATAACAAATTCCTGCTAGTATAAAAGATCCATTAAAAACATCATTCGACTATCGTACTTACCTTTTTTACAAAATGGCGACGGCGATTCCTCTACAGCCGTAATAATACCTAAGTTAAACAAAGAAGTTATCGGGTTTACTCGTTGAGAATCCGATCGTATCCCCTTTTATTCAATTCTTGACGACGTTCGCGCTTATAAATTATTCGAAAGAAGTTTCGACCCGTAGTAATGGCGATTATTCGATGAAGTCGTCGTGAAGGGTAAAGGTAAGTCAATGTGAACGCAAGGAAAGATGATAAAGTTTCGTCGATCGAACGCATTTCTCAGAAGACGATCGTCCGTCCGTCTCAAATCCCTAGTTCCATCCTCCATTTCTCCCCTTCCCACCCTCTTGCTCCGTTTTTCTCCTCCCCCATTTTCTTCTTATTCTTTTCCTACCTTCTTTCTTTCTTCCTTGGCGATCGGAATATTCGGGAAACGATAAATCCGACTTCACGATATATATATATATATATATATATATATATATATATATGTATGTATATGTATGTACGGTGTGACCCATTTACAACGTGACCAATTGGAAATTGGTCTTTTGGGAAATTATATGTCGTTTTGTAGGACTATTAAAAGAAATTACGTGGAAATTCTTTACCCGGTGTATTGACACAAGGGAGAATGAAATTTTTACGAGATCGTTCGTTTTACAATAAAGTTTTCCGTGAAACAATTTCACTTTAATATTTTATTATTTCATCTTTCATAGTGATTGATAAATTATTAATCTAATGAAAATAAAAAAAAATTAAATAATAATAATAATGATGATAAAAATAACTTAATGTTACGATACGTATAATAAAAAATAAAACGAGTAATTCGTGTTTATATGGTTCACCCTGTGTAGACGGTCCCACGGTCTCACGCAAATTTTTCGAAGAGAACGATAAAATCGGTAGGGCAGGCCGTCGTGGAGTTTGATAAAGAGCGGTTCGTACCCCACTCGTAGTTCTTTCCTACGAGGATATAAGTGCGAGACAAACGAGGAAAAAGGGAAGCGAATATGAACGAGTCGATCTCTTCTCTTACCTCCAGGTAGGGCGATTTCCTCGAGGCTTAACGTGGCATTAACGTATGACGACGTGGCATCGACGTCGATAAAATCTAGATACGAGGAAAACGATATTCCGTAGAACCTAGGAAGGTCGATATATATATATATATATATAAAATATAATATAATATAATATGGTGGTAGGTTGTCAGATGGCTTAAAGAAGCGAAACGAGCTTATTCGAAAATAGGATGTTCCTATCGTGTAAGAATATAACTACATATATTTATGAAAATATATTTATAATACAATATAATAACAATATAATAATAAATAATATATATATTAATAAAATAGGATGTGTATATTCATAAAATATATATATATGACAAGTTTTCAATGTACCTTTTCCATGATAAATTAATCTTCTGCTAGTTGTATAATAAATTATTAATCATCAACAATTATTAGTCAGTTCATATTTAATAAAAGAAAATATATATGTAAAAGTATACATATGTATGTAGATATATTCTTTGATGATATACATTTTAATTCGTATAGAGGATTGGTTCATGAAAGGTCAACAGGAGTTCAAAGAAACGAACGTTATTATGACGTTTTTATCTTTTCTGATACGTACGAAAGAGAGTAATTACGTCAGAACTTCTTATCGTTAAAAATTGGAAAGAGAACATCGAAAGGGGTAGATCCACCTACCCCTCAATGAGATTAGAGCCTTCGGCCAATTAAAATCCGGCTAAAAGAGATGATATACCATAACATTCGAATGCAACCACGATACATAGGTATGTAGCTACAATGTATGTACGCGTTTTGCCAGTGGCAAACCGGTTATCAAGACCTAGTTTCGTGTTATCGAGTTCCGAGTACAAGGGTAAATCAAACGACCAACGTCAGAGTTCTCCAATCGATTCGACCGACCGGTGAGTTCTTCTATCGTTGCGTTGATAATGGGCTTAGACTCGTTGAAACAACCTACTTTGAAAAATCCAAAAGTAGAACGCGATTTCGAGACGTGCTGAGATTAATATTTTTCTAAAGAAAAAAAAAGAAAATAAAAAAATAATAATAATAAATATGTAACATAATATATGATATAATATATAGATAATAATAAAAATATGATATTAAAAAATGAATGAATGAATGAATGAATGAATAAAAAGAAGAGAGGAAAAAAAATGAACGAATAAAATAAATACATTGCTTTATTTAATGAAACATTTACGAAACTCTAGTACCTAGTTAAATGAGAAATTCTATACAATGAATGAATGAAAATGAATGAAGATACTTTCTACAGAATAATAACAATTCTATGAAACATCTTTCAAATGTTTTATATAACATCTTTCAAAATGTTTTATTATTATGTATTTTTTTTTCGATAAAAAGTAAATACTCCCTTTTACAATTGCAAACAATTCTAAAATACCGATACATTGTTCTCCTTTTTCCTCAACGAATAATAAAACAATAGGCTACGATGCATAAAATGAACAATTTTTTTTTATCAATTTGCCGTTCTTACGAAAAAAAAAAATAGAAAAAGAAAAAGAAAAGACCAAGAAAGAAAAGAACCATTTATCACTGATTTAAAATTCTTCTATATGATGGCAAATGAAAAGTATTTACTCATATGCACACAATTACGATCGTTCGTGCGATCGAACAAGAGATCTATGAAGAGTTTTGACGTTTGAGTAAGAAACAAACGTGCGAGGGATCTTAAGGGTGGAAAGCTTTCTTGGGAGGGGTAAAGACAACACGAAGCTCGGGACTCATTCGTACTGCGAACTTGCGATACATTATAATGGATGCCACGTCGCAGTATACAGAGAACCGAACAAAGTTCCGGTTAACCTACCACCTACAACTCTCTCTCTCTCTCTCTCTCTCTCTCTCTCTCTCTCTCTCTCTCTCTCTCTCTCTCTCTCTAACTCTATCTTTCTCTATCTCTCTCTATTTGTATCTCTAACTCTCTTCTACTCTCGATACCAGGACTCCCGAAAGTTCCAAGTTCTCAGGAAGGCGGTACGTTCTTCGTAAGAAAGTACTCTCAGTGGGTAAGACTAGAGAGGGGATGGAAAAGGGAGAAAGGGAGAGAAAGGGAATGTAATCGTTCGTAGAGACTCCTACACCGTTAAACTTTCGCAACGTAATAAGCGACGTTTATCTAAATAATTTATTCCCCGTTATTCTGTGATTCTACTCAGAAGAACGTTCCTCGAATATTTATTCAAAGTGGATCGAATAAAAAAACATTTCATCGAATTTAATTAATCGCTAAATTTAACGATCGTATCTCTAATCGCATTATACGTTATAATCTATTGTATATTTATAATGCGGACCTCATATAATTACTAGAGATATTTTTTCCAACTAGTTCTATGAACGTTCTAAAAAGTGACTTAAAAAACAAAACGATGTTAGAGAAGTTTTATTTCACAATTTTTTCTGAATAAATGAATGACGTCGTCAAAGTCACGTTCGCGTAACCATAAATTTAAGATATTAAAATAATAAGAATTGTAGGAGAAAGCATTCTATGTATATCATTTATGAATAAAAAAAATTTATTAGTTCAAACATAGTTAGAAGAGGGTTGAATAAATGATCGCGCATGTAAGTGCAATAATAAACAACGTAAAATGCTAGGGATCACTGTGATATCGCAATAAAAGGAATAATAAACATTATATCGAGAGAGAAAAAGGTAAAAATGTATCTGAGATATCTGTGATATCGAGATCTCGCAGATATCATAGTCGAAACAGTCGCAGCTTCGCGAAACGATCGCTGTCAGTTTTACGAGAAAAATCTGGGCGGGATTTTACGATCGTTATTCGTAGGACGGTACTCGATTGTTATATCTATACGTACTAGTTTTGCCGAGTCAACGTACCGATAAATCGACCGGGATCGCCACGATCTTATGTTAGACATAGAGAGAGAGAGAGAGAGAGAGAGAGAGAGAGAGAGAAAGAGAGACAGAGATAGAACGAACGATCGCCTATCGACTTTAATGGCCGACCACCAGCATAGCGTTGCCAAAAGAATCCCCGATGCCTCGTCGCGATGATACGAAACGGAACGATCGTAAAATTCGATGAAGTAATATAAGACGACAGTCGTCTTCGTCTTGCTGATAATATCGCCGCGAACGTTACTTTCAAAAGGAAAATTTCAAAATGAAACCTCACCTTTTCTCTTTGGAATCTCGTAAAAAAAAGAAAGATAAAGAAAATGAAAAGAAAATGAAAGGACCGTCGAGTGTCAAAAAGATATTACGTGCGACGTTAAATCATTTTCACGATGAAGAGAAAAGTGAATACCAATGGAATTATTTGTTTATATCTAATATCTAAATCGTGTTTCGAGCGTCCAACATATTCACCGCCAATCATATTTGATCCAATCGTATTATCTATTAAATATATTAAATATAATAACATAGTGACTGAACAGAATTACAATATTGAACTTGCATTGAAAAAAAAATATATATATAACGCGTTATATATTTATTTGGCAAGGGTGATAGTGCGTTAAAAAGAAAAAAAGAAAAATTGTGTCATCGCGATAAAAGGATTTAATTTTATTCAGTAAATAGCGGAATTATGTTATTTTTAATAAAAATTCTGTCAGTCAATGAAATAGATTTCTTTATATATAACGATGTTTATAAATTGAATTGTGTTTTATATATTATACGTATAATAACATACGTAAAATGAGAAAATATGTTTGTTGGAACATATTCCAAGTGAAACTAACGATCGCAAAAAAGGAATGATAACTCGAATCTGAGGTCTTCTTGGCATGATCGATAATGCCGAGAAGCTTTAAACACATCAGAAAAAATTCTCTTTCGTGACCCACTCCATAACCATCGTCGGCCAACTCCAGCGGCACCATTGCCTCGAATAACCACTCAACGCAGCTCTTCTCGCTCTGACGTCACACAGAACTCACAGTGACTCTCAATTCGATCGCTATATGTACGTATGTACGTATGTATGTATGTATGTATGTATGTATGTATGTACATATACGTAAGCTTGCAAGCTCTTGATCGCCACTAGAAAGGTTTCATTTTCATACTCTTACACAGGTCAGGATTAATCGATTTTTACGATATCGTTTTTATGTTATTCAAGTTTTTGCAAGATATCGAAAAAAATTTATACAGCATTTCATGAAAAATGAAATAAAATATTGAAAAGTGAAATGAAGAAATCTTTTTTTGTGGAATAGATATAATAAAACTGTAGGATGTTGGTAGGTAAAGAAAAAAAAAAAATTTCCGAAATCGTTCACCTCGAAAAATATTTTGTAGGTAGATATATGCATATGCATGTATATGTATATATATATATATATATATATATATATATATATATATTATACATGTTGTTCTTTTTTCTTTTTTTAATGGGTCGATAGTTTCAGAAAGATGACCATACGATAATCGACTCGATATCGATTCGTTCAAAGTATTGCTCGTAAAAAACGAGCGATGACAAGAAGAGAACGTGGAATTCTGTGAGCTTTTGCCTGGAGCTTTTGAGATAGTTGCAAAAGGAACAAAGGTTGCACGTCAATCGTGTGTTTCACGTGTTATCGAACGCCAAGTTCTCACGATGAGTTTGCGTAGCACGCTTATGAATATCGCACGGCTGGATATGACGAACGAGCTTTAATTAAAGCGCCAAGACTTTTTAATCATATTAGCGCGGCTTGATGAACGTATGTACACATATATATCTATACGTAGATGTATATGTATATAATATATATAAATTGATATATGAAATATATATATATATATATATATATATATATATATATAGATGTATGTATATATATTTGTATAAACACCTATATAAATTATATATTTACATTTATTCTTTGGTAAATGTAATGTTTCTTTTAACAAAACAATAAACACAATTTGTGTTCGACGTGATGAAATTTCTATTCGCCGGTAAAACAGAATTGTGTTATTAATTTTAACGAACAACGTTTAATAAACTCTGTGAAAATAAATTATATCGCCGATAAAATATCCTGTCGCTTACAGTGGCAAGCAATTCGTTGAAATTTTCCGAGTTTTAAATTTTTGCGTCGACAAAGATTGACGATTATCTATGGGGAAAGAAAAAAAGAAAAAAAAAGCAACAATAATAAAAAAAAAGAGAACAAAAAAGAGGGGAAAAATCGATGAAAGAAATGGAAAATATTCTGCTATTTCCATTTCTCACGATTTTTCAATCGTT
Source organism: Vespula vulgaris (assembly GCF_905475345.1). Lineage (NCBI taxonomy): Eukaryota > Metazoa > Arthropoda > Insecta > Hymenoptera > Vespidae > Vespula > Vespula vulgaris. Next base: position 2,446,293 of record NC_066593.1, on the reverse strand, counting down.
TTCAATAATTCATGATTTAAACGATCGCGATTAAGCTATTTGATTTTAATCTTTATCGTCGATGAACGTCTGACAATCTTTTGGAAATTTTTTACTTGTCTAGTCAATGTTTTCCTCTTTATCCTGTCGGACTTATTCTTTCCGAACTTCAATTCGACGTTTTCAAGAAGAAAAAGTTTGATTTTCAATTGAGGAAAGACCATCGCGTCGTGAACGATAACGGATTATTTTCGATTCTTACTGTACTAAGTACTTACTTACTTTGAACGTGTAATCGGAAGTAATAAAAAAAAAATTAACGGATAAGCTAACGATAAGATCGATGAGTAATTTTTTTTCTTTTCTTTCTTCGATAAAAGTTTTTTTTACTTTCGTAATTTTTTTTTATTCGTAACACTGTTTGATGTATGCACTTACATGTATATAGACACACAGATATGTTTTTGTCCTTTTCTTCTTCTTTCTTTCTTTCTCTTTTTTTTCTTAGTTCTTCGTTTCCTTTTTCTTGATTGTAAAAAAAAAAAAAACTAAAAAATAAAAATCAAGAAAACCGAATCTCCTCTCATTTCGATATTTCCAATTATTGAACTTTACTCGTATTCTACTCGTTCTTATTTATCCTAGGATTTCTTGAAAATAGACGATCGAAATAGACGATCTATGAAGGTAAAAGGTCGACGTTTTACATTTCTCCCCGTTCGCTCCTCCCCTCGCCCATCCAGTGTGTGTGTTCCATTTAAGGTATTAAATGGACGAAAAGCATCGCTCGTGGAAAACGTTGGGAAACACAGGATCGTTATATCGACGAATCGAATTATTTCTGATACGTATAAATAATACACTTTCGTATGCATGTAAGTAAGTTACGTATATATGTGTATACAGAGATCATCGATTTGCAAGGATGTCGGGACGCTATAGAGGGAAGAGATTTTCGATCGCTCCTCCTACTTCCCCACTCTTACTGTCCTCTCCCTCTCTCTCACTCTCTTTCTCGCTCTTTCTCTCCCTTTCTCTCTCTCTCTCTCTCTCTCTCTCTCTCTCTCTCTCTCTCTCTCTCTCTCTCTCTCTCTCTCTCTCTCAAGTCCACAGAGTACGATACTAGTGACATAGTCATAGGATTTCCATATTTACACAATGAACACACTTATATTTCACGGTCAAACCCCAGATGAAAATAAACTTGAATGTCTACGCCAATGCTTTGTCACTCTATACTATTCACTGTCGACACATACTATTCTCTCTCTCTTTCTCTTTGTTATGCATTGGATTAGCAGATGTGATCCTTTCTGCCAATAGGGAAAATACGTATGGTATAAAATTACTTCAAGCAAGAATGGACCAGCCAACTGTTTCAACCAATTAAATTCACATACGTTCCAGAAACATTTACTTACTGACCTCTCACAAAACATAAGTATACTTACTTAATACATATTATTACGTATAGAAATGGATGAACTCTACAAAATGATGGAGTTTAGATTTATTCTTTAACAATTATTGCATGAAATAATGATTGTATTAGAATAATCAACTATAATCTGATTTTCTCGCATTATATTTGTTATTGTAAAATTAAATAAATCAAAAATATATATATATAGTGCAGTGATTTTTTTAAGTGAAATTTTATCTGTCATATTGAGCCTGTGACAGATGTTATTAAACTAAATCGGTAGTTCTAATATTAAACATGATTTTTGTTAATATCTATTTGATAAGAAAAAAACGAATTATTGATTAGAATAGACATATTTGTTAATTATAAATACTTAGATTTATTTTCTAATCAAATTTAAATTCTTACAATTTTTATTATACCAACGTAACAATCACATACAAGCTATGTGTATTTTCTTTATATTTATGTAATGCAGTATAATAAAAATGTATTTTCTCTCTCTCTCTTTCTCTCTCTTTTTCATTCACTCGCTATCTTCTTCCTTTATTCGTTTTATAATCCCTGTCCAAAATATTATAAAACAATATATATATATATATATATATATATATATATATATATATATAAACTGGACAAAGAGGTCATCTCGCTTTCGAATTGTAGAACCGTCAGAAATCGCGATAATTCATTAAAATTAATTCTCTTGATATATCCCACCGATGTTTTTACTATCGCTTACAAAAATTACGCGAGCATGTAAATCTAACAATAAAAGAAAGAGGAAAATTTTTGCTGTGTTGCCGAATACAATTACAGGGAACACGATAAAGTGAAAAACATCCGACATATTGCATCGATTTAGGGAAAATCATATAAGCGAAATTTTAGCCCGTATTTCGCGATGATAATTCTACGAGTTTTATGTTCTCTCCGTGTTATGTGTTCCCAACGATTACGCTTACACACAAGTTTCTTGAATAAAGTGGAATTCTCAACTGGTTGATGGTTTTTCGTTACATACACTCGTAACGCATAACATAGGTGCTTGTTCGCGTGTGGGTATTTTTATTGTGCAATGTTATACTTGTTATCCGATACTGCCTGCAATGGGGTAAAAAGAAAATATTCAACGAACAAAGCTTGGTCTATAACGACCTTGAGAAAGCTTTCATATCATTTTCTTCTTTTTTCTCTGTATTTTCTTGTTATTTATTTATTTTTTATTTATTAATATCACATTAGTAGCTAATTTAGAATACATTTTCACATTAACATATAATATATATATATATTATATAAATAAATATATAAAAAATATTTTATGTAAATAAAAATATAATAATAGTATATAAATAAAATATTATGTAGCTATTAAAAAAAGAAAAATCGATATTTTATCAATACATATATTAATTTATGATTTTATATAAAGGAAGATTTATATTAATATATACTGATCGATTTTCGAATCTTCAATTACGATATACTTGCAGTATCTGTAATATGCCTGATCCTACTCTATTTTATATCCATATATACACATACACACACTCACATATACGCACATATATGCTTTTACGTTATTTGCATTAATAAACGAGAAAATTCAACGGTAAGCTTTCAGAAAGGTCGATAATTATTTTCGGATTTAATGACTTCTTTATTAATAGAGAATTAATTAAGACGCGAGATCGAATGATTGTCAGCAATTTAATTAAAAGTGTAATTAAATAGAACAGAATCGGCGATCAATTCGCTCGATTAAAGTTTGTCAAGGAAAATATTTATTAATGTTCGGGCATAATATTATTTAAAGTTCTTTTATAATCCTTATATATTCACAATAGATTTACTTATTAATATTTCAAACGAATGTTTTATATATATATATATATATATATATATATATATATATATATCTTTTTTCGATCACATTTGCTAACATAGTATTTGCAATTACATTGTACAATATATATATATATATATATATATATATATATATATATATATATATATTAATTTTATATAAAAGAAAATTCTGAATTCAATTAAATTAAAAAAGTTATAAATTCATGAGAATTCATTAGCTGGATGAGTAATTAATTAATTTATTTGCAATATTCATACTAATCAACTAGTCAACTAAACTCGATAACTTCATTTAATATTCGATGAATATAGATTAGAAAACTATAAAATTATATTCACGCGAATCCGATAGTAATGTCAAACGTCGAGCATTCCGAGTTCTAGGACAAGCGAGAAACGTCAGTGTCAGTGTCATGCTAGTATCACAAACCAGACGAATGAAAGAAGACCCAGTTTGAGCGCCGATGAAAGGCATGGAGAAAAAAAAAGGAAAAAGAAAAAAAGGGAGAAAAAAGAAGAGGAGAAAGAAAAAAGCAGAATCGCCGCTGTGTCGATTCTAAAAAAAAGAAGAACAAAAAAAAATAAAGTGTGGGAGAGAAAAAGAGAGAGAAAGACAGAATAAAAAAGAACCGACGGACGGACTTTGAGCTCTTAATCTTTTCAGATTGAAAAGTGGATCTGTGGGATGTTGGCAAAGAAGGGTAAGAGGTAAGAAGAGCGCGATATCAGAAGCAAACTTTCCGTCGAAGTAAGTACTAGTTAGAAACAATGCGATTTACCGGGACAATTCCGGTGCTGCTTATTCAATTACATATGCTCTTTTTTCGAAGATTTATAAGGCACAAAGTTTTATTATATTTTATTATTAATATTTAGTTATCAAATGTACAAAATCGATTTTATAGATTTACGATAACGCATTTATATACGTATAAAAGTATATATGTATGTATTTATGTATGTATATCATATTATGGTATATTTGATTACATTAATAAAGTATATATACATATAAAAATAAAAAGAAAAAATATATATATATGTACGTTACTAGGAAACGAAATTTAAAAAAAATACAGAAAATATCGGAAAGAATAAACGAGAATCATCGATTTTCGATTATAATTGTTTTTAATCCTATGCAACTCTATGCGACATTGCGACGTCGCAGACATATACGTGTACGTATATATCTTTTCTATAGTTTAATTCTAAATCTTATCTCATTTTCTTTTTGTTCACTATATAACATTAATTGCGATAATTTATATTTGAAAATTAATGTCCGCGAAATATAAATCATATATATTATAAGTCTCACGTTATTATAATTTCTTTTGAAATAAGAGAAAGAAATTATATATATATATATATATATATATATATATATATATATATAACGAGAGAAAGAGATATGCATAGATAGAGATAAAAGGGAAGAGAAGGAAGAATTTTCGTTAGCATCTTTTGAAATCATCCCGTGATTAACGAGCCTAATAACCGCAGAAATAAAGACTCAGAGAAAAAGAAATAGAAGATAAAGAAAACGAGAGAGAGAGAGAAGCAACTGGTCTCACATGTCACTTTACGAGCCACGCTATTTTTTTCCCCCTCTTCCTAGTCTTTTCTTTCCCTTTTTTCTTTCTCTTTTTTTTATTCTTATTTTTCGTCCCACTCGACGTTGTTTTTGTAGCTTGAAAAACGTACTCCCACGGGTGTGGCATAGAGAAACAGAGCGACAGACGGATAGATAGAGAAAGAGACTGAGACATAGACAAAGACAGAAAAAGAAAGAGAGAAAGAAAGAAAAAGAGAGAGAGAGAGAGAGAGAGAGAAAGAGAAAGAAGAGATTGCGAAGGGGGTGGGAGGATAGTGGTCGGAAAGTGGTAATGTGGGAGGTTGGGGGAGGGAATAGAAACGCAGAACGATAAAAAGCACCCAGTCCGGGTATGAATGTCAAGCCGACAAGGACGTTTGAAGTGTGGCCGACATAATTTAACGTAGAGACCGGAAATTTTCGACTTGCACGTTTATTTTTCCTCGTACGAGATGCGCCTCTCTTTCCGGTACCACGTGGCACCGAAATAAAGTGTATGTATACGCGTGTACGTACGTGTGTGTGTATATGTACAGTGAGAGAGAGAAAAGAGATAGATAGATAGATAGATAGAGAGAGAGAGAGAGAGAGAGAGAGAGAGAGAGAAAGAGAGAGAATATTTCCGGAACGACAAGCGTAGTTTATTACGAAGAAGGGAAATCCGCCCGTTCGTTTCTTTGTGAACCCGTTTGCGCGGGTCCGAGCGAACGGCTCTTTCCCCTCCTCCCTCCTGTCCCCATCCCCTCTCCACCCCACCACCCCCTTTCACTCCTTTCCGCGTGAAAAATGTCCCGTAGGTTTTTCGTTGAAAACACCACCAACTCCTCGCACTTTTTTCACGGCATTTTAAAGCGGATCCTCGCGCTTCCCCGTTTAACGAGAAACAAATCCCATCCTTTGTTCTCGTCTAGACCTTTTCCTCCGGTCTCTTTTCCTCTCTCTCTCTCTTTCTCTTTCTCTGTCTATCTGTCTGTCTGTCTGTCTCTTTCTCTATTTCTCACGCTCTCTCTTTTTCTCCCTTTCGTTCCCTTTCCTTTCTCTTTCCGGACGTCCCGGTCGTTACTTTACATCACTGATTATTGCAACGTGTTGCGAAATTCAACGAGATGATAAAAAATCGTTTGCGTGTCTCTCCTCTCGCTTTATTCTCGGATTTTTTTAATTTATGATTTTCTCTCCTTTCCCCTTTCTATTTTCTTTTTTTTCTTTTTTTTTCTCTTTCTAATCTCTTTTGTCCCTTCTCTTATACATTCCACGAATATTAAGCGAATCATCATAGAGTTCTCGATGATCTTTGTATATATAATGTTTGATATTCTATGGTAGTATTAATAAACGTTAGGATGAAATGTATATGTTAATATCGTTTGTTTTATACTCGATGATTGAACATGATACTCTATGAAATATGATTAAATGATTCATGGTTCAACATTTATGGAAACTAACATAAAATGTATTTTTTCCTTCGCGAAAGAAAAATAAACTAAAAGAAGAGAAATATTTGGATATAATCCTTTCCTTTGATAACTCATCACAAAATGTGAATTTTTCGTAGAAATATACATATGTATGATGTATGTATATATCTGTAATGTTTATGTATACTTAAAAGAAAAAAAAAAAACATTATTGAAACGTTTTCATCATCTTAAAGCTCGTTCGTTTACTTTGTTTAGTTCAACGAAGAATATTTCATGTTTTACGGTTATGTCGTCCGGTCCACGATAGAGTTTTGGAAGTTCTTGCACATTGGGGAAAAGCTCGAGAAAGGAAAAATTATCGTTACTTGCAAATTTTAACCAATTTATGTATGGACTCGTCGACTAGCACAAGGTGCATACTAAAACACGACTTCAAGCCCGACGTTTCGTTCAATATAGGGAAACTCCAAAGCGTACAGACTGTTACATCCATCCACTTCTTCGTTCACCCTCGTACGATCGTTGCATGCGATAGACAAAATTTGCAATATCACGAATCGCGATATCATTTACATAAAAGTTGTAAGTAATATTTTATTCGTTATTGTTATCGTTATCAACGCAATTTTACGATGAATATTATTACAATCGATTTAATTATTATCATTCATTAATATGTAATGATATATTTATCTTGTATAATACATACATACATATATATATATATATATATATATATATATATATATATATATACACACAAATAATTTAATACCCTTTTCTTTCTGTTTCTTTACAGGTGAGTCACGAAATTATTATTCGTAAAATATTCGAAGAACAATACGGAGCTGCTCGAAAGGTTTGTAAAAATAATATACCGTATCGTTGGGCGAACCAACACGCGAACGAGCATCAGGTGTAAAGCTATCAAATAACAAAGGGCTGCCGACGTCGTTAGCATAAAGGTTGGAGAGTCTTTGCCTCAACAAATATTATATCACCGATGTTGAAACGTGAAACGTTTTGTACCAAGGCTGGTAAAATTCTATTTTACGCGTCAACGAAAATTTGCGTTCGACGTACCTTTATACGTATCATTTCGAAAAGTTGTTTTACATTTGTCGTGTAATTAACTAAGTAAGTAAAATCTCAAAGAAAAGGTTTTATATAAAAGACATATCATCGGCATAAAAAAAATTAAATATATTAATATCTATCAATATCAATATATTTATCGTATGAGGAAAATTATTAGATATAAAAGGAAAGAAAACAACGTATAAATGATGCGAAATTAAATTCGTGATAAAATACAGAAAAGAGAGAGAGAGAGAACGAAGCGTAAACCAAAATGAACAATATTTAAACGTCTCGTCACAAATGTGATAACGACCGAAATACGAGTGCCACAACGCTTCTGCAATTGTCTATCATTTCACGAATACATGCTAGCACGCATACGAACGTTTAATCGGTCAAATATTCGACGAGAGTCCGATAGGTATTAGCGTATTTTACAATACAACAAAAGCTATTGCTGCAAATTGAAGCGATATTCTACGTTAAATAAAAAACATGAGAAAATTGCCTACCACGATTACAACAATTACTTTGATAAACAACTTTCGAATACTTTTTCGAATTTATTGATAAGGAAGGATGGAAAATAAATGGTAGAGAAAAAAAAGAAATTTAAAAAAAGAAAAGACAGAAAAAAGTAAAAGAGAGAAGAGAGAAAACACAGATCATAAGAGACGGCCATCTTTATGTTCGTCCTTCACTGACCGCGCAAAAAGCATCCTCTCCTGATGAGTTACACCGATTTTATACCGATCACTAACTTCAGTAAATTACGAAGGAGGCCAAGCAGTATTACAGCTCTATTATCCGTAAGAACACATTTTCCTCCTTGTCTCTCTCCTTCTCTCTCTCTCTCTTTCTTTCTCTCATAATTCTTGAAGAGCGCGTGCTCGACGTCGATGTCTCCTTTTCTTAGACTTGACTCTTAAACTTTATGGCGATTTTATTCGTGTCTTGCATTTTACCTTCTTTTTCTTTTTTTTCCTTTTTTTTCATCTAATTTTACATCCACCGAATCGATCGATCGAACCGAAGAAATCAAAATTTCATGAATCTTGTCTCGAAACGTCGGAATCGAAAACGAAGAAGTAGAAGATAGAGGAAGAAAATAATAATGATGAAATAATAATAAAAAAAAAGAAACAGATAAAAGCAAAAAGAAAGAGTAGTAAAAAATGTAAAACCAAACGAAAAAAAATAGTTTGCCGGTTCGACTATTTTTCAGTGATTCGTCGCTGATATTTATTAACGCAAGACCGAGCGAGCTCGACATTTATTTATACGGATGATAAACGCGCCCGTGGCGAGTGTAACAAAAACAGAAATAAAAAAAAGCAAAAAATAAATAAAAGAAAAAAGGAAAGAAGGGTGGGAGGGGAGGAAAAATATGTATGTGTCCAGAACATTGTCGAGAATCTCTTGTGTCGATGCTGTTCTTCTCCACGTGTACGTACATGATTCGCCAGAATTTTTCTACCCTTCTCCACATTTTCTCTCTCTTTCTCTTTCTCTCTCTTTTTCTCTCTGTCTCTGTCTCTGTCTCTTTTCCCCGATCGATTTGTAAACACTGTTCAGAGCGTGTACGAGTCGATACGAAGCTGCTAGCAAACGTTTTGTCCGGCGTAACGATACCACAAATTGAGCTAACAAAGGTAAAAGAGAGAGGAAATGATTGCAAACGATATGTTAAAAGAATAAAAATGTTCTATTGTAATATATACGTACATACATATACATACATACATACATAAATACGAACGTATTTACATATATATGTATATATATGTCGAGAAAGAAATAGAAATATAAAATTACGAACCCCTTCAGTGATCTTTTCCACTGATCTGTAGAGTGTGAAAGCAAATAAAAAATAAAATACAAGTATTATAGAAAGAGAAAAAATCAAGTAACGTAAAACGAACAAATACACCACAATAATGATGATGATGATAATGATGATGATGATGACGACGACGATGATGACGATTTAACAATAATATAGGAAGGTCAGCGTAAACATAAAAGAAAAACAAAAAAAGAAGAATCAAACAAGCAAGAGAGACAGATAGAAAGAGAAAACGAGAGAGAAAGAGAGAGAGAGAGAGAGAAAGAGGGAGAGAGAGAGAGAAAGAGGGAGAGAGAGGGAGAGTGGTAGAACGAAAGGAAGCCCTTAAATTCTCACGCCCGACGAGACGATTTTTTCATCGCGCGTTACGGTTAAAGCGCTTGAAAGCGTGCGAGCGAGCGTAGAAGAAAAGAGGGACATTGTCGTGGTGTCGCGGACAGCGCGTAGAACCGTGCGAAGAAAACGTGGAAAACTGCATGAAAAATCCATGTCCTTCCTTCCTTCCTTCCTTCCTTCCTATGTAGCTTCGTCCCTCTCTCCCAACTTAGCTATCTACCTACCTCCTCCTTTCTCTCTCGCCATATCCCTCTTCCATCCTCCATCCGTTTCCACTCTTCTCTTTTTTCATCTACCCCAAGTTCCTATCCTGGTCGCTTGCTCCGTCCGTGCACAGCATCCGACGCTTTTCCAGGACACGAGAATACTCGAGGAAAATGGCTCGGAAGTGTGGGTAGGAAGTGAAAAAGGAAGAGGGAAAACGAGGCAACAAATGCGCACTCGGCGTACCGTAAAGAATCTCCCATCCTGCTTCTTGCCTTACCTTACCTTACCTTCAACCCCATCTCCCTCCTAACATCCCTCTCTTTCTTTCTCTCTCTCTCTCTCTCTCTCTGTCTTTCTCTCTTTCTTTCTCTCTCTGCTTATTCTTCTTCGTCTTCTTATTTTTCTTGTTATTCTACTTTTTCCTCCTTCTCCTTCTCTTCTTTGCTTTTCTTCTCTTTTTCTTTCTTTTGCCTTTCCTTTCTTTTCTTTTCTTCTCGCTTTTCCTCTTACATCTATGAGAAATAGCCTCGGTCTGTCGAACGAATACGCTCGCGTTAAGGGCGCTTTCCACTCTTTTCTTACTTGTCTCTGCTCATCCCTTCTCTCACACTCACTCTTTTCCTTTCTCCTTTCTCCTTCTCATTCTTTCTTATCCCTCCCCATCCTGCAACTCTCACCTCTCTTTTTCTTTCTACTCTGTTTTGTTTGTTATGTTTTCAACGACTACTTCTTCTTATTCGAAAATATAACTATAGATATGTATTAACGAGAACGTTGTTGGAGAACGCTCGGGAATGCTCGCAGGTGTTACCCGATACCACGTTTTTTGCTTCTGATGAAATTATCGAGGTAAGGTATCTGATTATAAGGATGCCAAGATTAGAGCAAGCTCGACGATTAGAACCTTTTTGTTTCTTTCTTTTTATAGTTGATCGACGTGGATAAAGAATATAGTGCGATAAGATTTTTTTTCTTCTCTCTCTCTCTCTCTCTCTCTCTCTCTCTCTCTCTCTCTCTTTCTTTCTCTCTTCTTTTTGTTGGTTTTTTATTCATTTATTTTATCTCATTTTTTCTTTCCTTTTTTTTTGCCATGTCAACAATTACGACAATGTGAAATATGCATGAGATTTTGAAAGATAAATTATTGATAATACGCGATATTTAATGTCAATATTCGATGGACATTATTTTGAATATAGAATTATCTTTTTCGGTGTGAAAATGATATCTCACGTATAGGAATTTAATAATTAATCGATAATTAATTAAAAAGAAAAACTAGTAGCTTTCGAGATGAACAAGGGCAGGCTATCGTAAAATTCGATAAATCATCGTTGAGTTTTTTTGTTTCATCGATTACATCTATCTCGTTCGTTTTCTATCTTTACAAAGTAAGCTAACGCTTTACATAAACGTACTTGTGTTTTCAAGGGAAAACTTTCAGCAAAAAGATAAAAATAAAAACAGAGAGAGAGAGAGAGAGTGAGAGAGGGAAAGAAAAATAGACGAACATAGGCAGGCAGATAAAAAGAAAGAGATAAAAAGTCACATAGATAGATAGATAGAAAGAGATAGACAAACAGATAAACAGATTGAAAGAGGGCGAGAGAAAGAGAGAGCAAATGTGTGCGAAAGAGAAAGAGAGAGAGAGAGAGAGAGAGAGAGAAAGAGAGATGGAAAGGGAGTCTTAAGTGGTAGGAACGTTGCGTTCCCAAGGACTGCTTCCTCTGCTTTCCTACTAATTCTCGTTTCCGTTAATTACCACCGAGGTAAACCAGTCGGTTGCTGTTCCTTACACAAGCCAGATGCACTTTGATGACTACATCTTGAGTTTGCCATTTGGAATAAAGACTACCCGAAAGATGTCCTATGAAAATCTTTCTCCTTTTTGTAAAAAGAAAATAAAATAAATATTTGTCGATGTTCCTATTAGGAATGTAATCAATCGTTCCTTTTTCGATAAGTCAATCAGGACTCTATCGATCATTGTAACAAAATGATCGACGTATCAATGCATATCAAGGTATAATTATATATTTTTGTTTCATTCGATTGTAAGTACGTACGTTTTTATGATTTTCCGATGAATATAACATTAAACGTTTTTGCGAAATCGAAAGAAATATTTTTAAATCGATATGATTACTGAATTAATTGTATTTAAATTACAGTTTAAAGTAATGTGAATTGAATTGTTTCAACTCTGACACGTGAGATGAGAGTTGTATATATTTTTTTGATCAACACTTCGTTTAATTCGTTACTAATTACTCGATTAAAATTTCATTAATCACTTTCATTTGTTTGTTTATTTCTTCTCTCTCTTTCTCTCTCTCTCTTTCTCTCTCTTTCTCTCTCTCTAGTTACACGGCAGAGAGAAAAGGAAATCTTAAATATTCTTTTATTTACAAATTTGTTACGTTCGCGTGAAACGAAAAGAAGCTGCATATAATACTCCTTCGTACACCATAAAGTAACGACCAAAATTGTATATGAGTTTGTAAGGAAAAAGAAAATAGGGAGATAAACAGGGAGAGAGAGAGAGAGAAATAGAGAATGTTGCCTGGGCGAATATACATTTTCAGAGCTTTTTATTTTCTTACGGGACTTCGAAATAAGTCCCAGTGCGAATTTGCAACTGGAGATGAAAGAATGCGACGAGTGTACGTACCCGCTTTATACTGAAAGAAATCAGGTCGACCCTACTTGCTTCGTTTGCACGCTACGGCACTGCCAAGGAGGACAACGAGGAGAAAAATTCCTTGGCACGTTTCGCTCGTGGAAAGTTAGAAAAATAGAAGGCACCGAATTGAGAATCTGAGAATTGAGTGGATAGTCTAGTAAAAAATAGTCGAAAAAGAAATAGGTGTTAGACGATGTTAAAGTATATATACTGTAAAATAATTTTTTTTACTTATTATTTTTAATAAGATCTATCGTAAAAAAAAGAAAATTAAAATTATGCATAACCGTGGATCGTCCTTTGCGAGTTGATTTTAGTTTTTTACTTTTACAATATGGCATAATGAAAAAAAAAGAATGAATGAATGAATGAGTTTTAACAAAATCGATTTAACGAGTTGATTTTAGTCTGTTTTTTTACAGTAAGAAAACAAAAAACACAATTGGTTTTATTTATTTGGAACATCAATGAAGTAATAAAAGTAGTATTGTTTATTATGGATTATGTAAATTATGTATTAATATTCTCTATGTCTCTCTCTCTCTCTCTCTCTTTTCTTTTTTTACTTAAAAAAATATTCAATTGATCGTTTTTATAATAAGCTATCTTTTAATAATGAGAATGGTTCTTATATAACAAGTTATGCAATTAAGGGATAAATAGATCCATTTTAAATTGATTAAAAAATAATTTTCAATTTTGATGAACAAGAAATATAGAAGAGAGTGAATTTTGTTGTATCTAGAGGAGAGGATATTTGATATTACCCATGAATAATAAAGTCGGAATTATAATAACACCCAAAATTGGTCCTGCTCGTTAGTGTTGAAAACTACGTTCTCGAAATAGTCTCAGAGCAAAAATTCTCCCATGTCGAGATTTTCCTTCCCTACGACAGCGATTAGTGATTAGTCTCCTGTGTAACATGCGATGGGAATATTACGTCGTAATCTCTCGGCAACGCTCATAATTGAGTCTATAAAATTTACTTCGCGTGTTTCCGCTTATACGAACGAGTGAGCCCTAGTAACTTGAAATTACGAGAGAAGTTATGAGATCTCGGTGATGAAAAGGAAAACGATGTTTGTAGTAATATTTCCATCCTTTAAATTCTTTTTCTACTAAGAATAAATTTTCCTTTGCATTCGAGATATGTGTGTGTATGTATGTATGTGTATATATATATTATTATTATTATTATTTTATTTAATCGATTCTCATAGTCATTTGCAGAAGAAAGAAAATGAAGAAGAATGAAAGAATTTTATATATATATATATATATATTATTTTATTTATATAAAAAATACTTCATTGTACATATGCAAGATACTTACAAAATTTAATACGAAGAATTGAATTATACAAAACGTTAGATTAAGCATAGAATTGTATTATACAATTTAATTATTGCGTGCTATTGTCACCGCTATATCGATTGGACTTAATGCGTCAACAGGCCGAAAGTTACTAAAATAATCTACTAGACTAAAACAAAGATGAATGTGTCGAAGTTTACAATTAAACTTTGTTCCATATTATCGGTAAAACGATGCCCGCACAATGTGCCTATTCTTTCCCTGTTGTTACGTACATACAAGCAGACGGAGGTCCCTTTGTTCGAGTTAGTACGCGCGTGAAATGTTTCCAATAGCTTGTGATTGCGATCGAAGTGGGCCAAGCTTTTCTTTCTTCTTTTTTTTTCTTTTTTCTTTCTTTTCTTTTTTTTACCTTTCTTTTTTTCTTCTTTTTCTCGATAAAAATATACCGCTTTCGAAGACCAGCTTTCAAGCTTTCGACGGAATTATACATTTTTCTAAAGATAAGGAGAAAAGGAGTTATAGAAAAAAAAAAAAAGAAAAGGAACTTCTCGAATTCTTATTCTCTTCTTTTTTCATATCATTTTATGTACGAACGCATTTCAGTATTACTTTCAACGATTTTAATACGAATGAATGAATGGTAATCTTCGGCGTACATGTACGCTTGTATAAAATGTTATTCTCGAGAAAAAAAATGTTCTTTTAGCTAACAGAACAAAAAAAATATACGAAAAATCATCGGAAGATCTCATTGAATTATAAGCGATCAAAACAAAAATTAATAAATAAATAAACTTGTTTTCCGTCCTTTTTCTTTTCTTCTTTTCTTTTTTTTTTCTTCTTATCGCTTAGATGTCAATTTCAATCTCTAGTTTAATGAATCTCACGAACACGAGTGAAGTCTTTTCCGACTTTCACCCTAAAAAAAAGAAAATAAATCGGGCGATATTTTTGAGAACGCATCTGAAATTCCAAGCGAGACGAGCTACCATTTTCGCTATCGATTTTCCGTGATCCCCTGATATTCAACGGCATTACGATTGCGCGTAACAACATGGCGACACTCGAACGCTCGCATTTCTATGCGACGAGAACGCGCGTACCGATCTCGAAATTGATTCCTTGAACATAACGATTACACGAGCGAGATACGCACAGCGAATATGTAAAGTGAGTCTGCGTATGTACTGTATACATACACATATATATATATACATATATGTATATACACATATATACATGCGTGAGAATACATACGTTTGTATATGTGTATGTATAATATGTATATATAGATCTATGATTGTGTGTTAAGTGTGTATATATATATATATATATATATATATATATATATGTACATGTGTATATATAGGTACTTACACTGTAGGATCATACGAGCCAATTACACGGCTCGATTACGCGAATCGAGTAAGCGAATCGATTTCGAGATCGAATGAGTTCTCCAATTCGATTTCGTTCTTTTTATCCGATTTTTTTCTTTTTCTTTCTTCCTTTTTTATTTTTTATTTTTTGTCTCTTACTTCTCTTTTTTGATTTGTTTTTATCACATTTCATCA
Source organism: Vespula vulgaris (assembly GCF_905475345.1). Taxonomy (NCBI): domain Eukaryota; kingdom Metazoa; phylum Arthropoda; class Insecta; order Hymenoptera; family Vespidae; genus Vespula; species Vespula vulgaris. The sequence goes on along the minus strand of NC_066593.1, from coordinate 2,430,948 downwards.
TATAACCACGAAACGGCAATATTCTCGAATCCTTTTTCAACTTTTCGTGTCAAAATTTGGTAAGCTTCCGAGGTATACGCCAAACGATTTTATTTCCACAATAACGAACAAAAGATTTTTCGTTCAGGATATTTTCAACCCCGGTAAATATTAAACCGTATCGTTGTCATTACATATGCAATATACGATATAGCCGTTCTTAGTAAAGTATATCAAAGATATTATTTTATCGGTGATACACCTAAAACGATATTATTACTGGAAATCATAATAATTCGTTAAAGGCAAATGAAAATTTATTCGTAATGTGTGTAAAATAATGAGATTGTTATTTCCCTTTGGAGCGTAAATATATGTAAATGTAGATCGCGAGGATTATGAACATTCCCTCGTCGGAAATCGACGAGATATTTAATTCTCTTTTAAAAGTATTTACATACTATTTACCATAATCGTTGGTGAGAGGGCGAGGGAGTGGGAGATGAATGGGGAGGGCCGAGGATTTCGTGCAAAAAAGAAGCACGAAGAAGGAAAAAGCAAAAAAAAAAGAAACAGGAAGCCGAGAAGAGAAAAGGAAAAAAAAAGGGTAATTTTAAATACGTCGAACGATCGTACGAAAACTCTATTAATTTTCTTAACATTGGAAGAACGTAAAAAGTACGTACATACGCATATGTACGTATATACTCAGATACGTACATACGTTCCTCATATCGTTCGTCTCGTATAGTTCCATTCCAAAGCATTCTATTGTTTTTCAACCCCTGTCTACGTAGGTATATATGTACAGAGTATGACAGGCTGGAAAAAAAGACGAATAAGGAAGAGAAAACAAGGAAATAAGAGGTAGGGATGAAGCAACGTGAAGGGTAGAACGAGGCGATGAAGGAAGAAATAAAAGAGAGAGAGGGGTTCTGCCTCTTTAAGAACCGTGGAGAAAAATACGAAAATATTTCATGCGTGAGACCATCGAGAGGCGCTCCTGTGGTGAGCGATAATGTTAAAAAACTGTGGAGGAGAACATGAGATATATATATATATAATCATGAGAGAGAGAGAGAGAAAGAGGAATGTCTAAATAGATGACAATGGAATACGAGCTTTCAGAAGTGTTAATATCACACAACAATACTGCAATATATCTAAACGTAACGTGATTCAACCAAATTTAATAAAGCCTAATAAATAAATAAAGAAATGAATAAACAAATAATAATAATAAATAATAATAATAATAATAATAATAATAATAATAAAAATAATAATAATAATAATGATAATGATAATAATATAGGACATTCTTTCTTTTTCCTTATATATGTGTGTGTGTGTTTGTGTATGTATAAATTTACATTATATTATATAAATAAAATACATAAACGTTTCGTATAATAATATGCTCTCTCGTATATAGAATTTATATTTCACTATAAAATAATAACAAAACAAATAAAATAAATAGAGAGTAAACCTACTTCCTCATACATAGAATGTAACATATTTTACTATAAAATAATAACAAAGCGAATGAAACAAAAATAGTGAGAATGAACCTATTCTACCTGCAGTTAAATAAAACAATTTCGATAAAAGGAAAAAAGAGAAGAAGAAAGAAAGAAATATTCTTAAAAAGATGGAGAGTGATCGTAGGGGGTGAGAAAAGGGGATGACATCGATAGAGAGAGAGAGAGAGAGAGATATCAAGATGAAGGGTGGGAAAGGGATATGAAAGAAGATATGAACGAGTACAAAAGCTCTCGCGTTCGAATCAAAGAAATATCCGATTAAAATGAGGATAAAGAAAAAGAACACGGAGTATCGCCTTCGGCCATTCTAGATAACTTTTCCAAATGGAAAATGTTCTACTATATAATATATATATATATATATATATATATATATATATATATATAAACGTGAAAGTATCGAATAGGAAAACGCGTACGTTTGAAAATAAAAAAAAAGGATGAAAGAGAAACAAAAAAAAAGATTAGAAAAAATATATAAAAAAGAACGCAACTATTCGTCGTCGTGTCATCCTTCTGCATCTTCTACGTATTCGCGACGTTTATTAAAATATAAAAAAAAAGAAAAGGAAAAAGATAGAAAAAAAGCAAAAAAGACAAATGGGTAAAAATCATGATATTTTTATTGAGAAATAAAATCATCCCTTTGTAGATTTTTCATTTTTTCTAAATCTCGAAAATTTCATCCCTAGCGATTATATCATGAATAATTTAATTTTATTAATCTTGAGACTTTGAAAAAAGTGAGCAAGTTCGATTGATATAAAAAAAGTGAAGGATTTTTTTTGTTGTTTTTTCATAAAAAAAAATAAAAAATAAAGTAAAATAAAAGAAGAAGGAAAAACAAGCATATCGATTTCTCATAATGCATAATCACTGTTTATTTAAAAAATTTATATATTTCATATAATAAATTATAATATGTATGATAAATTTTATTCGAAACATTTTCTCATACTCGAGTATGACATATTTCATTGAGAACCTTTTTACAAACATGTCTCTTTCTATCTTTTTCTCTCTCTTTCTCTCTCATAAGCATTTTATATTTACATATCATACATGCCGTACATTTTTCAAACAAGCATACACCCACCTACACACATTCACGTACGGACAAATCGTATATTTTATTTTTATAAAATAAATAGTACTTTCATAAAAACAGTCACTAACTCATCACTTATGGAAAGGAAGAAATTGATAAATAAATAAATGAGTAGATCATTGAACTTTTCGATGAAAGGAGTGTAAATCGTTCTTTCAGCGATGTGTCTTAGCGAATTTGAACTTTTACCAAAGAAATTTCGGAAGAACGATTTATACTAACTTGAGTAAGAGTAATTTCAACGTAGTTATACACACACACAATCATATATATATACATATATATATCTACATTTCTTATTTTCAAAAGTAGAGGTATGTACAAACGTTCGTGTAGCATCGAGAATTCCTACGAGCACTAGCGTGTTCCGAGTTTCGAGATAAATCGGCCGAGATAGCAAAGGATGTCGGATACGGGTGAACCTATGCGACGTATTTTACTTCTCAAAACTTTTCCTTTCTTCGACTCTTCTTTTCAACTTTTACCACCGCATCCTTGACTTTCCTCTCCTTTTCGTTTTACGAGTGGTCATCTTTGTTTGTACTATCGGTTTTCTTTCTTTCTTTCTTCTTCTTCTTTTTCTTTTTTTCCCCCTTCTACGTAGAACATAGCTTTTACGAGATTTTAAACTTTTCCTCGAAGTGTATCGAAGAATTCTACAATTTCTTGATATCGATCAATATCGACGTTGATACAATTGTATGTTCGATCTTTCGTGAATTTCGTTTTTTTCTATTATCTATCCGATAATGAGTCATACGTATACCTACGTCGTACACATCGAATACGCATCATACACATCGGTTTTTAGACCGTGACATTGTATAATACAAAAAAAACATATGACCGTAAGAAATAGTATGTCTTTGATAAACGTAGCCTCTTTATATTCAATAATATTTATTTACATCGGGAGTATAGATACTGAGTACTACGATGTTAAAGTGACCTTTCTCAAGATCACCTCGAACGATCGTAGTCGTTTTCTTTCAGTACGTCGTTATAAACCGAGTCGTAAGCACGCGTCGCGTCTTTCGATTTTAATTAAATTAATTATTTAGTATATATATATATATATATATATATATATATATATATATATATTAAAAATACTTTCAACTGTTAAGTACATACGTAGATAAAGACTTTTGAGATACGATTATCATTGTAAAAATTGATAATATCCGAAATTATCCTTCGTGAAAGTGAAGTGCGAGAACAACGGAAGGATTAACGAGAAAATAATAAAAGGAAGTTCGTACGCGGACCACACACATACACACGTACATCTACGTATGGTAAGTCACATAGTAAACTCTCACAAAGGAAACTCTCTCCACGGCATTTCTCTTCCTCGCGCACTTTACCACACTTTCTTGATATTCTTTCACTTTTACATTCGCTGCAGATTTTAAAAATAGTACGCACACGGCCTCCTTTTTCATCCTTCTCTTTCACTCCTCCCTTCCCTTTTTCTTTCTTTCTTTCTTTCTCTTTCTCTCAGTCTCTATCTCTATTTCTCTTTCGTTTCTTTCCCTCAGATAAAAGGACAGAACTCGTTTATGCTACCTCTCGAGAGTTACTTTTACCTTCTTTTCTCTCTTTTGCTATATAAATAAGTGCTTTGCTCGCACCTCGACGTTTAAGACAGTTTCATTCCCACTTCGTAAACATTCCCATTTATTCTAATAATTCATCTATTTCTATTTGGTACAAAGAAAGAAAAGAATAAAACGAAGAGATTTCATTGATACAGATAGAACAATCTGAAACATCAGCTATAAAAGAATTATTACTAGTACTTGTTATACGAAAAAAATATTGCGAGTGAATATCGTTGTATAGAAATAAAAAAAGGGATAAAAAAGGAAAATAATTTTGATCTTGGAATGCATGTAAATACTATATAGGAAACAAAGTATTGTAAATTAACAATTTTTAATTCATTGCATTACGTATAAGAAGAAAGGAAGAGGAAACTTTGATCCTTAACATACGAAAAAAATTCCACGTACTTGTACATAATAAATCGAATTATAATTATATACGTTGTTATACGAAAAAATAGGATTATACATATATATTATAAAATATAATTGAATAAAAATCTTCGGTTCGCATTGCACGGGATTAGCTTGGTCTTCGAAAAAAACAAATTTTCTTTTCTTTATCTTTTTTTTTCTCTGAAGTACCAATTTCGAAAAAACGAGATCGAGAAACAGTGGACGGTAAACACTAAGAAATGGAAGAACGATTGGTCCAATGACTGAAGAAAGGTAAAGAATGAGATCGATCGAATGTGGAAAAGAGATCGAAGAAGTCACCTCCCTCCCGTCGTTTGAGTTTATTCGTTTCCAAGGTAATCCTACCCGAAATCTTCACCCTTCCTATCGAACGAGTAATCATCGTCTTCCAGTTTATGGATAGGTCAATCGGCCGTGTTTCCGTCAAAGACGATTAGCCAATAGTAGACAAGAATGTCGCACACGTTCGTCTGTAGGGTACTATGTGTGTAAGTACTTGTATTGTGTATGTGTGTGTGTGTGTGTGTGTGCATATGTGTGAAATAGCGTCGACTGGCGCGTCATTTCGAGTGGAATCGACGAGTGGGTTCACCAAAGACAATAACGTCGAGACTGTTTTCCAGAAACGTACGAGACGAACTCTTACACTTATGTGACGTGGTTTCTACGATTTTTTTTTCACACGGACATATATATATATATATAGGACCTATATATATATATATAGGTTCGATAAATCTACATACGTATGTTCGTTCTTACATACGTATATAATTATGTATAGGTATATACATTTATCGTAATTTCAACGTTCGATTCACTTGAAATCAATGAATTTGAAAAGGAATTTTCTTCTCTTTCTTTGATTTTTTGTCGAGGATTAAAAGTATTTCATATTTATTGTTGTTGTTAGAAATAAACAATCTACGAAATACTTTCTAGATTTTCTTTACGTTTGTCTACCTTCGTCGTATACACAGCTTGAAAAGGACAGAGAGAGAGAGAGAGAAAGAGAGAGATGTAGATTTTTTAATTTCATTTTATTTTATCTCGACAAATTAAGATTGTTATTTAATATATCCGAAGTTTTTAATAATTTTTAATATATATATATATATATATATATATATATACATATATTTATTTCATCAGATATTTGGATTATTCGAACTATTTTTTATTTTCTTTTAAATACCGTACTACTTATAAAAAGTATTTAAAAAGAATGATAACTCATCTCGTTGAAAACTAACATTTGAATTTCTCTACAAATAAGAATATTGGACCGAGATTCCGTGGGAATATAAATTCGTTCACCAGATAGTTTAATATTTCTTAGGTGTGCTTCGTAAGCCAATAGAAGCTTGGTCAGCGGTATGGAGGCTCGACATCACCTTCGAAGATGCAGCGTTTGCGTCTACCAAGAGGAAAACTATCTAACGAAAATGTAAAGGGCTGACTAGAGCGATTAAATTCGATCGAAGGGAAAGGCTCCTTTTCCTTTCCTATCGTATCGGGTTCGCTTTACTTTCAAAAGAAGACCAAATTGAAACCGGATAATGTGAAAGCTGATTCACGAATTAATGATTTTATATATTACATATAATGAGATGTTAAATTTTCTTTAAAAAAGATTAAGAATATATATATATATATATATATATATATATATATATAAAGAAGGAATAAATAGAATGATAGTTAAATAGTTTTTCTAAAGACGATATTTTTTGCTGACGCATTCATGATTTATAAATGTATAAAAAATTTCATAAAGTAAGTGTTTCTTTTAAAATATTAAGAATAAAAAAGAAATAGAAAATGATATTAAAAATTTATCGCTGACATATCGACGACATAGATACATATATATGTATATATCATAAAAATTTCTATAATCAATATAATATTCATCACACACAGACGCACACACATATATATATGTGTGTGATATCTATTTCATCTATCTATTTATACATATATAAATGATTAATTAATATCGAAGAAAAGTAATAATATTATATTATGTATAACACACATACACACACAGACACACATATGTATATCTAGATATCTATATATACAAACGATATAGATATGTAAACGTTTGGTAGTCGGTCGATTCTTCAGTTTCCACAAACTGTTAACGCAGATTGTTATTGCGGAGAATAGCTGCAAAGCTGAGTCGACGGGAAACGTTGCTCCAGACAAGTACGCTTTCCCAACGGTCTTTAATACCTATGTACCTATCTAGGTATATATCTCCTTTCTCTCTCTCTCTCTCTCTCTCTCTCCCTCTCTCTCTTTCTCTTTCAACGAAATCTCTTGTTTTAAAGTTATGCACATACACACCGCTCGAAAAGTTTTCCGCAAAGCAAAGACCGCAAACTCGCACGTGGTTTTCTCAACGCTTCGAAAATTCACCCCGACGAATGGTCGAACTTAATTCGAGACATCGATAAGCCGAGAACAAAGCGTCTTGCAATCTCTAATTAATATCTCATTAATGTAAGCTTCCTTAATGATCATAACGAACGAAACAAAACAAAACAAAGCAAAATACATACACGATAATTACAGTGAAAAGTATGATTTCGTTGAAAAATTATAATACGTACAAAGAGAAAAAAATCGTTTAATAAATCAAAATGCATAAATTGATATTTGTCATTAGTAATATTATCGAAACGAACGAACATTATATTTCATTTTTTTCTGAGAAAATTAAATTAATTATAATATGAGCCGCTCGATATTCTCACAGACATCGCAGTATATAGTTTCACTTATGACATACAATACATATGGTAGGTATAATATTAAAGTACTTTAAAGAGATTAATTAACTTTACAAACTTCTGAAGTTCGATGTTCAGTATCGTTCTGAATCACAGCTAGACATTTCGAGTAGTTTCCATGAATTAGAAAGAGAGAGAGAGAGAGAGAGGGAAGAGAGACAGGGAGAGATAAGCATAGGTACCGGTTAGACTTGCATTTGACAATTTTCAGTCGAGTTAGAAATCGGAGAGGGAGAATTCTGCGACAATTGTCTTCGTTGCACAATTCACTTCTTCCACTCTCTCTCTCTCTCTCTCTCTCTCTCTCTCTCTCTCTCTCTCTCTCTCTCTTTCTCTCTCTTATTATCCTCCCTTTATTTAAACTACTTTCGATCTATTAAACTTTCCCATTTGGATAATAATCAAACAGAATCGTACAAAAATAACGATTTCCACTTAGTTTGTCTTTCGTGGATAAAGTTGATTTTTTATAAAAGTTTCTTCGAGTTATTTTCGAATTTAAATGAATATATAAAAACGAAGAAGGAACAAAAAAAATAATAAATAAATAAAAAAATCGCGTTAAGGCAAAAGAAAACGATAACAAATATAAAGATATCAAAGTCAGTATCTTATTCTTCGATTAAACGAGCTATACCTCTATATATTTCGATTAGAAAGAGAAAAAAAGGATCCAAAAAAAAGACTGGTATTCAAGCTGAACATTCGTTTAATATCTCGATCTTCGCTTCTCAACCTCTCCACGTACTTAATTCTCGTCTCATCGCTCTCTCCCTTATCCTTTCTCTTATCCCACTCACCAACCCTCCTTTTCACTCTCCCATCTGACATCAACCAACCCCATCGACGGTTCAAACTCATCGATCTTCCTCCAGCTAGCGTTGTGTCGGTCGAGTCATCTCTCTCTTTCTTCGTCTATCTCAACTATATATGTGTGTATCTATCTACCTGTATGTGCGCGTGTGTGTGTGTGTATAGTATGTATATGTGCATAGCACGTTGTTCCTTCTATGAAACTAGAACGGATAAATCCTCATTGACGTTTATGACTACGTTCCCTTTTTCCAAAAAAAAAAAATATTAAAAAAAAAAATAAATAAAAAGAAAAAAGAAACAGGAGGAGAAAGAAAGGATATAAAAAGTCAGTATCATTGAGGAAAACTTATGCTCATGCAATTGTCCAACGTTGCATGTAAATTGTCTGCTCACTAATACGTAGAAATACTTTCGAAAAATTTTTTAAATCGTGAAAGAGCATTTTGCAAACGTTTTTTTCTTATATCGTATTATGTTAAAAAAAAAAAAGAAGCGCATTCTCTTTTATTTTGTATATTCTGTAATATTCATACGAATGCTTAGTAAGTAGATTGTATTCTATTAAAAGAGAGAATTGCATTAACTTTTATTACGTTAGAAGAAAGGACCGTATTAAGTTTTATTTCTGAATACTCGACGATACTCATACGAACATTGATATTCAGTCAAATTTTCTTTCTGTTCCTAACGTTGAAATAAAGACGATGCGCTTCAAATGGAACTCAATCGTACGCAATATAGAAACAAAAGAATAGTCGAACAATCCATTCTACTAATCATTCTATCTCTTTCTTCGTTTCCGTTCCAATCCGATTTTCGTTTGATTTAACTTTCCGAGTTCTTTCTGAAAATGGCAGAACTCTCACTATTCTATCGTAGAATCGCCTTCAAATCAGCAGCTCAATAGATGGACGATTTATTTAATTGTCAAGTTCGACGTTGTTGAAAATTTTCAAATCATGCGATATTCGTGGTTAATCAATTTATATACCTATAGAAAACAAGAAAAGAAAGAGAAGTAAAAGCACATCTCTTCAAAAGTTTTCTAATGGATTATTTGACGTTATAGAAAAGAAAAGATGAATATTTTTTCCATTAGTACAATTTTTCCAGTTGATAAGACACGTTGATAGGCATGTTGATAGATGTTCTAAACAAACTAAAGTGTGTAAAGCGAGAATAACGCTTCGAAGGATCGTTATATCTGTATGTACATATGTATATCCCAAAGGATATCGTTCTTGCTTCCTTGCTTCTCATATTCACCCTGTAGATTAGCATTAAGCTAACTTGACGCACTCTGACACAAGGTTACGGATCTAGCTTACCGTTTATAGCTCTAGTGTTGGCCTATCAGATGAAGTAGTCATAGTAGACACGAATACAAGCTACTTTAACTTATCCAAAAGCACATTAATTTCACGAATTATTACTCAACGTCATATTACATATATTGTCATATATGTACTATGGTATCTATAGTAGTACTGTTATACTATAATATTTATTGTCATCATTCAATAACGTGAAAAATTACTACGACTGCTACTACTACTACTACTGCAATGAAACATCGTATACTAAATAGGTCAAGTAGCTTACAACGGGATACACAATGCGACATACATACATACATATATATATATATATATATATATATATATATATACATACATATACATACATATACATACACACACACACACATATATATATATTTAGCAGGTTATATGTCTATAACATATGTACTTACTGTATGTGTATACTGTGTACTACATAATACACTATTCTGTGATAGTATATAGAACAGGATAATTTTTTATTTCTATATAATGTTCACGCACACACACACATGTACGGACATACACATACGTATATATAAGACTTGTTCCAGTACGTGTGCTAGATATCTGAACCCAAGCTAATCCTATTCCCCTATGGTTACTACAATCGATAATTCCGTGTACTACGGAGTAAATAGGCAACTCAAAGGCGTCGTTAAAGTACAACCATGCCATCCTAATCGATTGTGATCATGATACACCGAGACCAAAATTACGGAACTCCGCTCTAATTAACTTTGATTTTCCATATCTATCAGGCGAAATCGTACTCACGTAAACACCTCGAGAACGAATACATCATCGATCAACGCACATGCCATTGATATCTATCTTTTCCGAAATTAAAATGCAAAAAATGCCAATAAATCACAGATAACTTAATACGACAAAAAAATTGTTTCTTTATTAAATTAATAAATATTTCGATGTAATATTTAATAAATATTTCGGTTTACTATATATTTTGCAGTAAATATAAGCATATATTTAAACGTGTTGATATATTTTTATTTAAACATTTATAATTTAACAAGGTTTGGAGAAATTTTAATGAAGATTCCTAGCAAATACAATTGCACCCCATTCGTTCGTGAGTCGTGGAAAATCGATTGGTTTTTAATCAATTTTAAAAAGCAATTACATGCTCGTTAAGGGGGCCAAGAGAAATGGATCGGAATATCCAACGGTGATCACTATACGTAGAAACCACGAGCGTTTCCGACGAGTGTTTTGGTCGACCGCCGTTTTGCATGCCTTACAATTACTCGGCCCTTCGTACTTCGTATGTATATATGTATGTATTCCTCGATTTATCACGATTTACGATTAATCGCACTAACACTTTACACCTATGCCCTAATGAACAAAATGTAAAAATTATTAAGATCGATGACCTTAACGATCAATCACTTTTGCGTTTCATTAAAAAGGATTAAAAAAAGAGAGACACATACATACATACAAGTATGTGTAGTTGAATGTAAGCGTACAGATTAAAAATTTAATTATAATGGAACAAAGATATAAAATATATATGAATACATTCCACGTGCTACTTTGTCTCATTAAATAAAAAAATATACATATATAGAAACGGGTAGATTATATATATAGATACATATACCCACTTAGCTTGTCAACGAAGCGTATTTATTAGACGACGAACCATTGTAAAATTCCACGCGACGTCAATGCGTGTGTGTGCGTGTATATATATATATATATATATATATATATATATATATATATATAAATGTGATTGTGTATGTTTGTACTATATTCAAACACGGAAATGTGTGAATGAAGAATTCATGACGATCGTCGAAAGTACAAACTACTCGGATAAAATATTTTTCTCTTGGTGCTTTGTCCTCTGCTCGAAATAGTACGCTGATTGCAAAACCAAGCCGTGGCCGTTGTAGAGGATTCACGTAAAAAAAGGAAAGGAAACACTAGGAGAAAGGGAAAAAGAAAAGAATAAAAAGAGAGTGAAAGAAAGAGAACGAGATAGAAATAAAGAGAGAAAGAGAGACAGAGAGAGAGAGAGAGAGAGAGAGAGAGAGAAAGAGAGAAAGAGAGAAAGAGATAGTAAAGTGAAAGAGAGCTCTCGAGAAACTGAAGAGAACCTTCCACATCCCCCCACCACCACGGTCACGCTTTCGTAATTGAACTACTTCCGGCCAATTATAAAAAGCGCTGACCGGTGCAGATTCACCTAGTTGTTAAATGAAGATGGAAAAAAGAAGACACACATTCACGTATCGGATTATCGATGTCCTCTCCGTCTGTATTATTAAATTCTTTAGGATTACAATCACGTTTTATCAAATATTATATTTTCACGATTTATCATCTTTGATGATATGATATCTAGAATGGATTTTCAAATCGACGTATTACCTTTTATTCTTTAAGTATAATATACCGCCGATATCTAAGTAACTACCGTATCTATGATGATTTTAAACGTAGCTCGAATTTCTAATAACTATAATGAGGAATAGGGGAGAAAAAGCTTTACGTTGTTGTTATCCATTATGTACCTACCTACAATTTGTAATTTGATATTCGGGAGATAAAAGGAAACACTGGCAACGTTATTACGCGATCACGAAATTTAAGAGTATAATTTTTTAAAGAGTATACGATAAAAAGTTTTATATACGTATACGTATACGTATATGTATATATACACACATATATAATATCATATATCGCAAGTCTCGATTGTAAACGTTTCGGCCGAGATACTCGTTCGTAAAGGAGGAAGATGCATTGTACTTGGCGTATGATCGATTAGATGGCCACTTGTCAAAGGGAATTTCGAGCCAACGTCATCCATTGAGCGGCTATTCAATTTCATGTAGCAGTAAATTACATCAAACGGTATAGATAGCTACTGGTTCTCTTACTCTCTCTCTCTCTCTCTCTCTCTCTCTTTCTCTCACCCTCTCTCACTGCATATATGTATGTCTTTATCTCTCGTTTTCTCTCTCATTCTTTCTTACTAAGCCTTCCTTGGTCTTATCTAAAAAGGCTAATATATCATTTATTATACTTATTTCTTATAAAAATATTTATATAGAATATATTAATATTGCATAATCTTAAGGAGTACCTACATACGTATAATAATTTATATAGATCATATATTATTCTATATTATATCAATACCTATACAATATTTGAATAGAAAAAAGTCTCAATTCATTTTTTCACATTATCTTCACCGAATACCTTCGTTACCTTGTTAAAGAAGAAGGAAAATAGGAAAAGAAAAAAAAAATGGAATAAAAGGAAGAAGAAGAAGCGTCAACGTTGCTCGAGTTCCAGTTGCGTCGAAATCAAAACCCAGAGTTATAAAAGCTTTCTCGTGACTTTACGAGAGGTCATGATATTAAATATAATGTACGAATAAAGCGACTCCTCTACGCGAAAAGACCGAAATGCCAGCACCGAACTGGCTGCGTTTGCGTTTCGTTTCTGTACAGGAAGAGAAACGAAAAAAAAGAAAGGAAAAAAAAGATATAAAGAGAGTTCTATATTCTCTTCTGACGCTGCGGCGCTGGTCCACGTCTATTTTTCAATCCGAACGAGAGACCGTACGAGAGTCATGAAAATTTGAACTATCCAATACCTAGATACGTACGTATATGGTGTATATGTGTGTATGTATATACATATATCCAACGTTGCTCACACACTTGCTCTTAAATACTCGCTTCGAATAAAATAAAAAAAAAAGAGGAAAAAAACAACGCTCGAGAAATTAATCGAAATTTTTCTTTGAGAGAAAACTAAAGAAAACGCGATACCCATTTTTTATTTTTTTTGTTTTAGATCGATAATAAATAAAAATAAGACCTTATAATCATCGTTCTAACTGTTAATTGAAACCGAAAGAAATCGAAACTTTCGTTGCACTTTTCAAGGAAAGTTATCCTAGGATATCCTAGAGTTGAGAAATTTTTGAAAGAAATTGAGAAAAATAGTAAAGTTCGGCCATACATATACCCTAGAAAGGTAGCTTGGAATTTTCGAAAAACATTTTTCACCAAAGAATTTGAAGCTTGACGTATCTGTAAAAAGAAGATATCCGTCTTACCTTGAAACATATTTAAAATCGATTCTGACTTCTTTACGATAGCTTTTCTATCTATAATCTACGTTAATACAAAATGACGGTTTGTGTAATTTTTATTTATTAATTTTTTCCTTTGTTCGTCGTTTTTATTCAATATTTTTTCCAATTCCTTTATCCTTCCCATACGATATAATTTTACAACGAATCGCAACGGGACGATGCAACGACCCGATTTAACGTAATTGCAAAAGTTGATAAAAATATTTCGATATTCATTGGAAAAAGATTTCGTAAAGGATAACTGATTTAAAAGATCTTGAGATAAATAGGATATCTTTGTTAAAATAGAAAGACAGACATTAAAGTTGGACGGACTTAAACGGCTTGAAGTTTGCAAAGTAAAAAGAAGTTCAGGATAGTAGCCCAGTGAATTTCCTTAACATGGACGATACGAATGGGCGCGTGCGAGATCTCGTAAATTTCACAGTGGTTTACAGCCCATTACGAGCGCCACCTCCCCATTCCGTTTCGGGCCGTATACAGTGGTCGTTCGTTGGATTTCGTGTTTCCGGCACACATCAAACGATACAGGCCGGAAGTTAAACTGGATTCTGCGGGATTGCAATCGTTTTCCGATTTCGCCTTTGGAATTATATTCTTAGGTTACAACCGCAAGACAGGTATATCGGGAATACTACAAATTTTCGACAAAAGTAGAATAAATAAATAGATAAATAAATAAATTAATTAATCAAAAAATATTTATCAAATAAGATCAAATTTGCTGTATGTATGAATAAGAAAATGATATAAATCAATGTTTTTTAATTATAACAAATGATATATCAACGACACAAAATATTTTATTTTTTTGTTAAACGATATAACGATCATAACGTTGATGCTTATATAATATCAAATATGTCATACATAATCTGTCAAGTATGTTAATTTCTGACTATACACATCGAACGACTTTTAAACTTTTTCTATGTATCTATATCTCGTCGGAAGATAATTGAGGGGAAAAGTATATAATGATAATCGAATTATCGCTATTATCACTTATATAATGACAAAGAGAAGTGTAAACTTAGTAAAGGGTACTGCAAACCGGAAATATACTTGTTCTAAGGAACGTGTCCCTCGTACGTGGAACGTCTCGGAAAGCTTCGAAAAAGGATAGAGAAGAATTGAAAGAGTGAGTAAAAGACTGAGAGAAAGAAAGAGACAGATACACAGAGAAGGGGAGAGAATATTTCAGGGGAAAGATTAAAAGTCCTCGGGGTTCGTAATTGTAGCATTACTTCTCGATACTTCAGCACTCAAAGCAACCCTGCGAGGGGTGCAAATGGTGAGGCGAGTATTATATAAGAGTGGATGTAAAGGCGCCAACCAGAGAGGTAGTTTCCCTCTGAAGAAAGAAAGAGATAGATAGATAGATAGGGACAGAGAAAGAGTGAAAATATATATAGTATACAAGACTAGGTACATAGAAAGTAGAAAAAGACGAAAGATTCAACCTTGCGAATTCGCAGATGGCTTCTCTCTCAGCGCATCTTCTTTTCCTATGATCTATCCTCTCTTCGGTGTTTTTTCATCCTTGTCTTTCCTTCCCCCCCTCCCTCTATTATTTGTTCTCTTTATTTCTTTTTACATCGGCCTTTCCATTATATTCATCGTACGTACTCATTTTAAACAGGCATCCACGTATTGAATTCTTATGTTAAATAGAAAAAAAATATTTACTATTCCTTACATTTGTTATCTGACGGTCGACTATAATTTACTGTAATTTATTTATTTATTAATTTTCTAATGTTTGGTATAGTAATACACTTAACTTATTAAATTATTATTTAAATGTTATTATCTATACATATTCATATATTATTTATATATTATACAATTATAATTATTATTATCTGCATATTGATAAACAGTTATAATTTATTAATTCATCAACATACTCCAGACATACCAAACGTAAACTAACACATAATTAGTTTATTAATTTATTATTAGATAAACCGTTACGTTTCAAATTTACATATTAATACTTTGCTATAAATTACTAATTTGCTAATTGATGCAGTTTTGATAATAAACTGGTAAATAAATTGGTAAATTCTTGACCAATCTACCGATTGATATAATTTACTAATTTACTAAATGGTAAATTACCAATATACCTACCAATTAATATATCTCGTCTCTCTCTCTCTTTCTCTCTTTCTCTCTCTCTCTCTTTCTATCTCTCTATCTCTCTCTTTCTCTTTATCTTTCGCACGACTTTCAAGTGTATTTATTCCATTTACAGAAACAGACACGCGCGCATCGATTTTATGAAGTACCCCACATAAAAGTAGGTCGCGCGTGAGCGCGCCAAGTTTGGCTGTATTGTTCGACAAAACTGCGTTCCCCTAAAAAGAGAGAAGCCTTAATTACTAAGCTTACAACAGTCCTATCGTTACAT